>NC_088892.1:19048299-19354427 GCF_037157495.1 Lathamus discolor
TTTCTTACTGTTCTGCTGAAGCAAACACAGCTTTTTCGTATTTCTGATCTTTTTCTGTTCTAATTACATGCCTGCCGCCAAGGTAAACATCAGTTAATAGAGTCATAACTTATTCACACGCACACACACAAATCTAAAGATAAAATCACCTCTACGAAAGTCATAAAATTTAATTCAAACAAATGCTATTCAGCATCTGTATTAAAAAGCCATTCCTGGTTCTGGTTTTCTCTCTCTTGCTCCTATCATTGAGAACATACTCAGCTCTCAAGCCAAAATTGCATCTCCAAACCATCCCATTAGGCTTCCCTTATTCAGGCAGCACAATTAAATGGCAAAAGTACACCAGATGGAAGTACTGTTGGCCATTGTGCTAACCAGCACCTGATCCAAAGCAACACAGTCTCCACACAGAAGAGATTATTACCAAAGCAAGTGATTCTGTGGCTCGAAACATGGCTGTCAACTATGTGGTTCTGACTCCTGATGTCAGTTAAAGAAGCTGAGCAGATGCTGGAACAGCAAAGCCTCATGAGTTGATCCCACCACTAGTGATACACAAGCAGAGCAATAAATCACCAGAAATACTCATTTCCAGAAGGTTCTTTTCTGCATGGGATAGTAACACACATTAAGCCTTGGAATACCAGAAAAAGGATTGTCTCAGATGAAACCACTCAGCTTGCTGGTATCTGCAAGCATGAACAAGCCTTAAATGTAATCAGACAAGTCATTCTCTACTTTGAGAAAACACTACTAATGGTCTGTTACAGGACTCAAAAAAAAAAAATGGAACTAGAAAAGGTTAGGAAAGAACTAATCAAGTAGATAATTTCAGATGTGTTACGTGGAAAGGTTTGATCAAACCCAAACCAACACTTTAAAAACATGCAAACAAAACTCCAAAACATTTCTGGTTTTTATGTGACTTCAGCAGTGTATCAAAGCTTATAGACAAGTTCATCATTCTATGAATCTTTTTAATGTAAGTTCAAAATACAAAGGATGCAATGAAATCTTCTCAGTTGTAAATGTTTTAATTCAACTTTGTAAAACGACATGTCTTTGTGCATTTAGTATTCTGCACTGTAATTATTAGACTACAAACTGCTTATAGCTGTATGTGGTCGCATGGAACACTCCATCATGCTGGCATCCCACAGGAAAAAATTGCAGCAACAGACTCTTCTCCAGCTGATTCTCCAAAAGCTGCCATAATATTTTCTGCTGCCAGCATCAGAGTAATTGAGTAGATTTGGCAGAGGTTCAGAGAAGTGCCTGGGTTCTTAATGTGTCTGATGTTGAACCCCAGAAGGAAAGAAAAAAATGAGAGAAAGAAAATAGGGGAAATAAAACTCAAAAAAGACAGAATCCCCCTATGGACTACAAGGCAACTAACATATTGAGTAAGGAGGGATGGGAAGGCAGAGATCCCTCTCCTCTTCTAAATACAGATTTTCTTCTCCTGACAGCATCACTGATTATCTCATTGTATTAAAAAGAAAATCATTACTAAAAATGTAATGAGCAAACTCTTCAAGCACTTGGCAAACCACCCTAAGCCTTATGCAAAAGTGCCCTACAAGGGAGTCATGAAAGATTATGCCGGAAACACAGTGAGAGCTGTGAGGCAGCATATCCGAAGATGATAAATATTTCTTTCTCTTGTTAAAGAAGGTTTTCCCAACTTGAATTCCATTTAAACAAGAATTTTGAAACAATTAAAACTTTATTAAAGCATTAGTTTGTAAACGACTGGGTCATTGTTACATTCTGAATTATGGTAAAGGCTAATGAGACATGAAGGAGAATCCATCATATTTGTCCTGAAAACTTTTCAATGGAACTTCAAATAAATATTGTTGGTCAAAGAAACACATAGCCCCAGATAACCAAAAGTACCTCGTTACACAAGGAACACACTACACTTGCATTACGATCTTATTTTCTCCGGAAAAATCAGACTTCTCACACTATGCATGTAAGAAATGAGTATTTACGCATCCCTCCATAAAAGTAAGCACATTTCAGAAGCTTCAATAACATCAAAGAGTTAAGATTACACAAATTCTCTAAAATAGGTATATCATCTTCCACAGAAATCATCTTTTCCATAGTAAAGCACTGTATCATTACCTACCCCCAAATTCTCCATCTCCTGTGCTATAGTTAGCTTTTCATGAAACTCATTGAAGTAAGATTTATTCTTATGACAAAACCAGGACAAATCATTAACACTGACAGCCTGCAAAAACTGTTTAGCTTGCTACCAGTGTATACTTTTCCAGTAAGATGGATCACTGCAGCTACAAATGGTGAAAGAACACTTGAAAATACATGAAAGAAAAGCTGTTCTGCATGAGGCAGTGATACACTAAAAATAATGTTTCCAGGAAACAATAAACCATCAAGAAAGAGTAACTGATGTTACCACTTTATTTATTAGGTATACTAATGCCATCATCTAAAAGCCTGCCTCTGTTGATGCAGTAGCCGCTCTTTGGTGATCTTGAGTTTTCCCTTAAAGGCATTGAAGCCATTACAAAGGTAATACCTAAAGCCCAACTACAAGTTTTTCTGTTCTTACTAATTACTAGGGGATATGAGCACTGTTGTGCAGGGAGGTAGCTCATGTGGGCTCTGTGTCAATGAAAGGTAGTACCAGGGCGCTGCAGTATATTTGTCACCAATACTCTTCAGTGAGACATTATTTTAAGCTACATGCTCAACAGCTACATGCCTAGCAATCACAATGTACTAAGAATCATACCAAAACTGTGTCAGAAGGACTCCTATATACATTATATGTATCTTTTTTATACATATAGGTATACATACACACATATAAACACATACACACCCCTACACAGGTACAAAGCAGATTTTCCTGGTGAAAAATGAGAATGCCTTACAAAGCTCCCCCTCACAACCAGCTTAGCAGCATTTTTCCATCTGGCTCATATTGCCACAGACTGGCATTAGCAGATCCAGGTCCCCCAGCTGCTCACCTTCACTATAGTGAGCATTTCTGTACAATGGCTCACTTCACATAGACACTTCTCATCTATTTACTGCAGCTCTGCTTCTTCCATGAGAAAGGCAGGAAAAAGTTACTGGAAGTTCCTCAACATCTATTTGAAAACACAAGTATTTGCTGCCACTGTATGTCAGTTTCCCTTCTCCTTCCAGGCCACGAACACTGGATTTCATGAGATGTTAAAATCCTCTTCTACATCTAAAATTCAGCTACAGGTTCTCAAACTTTCAAACAAACACCCAACACAGAGCACAAAAACAACAACAAGCCTGTTTCTTTTACAATAATAGTATAGAGTAGTAATTCATGAGCTCAAGCTTTAAGAGTACTTACCACTGTTTTTTCTCTTCCAAATGACTTCAGCCAAATGCCTATTTTTGCTGATGATCAAAGCCCATCAATAAGGTGTTTTCAGAACACAGACCAACTTCTTTACTTCCCAGCAATTAATATGATCTCTGTTTCACAGCCACCACATATATTCATTCAAGAAAATGGCTGGTTAATATAACTGCCTGCTCAATGGGCTACAGTTTTAACACTCAAGCATTTAATTTTTTTTCTCCTTTTTTTCCCCTTTTTTTTTTAATCCAGGTTTTTAGAAGTACTCAGCAACAAGAAATGGTGGAATCACTGACAAATGACGCTTCTTAGGACATGCTTTTACTTTAAGAAAGTAAACTGCAGGCCTGAAAAGAAGAGACTATTCTCTTCAGGCTGAAACTTCCCTATTTTATCTTCATTCCTTCTCTCAAAAGTATTTTACCTTCTCTTGCTGCACCCTGCAGAAAATTAAGCCATAAATCCTGAATTTATTGGATAGAAGTAGAAGGGTATGTGAAATTGCATATGTGTTTCTATGAGCAACACAGATTTCAGACTGAAGCTGTCACAGCAAAATGGCCAGAGTAGAGGGCTCTCTTCCATGCCCAAGGAAACCAGGTTCTGTAACTTTCTGGTGCTGGAAAAGTCACTAGGATTAAACTATTTACTACCAAACACCCAGTATCTCAGACCTGGGAGCTACTTCATACTCTCACCTCAGCAAGCCAGTTTTACAAGACAGAAACACTGAGACACTGAGGGGTACCCGAGAAGAACTGCCATGTGTGCTTCAGAGGCCTCTGGGTGAACCCGAGTGCCTCCTCACCCTTTATTGCTCCATCCCTTTTCTTCAAGACAGAAGAAAACAAAGCAATCAAATTCCACAGTAATACAGCACACTAGGTTTATGTGCCTGGCTTCTGAACTGCCTAAATATTTATGCTACTAAAAAATTTTAATTAGACTGGGAAAGGAATATGGATAGAAGATAAACATAAACCCACACATTGAAACTAAGCATGAAGGCAAGAGTCTATCCATTCACATCATTAAAAAGTAAGCACCTTTTGCTGTTCTATACATCTTTCTTCCTTTTCATTTAATTTTTGATGTAGTTTCCTTTTGAATATTTGGAGCTAAAGTCCATTGTAATCTGAAATGACTCTGCATCCCAAGCCTGCTCCCCAGTTTTGAGATTTAGATGTCATCATGAAACAGAGTATGTGCCTTTCAACACAATCCAAGATTTAAAAATGTATCAAAAACTATTTCCCATAGATGAAATATTTGAGTAGGTCACTGTCTGAATCATGGGACGATTAAACTATGTATACAAGGAGGATTTATAAACATCTTTCCCCGGGTGGTGTACTTTTATGTTTAAGAGGAATAAGGCACAAATCCTGAAAGGTTTTGAAAAATGAAAAGACCCCAAACATTTTATCCCTGCACAGAAGATACAGAACCAGTGACAGAATACATGTTCAAGTGCAGCAGGTTTTCTTATGAAACAAAGCTTCTTGACCCCTCGACTGTATAGGCAGCAGGATTGAATAACATTCAACTAAAACGCTTTGCTAATGAAAAACATACCCGAAATCTTAATAATGAAATCTCTTGAGGCAACGGCAAATCAATCCTTTTTAACAAACAGAAATGCATACCCATTGGAATAGGCTCAACCACAGCAGTATTAAACCACAGTAAACAGTGTTTCTTGATTGCAAAAAGCAAAACAGTAAATTGAAGTAGCAGAAAGTAGAGTATGAGCTGCTTCAAAATAGAATGTAAGGAAAGAAGTGGCAGGCACACAGAGCAACATAAGCACATTAAATTACTTCTGTAACACAATCAGTAAGATGGGATACAGAAACAGCTATATACAACTGTGGTGACAGTCCATAAATTTAAATTACAAAACCTACCCCTCATCCCCACCAAGCCAGGAATTGCCTTCTGCTATATGACCTTGAGCATGAAGAGAAAAAACACAGCTCACAGCTCCTTAAATACCATAAGCAAATCTGTATGAACTGATTCAACATACAGACAATTACTCTCAAATGTATGGGGTTTGGCTTTTGGGGATTTTAAGAAAACCAGCACTACTCCTTGTAGGATTAGATAAAGCAGCGTGACCTGGCAGCACCACTGAGCAGGAGAACAGGAGGCTGTATCCCAGCATTCCAGCTCAATTTGTTCTCAGAATAGGCAAAAATTACTGCTGCTGTCTAATCTTTAATCTGAAAAGTTTTTATTTTTTATTAATGTAGGGATGTAGTAATGTACCCTCGTAAAAAAATTTAGCTTCTTGTTGTCCAGGTCAATATTTCAACAATAAGGAATCAGAATTTGCACACAAGCATACAGCTAAATCCATACGGATTCATTGGCAAATGTGAAAAGTAATAAATTAGCAGGGAAGCACCTTTAGAACCATAAATGCTACAAAAAAAACCTGCTAAAAATGATCCAACATTAGAATAAACCTGCAGGAATGCTGATTAAAGGACAAGGATGTGTAAGCACAGTACAAAATGTGATTAACTTTGCAGTAGTTAACACAATATGCAAGTTGATGCATCACAGCAATCCCCAGTATATAAGAAATGTTGCTGAAGTAGCACATGTATTTAAAAAGTGAAAAATTATTGAGTACTTCTAACCAAAACTGAGGTTGCCTTTATATCACAAGTCTAAGCCTGATTCTCTGCTTTTCATCCAAATGTTCACACTTCTAAAGTGGTTTTAATTTGCTGTCATATCAAAAGACAATATTTTTTTTTAGGTTCGAAGTCATCCTGTCACCCTTTAATTTCTTTAATTACAACAATGTAGGTGTAGCATCCGAAATATCTGTGTAAGATACCTCTGTTAGAAGTGCTTAGGTGTTCTCTTCACAGTACAAAGACAAATTTAAAAGAGAAAGTTCTGCCTGTTACTCACAGGTTGTGCTTTATAAGGTGCTTCTCATTACACCCTGTTCCAAACAATTACTAGGTACCTTATAGGATGCTGCCAGACAACAGCTGAAACAGCTACTCAATTACTTCATTCACAGGAGATGAGTAAAGGCTTGAGGAAGAGTTTTAGGATTGTCTGGAGATACACAGAAGCCTGACAAGCCTTTACCCAGCAAAGATTTATTTACCTCTTGCCTTTGCAGAGCATCCAGATACCCACTAGATGAAACAAGCAGCTATGATGCAAGATTTATACAGCAATAATGAGAGGATTTGTTAGCATAATTCTGATTATTCTGTAATGCAGGTCTAATGAAACTAATAAAGCTTTATCTCAGCCTGCAGGGATCTTAACCCGAAGCCAGGCAGAATATTTGAATCAGGTCGTGGTAGGTCTTCAGAAAGTCAAGAGAGGAGCAGGTGTTAAACAAAGGCAGACATGGTAACACACAAGCAAAGGTATGTAGTGATAGGCCACGCTGGCAGTTAGGTAGAAAAGAGTATGTATGTCAGTGCCTTTTGGTTCAAGCTGTCTGGAGTTGGTGGAAATATCTCCCTGATGCTAGTTTCCAGAGGGCATTAGAAGTTTTGGATTGATCTGATGTAACTCCTCTGCATCACGGGCTTTGGGCAACATTCATTCTTCTCAGGAGTTTGATACTAACAGGCAAGACAGTTTTAAGATTTTTAATCCCTAGAAAAGAATTGCATTTCTTACCTCGGTGTTAGAGAATGAAGCTGATGTCTCTAATTTGCCCATAATTTCTGTTCTCCACCACTTATATTTTATTCATCTGTTCTGGATTCTGTTTACCTCTGTAAGCACCACAGACCATACTTCACAACTATTGCACTGTGAATGTCCACTGATGTTAAAAGCTTACTTCACAAAGGGAAGACTGGTATTTGTGAACCAATACCAAATGAGTGCAAATACAAGTCCTAGATTGCTCCCTTACAGGAGGGAGGCTGGTTTCTGAGGAAGCCCATCAGCCACTCTCTTGAAAGCCTGGAAAACCAGTCCATGGTCCTCTAGCTCTCTTCAAACTCTGCAGTTTGGTACTGCCTTCTCATACTGTGGTTCTGCTCCTCCCTTGCAGGGCTAAGGGAGTTGCAACACTGATGTGACAAGCTGTTTGCTTCCCTAGAACACAGTCCTTACAACACACCTTCTACTCCTCAAGCTGCTACAGCACCAGCTTACTCATTTTTGTTTCTGATGTACTTAAAAATACTTCCCACTTCAGATTTCAATTGGCATGACCAGCAGAGAAAGACAACCTGCCCATCCAGCCTGTCTGACCACAACTGAAGCTTCCAAATAAGCTTACAGTGGCTAATAAACACACTTAGTGTCTGCCATGCTGAAGAACCTGATGAAAGCTATCCAGAAGAGTCATTCTATAAAGCTGTAAACCAACTGGTTTTATCAGCAATAGCTGAATTTCTTCCTTCTGCGTGCTGCTGAGTCATGCTGTTTAAAGATATTGGTATTATGACGTCTATTAGAAAGCATATGAGAATCAATCATATTTGTTAACTGTCCCTTGCGACATGTCTTAATGAAGAGCAAGCAATGAGCTAAATGTATTTAGTATATATAATTAAAATTAGTTTTCAATAAAAATAGATTTATTAAGATCTAAGATTCCATGAAATACTCATTCTCATGTAAATCAACAGAAAGCAGGTGAAATGTTTTAGCTCATCCTAAACAAGGTGTTGTTGCCTGAAGTTATCAAAGTGGTATCGATACATGTAAAGAAATTAAGCAATACTTAGTAACCTCAGCATAAGTAGTTCGAACACAGTTCCCATTTCATCATCTGTATCTTTGACGGACCTTTTCAACAGCAAGCCTGGGGTGTTTCTTTATTGGGTTTTGTGGTTTACTTGGTTGGGCAGGGCTTTTATTTCAGTATAGCCTAAATAGATATTAACTCTGAACCTAACCAACAAACTTGCAAAGTCAGAACACTGAGTACTGCTATAGTTTTCTGCTTATCCTAAAGTCAACAGAATGAGTCCTATTTCGCCTACACTGGCCAGACAGGGTCAGTGCCGCAGCTAACAGGAAAAGCAGGAGAGTTCTCTGTAAGAATGTGTCACAGTCAACTTACTAATGCATTATGTGCTGCTCCCAGAAGCAGTTTTTAGCAAGGCTGAAAAAACATCATTGACCTGGAAACAAATAGTTTAAAAACACTTTTAAAGTTTAATATCATTTGTATTTAAAATTAATGATTAAATACTTATTAAGCAAATAATTAAAAAAATCATTAAATATGTGTGCACTGCATTTCACAGCATCTGCCTCCAGCCCAAAGATCGCTGGTTTCTTACTGCTTTGAGGTTATCCCATCTTCATTTAAGAATAATGGTATCTCAAAGAAGATGACAAATGGAAATAGCAGAACCACAAATTAGTGCACTTCCCACAGATGGTTAAGGGTTTGGGGGTTTTTATTCATTTGGGGTTTTTTCTTTGATTTGTCATTTTGGGTGGTTGGGTTTGTTTAGTTGTTTTTTGCAGCAGCACAATAGCTTCCCTGTATCCCCATCTGCCATAACAGACTTCTGGTTGCTAGGAAGGAACATCCAACCTCAAGCCTACACCAAAAATATTCATCTCAGAAGTACAGAAGGTCATGCAATAGCTATTTGCCACAGACAGCTGTCAAGAACAAGCCAAAAGCAGCTCAGGCCCAGACCAGTCCCAAAACCCTGCACTGGCAGGCAGCTACAAGACATGTTGCTATATAGTGGTAATGGCAAAACATATTTACCAGACTACAGCATATCATGAGTACTGGGTACAGTTTTGGCCTCTATCTCAAAAAGATACAGTAGTGGGAGACATGGGCAACTTAACTGGATCCAAGTGGATGAACACATGTGCTTTTCCAAGAGAAACTGGTGAAGTTATATCTCTTCCATCTGGAAAGGCTGAGGGGGATATACAATGAACATTTCCAAAGTCATAAAGGTGATACATCTGTCTGAATACAGAATTGTTAATTATATAATCCTGCACTACAAATACACACAGTAAAAGGAATAGGTAGAGATGTATCTAACATCCCTCACACATCAAGTGTGGATGTAGGACTATGAGGAGAATGGATAACCAAAAGCGACTAGGCTCACACAATCTCCCTAAACCGTAGTAGTAGAAATGCCACTGTTGGAGATCCAGTGTTGGTCTACATGTACTCAGGAGTTCAGTTCTGTTCTTAACAATTCAAGCTGCATGAGGAAAAAAAGGGAGATGTCCTTAGGCTCAACATATTGTTCATTTGCCACCAGGTCAACAACCCAGACAATCACTGGGATGATTCCGCTCCCTCATCAAATCATGAATGAGCCCGTGACTCATAACAAAGTGGCACATGAAAGGCAAAAGCAGGTTGCTAGTGCTGCTGGAAAATTGATACAGCCCACAGCCAAACCCAAACTCTATAACAGCAAAAAACCTGCAGGCTAGATTAACTGCATGCTCTGGACTAGCTGATGTGCTGTTGGTGGGCACCACCGCATCTGTGCACCGCTTGAGCAGGTTTGTCCTGCACAAGGGCAGAGACCTGGAACTACACTGGTCAGAGAACAGATCATTCTCAAGCGGCACTTAATTGAGAAGTACATTAAACATCTTCCTAAAGACCAAAAAACACAATTGCCTTGGGTATGCTGGAGTTAATGCTGATAAACCATAAAAGCCTTGTAAATAAAGAAAACAAACAAAAAACCCTGTACTAACCATGATAGGAAACAAACAAACTGCTCTATCCTTTTGAGAATTACTCCCACAAATACACTGCTGCTCAGAGGGGAAAAAACAACTTTTCCTCATCTCCAAGGGAAATCATAAATGCTCAGAAGCTCAGCTCACTGTGTAACATTATCTTACATGTAGTATTCTCATTTTTTCTTCATAACACAAAACTACCCCCCCACCTTGGGTCGTACAGAATATACTGGCATATTTTCCAAAATATTATTATACTTCTTCTATTCCTTACCAATATTTAGATCTTTAAATAAATATTTGAACAGGTATAAATAGGAAACACTTTTCTTTCTTTGGCAGTGATAAGCATGCATGTATTTTTTTTAAAACTGTTCTTGAACTGCAAGACAAATCAGCCTTGCGTTACTTCTTAGGTACGCTGAGTATTTGCAACCTTCACACCATCCAAGGAGAAACAGCTCCATCTAAAGGTTAATCGGCTGCATATTCTCCTGCCTTACGTTTTCCTTTTACACATTAGCTATGCCACAAGCATAATAAACACCAGCAGCAATAGAATGTTTCTAAGAGTTAGACAGTGAAGGACGTAGATTGGAAGGCTATGTCCTAAAGCTGGAGGAAAGCTGATTTCCCTGCCTGAACAGGAACTTGACACTGGAAAATTCATTAACCTTTTTTTCTTCCTTTGAATAACCTCACACGTTCATCAGTTTACTTAAATTTTCATGGTCCTTGGTTTATTAAGCAGCTTTCAGTTTGCAGCTTATGATCCAGTATCACATGTAAACAACAGCCTCCAATTCTGAATTGTTTTTATCCTGAAAACAAGAACCTCAAATAACTTTTAAGGGCCCTGTCTTCCAAAGCCACCCAAGAGCTTCTTATCCCTCTTAAATTTTACTGACTTGAAGAAAAATACATTTCAGAAAGAGACCTTTTACTTGCAAACATCTGCTGCTTGTTATTGGAAAACATTACCAGAAATACTTCAAGCAGCTTTCAGAAACACATTCCTAGCTGTGTGATGATGCTGATCTTTGAAAAATCCATTTTTAAGAGCATGCTATCTTAATCAAACAACAGCTTTTTAATCATCGTCATAATGGTACCATGAAGTTGAGACAGTATAACTGAATTTCCCAACAAATTTCCAGTACAAGTGGAAACTTCCTTTTTACTCCTCATTTCACAGTACAGCTAAGAACAAAATAGGAAATTATTTTATCTAACTTTCAAGATATTCTAATTCAAGTTTTTTCAATTCTTTTTAGGCTCTTATGTCTATGTAATTCTGAGCACAAATAGTACACCCTGTCAAAGCAATAGCAATGTTTTAATACAGGTATTCAGTTAGGATAAAGTACTTTTGGACTGCAACCATAATTACAATCTTAATTGGCATTAGGTTAGTAATGATGGCAAAAGCCAAGCTTTTCGGAGCAGAAATCAAGAACTGTTCAGTATAATGGTACAGTGTTTACTCAAGTGCTATTCTTAATCTAGGCAGAGCAATAGGAACCAAAGAGAAGAAACTCAGTTATATTCCAGGTAACTAAATACTCCCAATGGATACATTTAGAGGTAAAGCAAATTCAGCAGGACATGTTGTGATTTCTAGCTGGGATTTAGCCGTACTTCAGCTATACCCAAGATAGGGCTGCCTTGGATCTGCTTCTGTGTTACTCCAGTAGCACCTTACTCCATAATTTCTATGGTAATGTTGACAAATTATATTCACTTTCTTATTCAGCTTATTCAACATAATTTAGAAAAGGTTAACTGAGAAATAACACAGGCAATACTCAAAGTTCTATGGACATTCCCTTCACTGAGTGGCATGAAAAAGACTACAAACCAAATCATTTAGGGAGTACCTAAGCTATCAAGTCAGCAGGCTGGGTTTTGAGGAGTTGTGGAATTTTTTCCCCTCCCTTTTTCCTTTCAGTCAGTGTCCCTGGTCCCCATAATGCCACCTTCCCTAGTCCTAAATCTACAGCACTCCTGCTATTTATCATGTGTCACAACATGAGATTCTTATAATCTGCTCCTATGCACCAAACTTGACACTAATTCCTCTTCACCTCCTTAGGGAGAGAGCTGGCTTTCTTCACAGGATAGAGTCTGAAATTTTAAATCTAATGAAGTCCACTTACAGTATAAATTTCATATTGATTAACTATAATAAGGCTAATAGCAGCACCCAGGGCCATGCAGAAGAGTCCAGTGGGACTAATACCAAACCAGATACAGTGAACAAGACAGTAATCCTTTGAAGATCACCCTATGTTTCTCGTAAATGGCTTACTTATCCCGTTTGCAAGCTTATTCATGTAGCATTCAGAAGACACTTCCTGTACCTCATTTTGGAGTATTTCAGAGAGGCAAAGAGATACATGATTTAATACAGCCACTCCATGTTTTTACCACATCCACCTCCAGCACTGTGATGGCTTTAAATGGAATTTTTGTTACAGATCCACCAATTTGCAGCGTATTTCCAGCAAGAAAACCAGGAGTGACACAGTAAGGGAAGTTCATCTCTGTCCTGCCCAACAGATGTAAATTCACTGCTGTTAGTAGTAGTCGTCTTTAGATTACAACATTTCAAAATGTCTAACCCTAAAAAAGTATTTAAAGGAAAAAAGTCTACCAAAATAAGCAAGCCACAAAATTACTATTATTTTTTTCTACCAGGCATAAAATTTGGAGGGTTTAGGGGTTTTTCCAAGTTTTTATTCACTTTGTGCTCTATGATTGAAAGAAAGCAGCACAAGGAGTACCTTCACAGGACGCCCCACATGGACTAAACATCACCTTGTTCACATTACCCAAGAACAGAACTGCCCTGCTGGGTCAGACCAATCACCCACGTAATCCAGTGCTCTGCTTCCAATTACCAGCAGCACAGTAGAGAAATAAGGTTTGGGAATAGGACACCTGGCACCTCAATTCTCATCGAAAGCTTTTCACATTACCAAAAATGCACTCTACAAAATAACAAACCACAACAGGCACTGATTTCTTGACTAAAGAGCGTAAGTTCCCTTTCAGATTTCAGAGTTTACCCAGATAAATCCAAAGGACTTTCACACCAGCTGTCACTGGCTCTCATTTTATCCCTTAAAAAATTATATCAATTCACGTAATTGGTTGCAGAGGACTCAATACCTTCAGCAGCAGCTCTACACAATGCTTGTAACTGAATAATCCCATGCGAAGAGCTGACACGGCCAGTCCATGCTTTGCATTGTACTGAATCTGTAACCCAGCAGAATAGTATAGAAGAGAGATACAATGAAAGTAGAGCAGTTTGTTGACCTGATTTAATCACTTTTATATATCCACCACACAACGTCCAAGACCAGTTCTGGAAATGTCTGTTTTATCCATAATAGTGCTAGCAGTCTATGCTTTTCACTGCAACCCTGCTGCTGGTTGGTGGGAGTATAAATACGGCAAAAGCAAGCACCACGAAGAGTGGGCTTTTGCTTTGCTTCCACTTGTTTTCCAAACCCATGAGAAAGCCAAACTGCAATCCTACAAGACTGTACGTATGCTTTGTGCCCCTCCCTGTAGTCCCCACTTCACCAGTGGCTGTTCTGCAGCAGTCAGTATAGGGTGCCCAATAAATGCTAGTTCTCTTCTGTATTAGCTGTTCCACTTTAAAGAGTACTTTATCTTTAAATTTATCACATTAGCACAAGCTCCAGCCTGAATACCAAGAATTGACATGGGAGGAGGGGGGGATCAGAATTAATCCAAGGCATTTCAGGAAGATTTTACAGTAAATACAACTAACTTAAAATAAAATACTTTAAAGCATTCTTCTGTGCCTGACGGATTTCTGTGTTCAAAACAATCCTTTAGAAAACAAGCCTTGCTGAGACAATGCACCCTAGAGAGTTTTTCTGGAGACTGCTGTGCTTGCTTCTGTTATTGTTCATCAATTCTGTAAAAATATTAGTAGCTGCAGTCACAGTTTAAAGCGAGATCTGCAATTCTTCTGTCAGGGATAGGAAATAATCTTGATGCCATACAGGCATACTACAGGAATCCTGGTAGGTTAAATAAGGTTTCCACTCTCCCCCACACCTTCCAACTTCTTTAGATTTCATAGTTTATCTAACCCATCACTGAACTGGGAGTCGTGGCTCCATATCCCACTTTGGTCTGCATAAACCTGGTTAGCTTATGCCCCAGCCAGGTCCTCTGGCAAATGCACAAGGATGTATATCCTCACGGAGTGCCTCTACCTCTGCTGGCAGCCTTGGGCAGCCTTCCCAAAGGTTGGGACTCCTCACAGACCACAGCTGGAATCTGTTCCAGCCTTGTAGGTCAAGCCAGTAGAAAGCAGCTTCAAGACTAGCCCGTGCAGAAAAAGTTCCTCTATCACATCCCTTTCCCAGTACAACGCATGTTACCTTTTAGGATGGGAGAAGACCTTTTGCCATGACTTCCAAGATGTGTCAAAGGGTGGTATCTGCTACCCCAGAACCTGTCCTTCAGGAGGGAGCTCTGCTTTCCTACCTCCTTTATAATCCCTCAACTAGGACTAGCCAAACTGGAACATTTTAAGTAACTTCTTTCCAGGTTCTTCCCCCTTTTGACTCATGCAAGTCTGTAGTTTAATTTCCCAGCTATCTCAATAGGGTGCCATGTAATCCAGTAGTCTTTAAGTCCTAAGCCATTTAAAGTCTTATGAATAAAGGGCTCTAAGTATTTTAGAGCTTTATAAATCATAAACTTGTAGCATGTTCTAATGCTCTTAGAATGTTTTGTGGAAGACACATTTTTTCATTTTACAAGGAAAAGAATGAGAACAACAGATTTATATCAGGTAGAACACAATGCACACAATTCTGCAGTGAAGCACTACAAAGTTACAGGAATAAAAACTGAGTAGCTGATTAATAAACAGTAAGATTAAACAACTTTTGTTTAATACAAATTCACAGTCTGATTCCACATACAGCTATTTATTGACCGCATGAATTTCTTCCCTGTTTAGCCCCAGTCTCAAATCACATCAACTCCCATAGTACTTTAATACATCCTATTACTAGCGCCTAGACAATATAAAGACAGAATTTTACTGTATCTCATAAAACATTGCATTATGGCTGCTCATGTTAAACCTACACGTATCCATTTAAAGTGTTTGTGCCTTGCTTTGAATAAAAATACTGTGTGTTGCTTTTTAAACCCAATTTTTTAAGAGCACTTCTCTTTAAACAGCCACGAAGAAGTTGTTTGTACAAAGCTTGTGACTACAAAGAGTATTCTTCAAAGAAAACACAAAAATATTAAAATATTCTGTGAGTTCTATCAGTAACAAACTGCAAGATCCTAATAGTCTAACAAAAAAATTCAATTCTATTGCCTTGAGGAAGTGGCTTTCCATCTGGGTAAGCATCAGGTTGATGGAGAGTTACACATTAAAGTTGGCTGCCAAAGAAGGAAAGATTGTCTGGAATTCCTTCCATTCTGCAAACAAGCCTGAAATGATTTGCAATTTGGGATTAGGATAATGTACATCAGCTAGAACAATCATAAAATGGTAAATTAAGGTGCTGAGCATCAGCCAGGAAAGGTTTATACTCTGTATATAATGAATGCTACAATTGGTCAACATAACTGTACTCAGTAATCAAAACTGCTACAATTGGTCAACATAACTGTACTCAGTAATCAAAACTGACAGAGGGGCATTTACCCCTTTAGTCTTCTTCTAGTTCAAAGGCAGACAGTCAACTAAGATGAGTAATTCTCACCTGACACCAGATTTACATCAGATTTTTATTTAACAGATCATTCCCCTGCAAGTTTACTCTCCATTCAGAGATGACATTATTCTAAGATCTTAAAACATCTTTCTTCTCTTTTGGAAACAGGAACAGATTTGCTTCAACAGAAAAATTTATTAATTCAGGCTTTGCCAGTGGATTCCTGCTTCACTTTCTTATTCCTTCTTAAGGGCTCCTGCTGGTCTCACACTGAGTTAAGGAACCTTGATTTTTATAGAGTATTCAAATCCAGCAAACAGCTACCACATTGTGCACACAGACTGCATGAACCATTCATACATCAGAATTAAAATCTCCTATTCAATCCTTTAAATTCAGGATGTTGCTTCTCCTCAGAGATTTCACAAGTTTCAAGTATTTTCATTGGATACCTCAAACTTCTACTTGCAATGGCTCAATCTGCACACTGATTCATAATCAAGCTAATATTTGGACTCTATTCCCTTCTCCTCTTACTTGTAGGGCAATAGGAAATCAAGAGAATCACACTGTGCATCATAAACATGTAGCTTTCCCCCCCTCACCTCTTCACAGTTTCAAGTTCAAATCAGTAGCTTCTGCATTCACAAAAAAACAATTAACTCTTCATTCCCTTCAATATCTACACTAGAGCAGCAGAGCAGAAGCAGTACTTTGGGAAAGTAGAATCTTAACAAAAGGTATCATCATTTAAGAAACCATACATCAACATAGAGGAATTAAACACCCCCTGGATGTAACATCTTAATCTTCAACTGCTCTCTAGGTACTCAATCAGTCCCTGGCTACATGTCAAATCTAGGTACCACCTCCAGTTAAAACTGAATTCTTCAATAGATATGTTACTTATTACTGTTGCCTCTATCATGAGTGAAGTGTCAATCATTATTATGGTATCAAAATACTTGAAAAGGTAGCTAGGATGTAACCATCAGATAGTATTTTCTTCCCCCTATCAAGAACAAAACCTCTCTTACGCACTGTACCTTACTATGTGCCATGGAAGTACTTCCAGTTCTCTGAAACTTACTCAAAGACTATTTCTGAAGTATACCAAACTATACCGAGCTGGCCCTGATCACACCTCAAACAGCACTTGAGATGACTTGAAATATCGCTTAATTGTTTTCTATCTGCAGACAAATCACTGATTCCTCTGCGAAATTATCCTCACACTGCACCGTGACATCATTTACATAAGTTTTCCCACAAAAACAACAAAAATACTTGTCCAACCACAGGGGAAAAAAAACACATATTTCCAATGTATTGCTTAGGTTAAAAAAAAAAAAGTCTCTGAGGATTACTTATACAATATCAAATTTTACCTGATCCAATACAGTTCATTTAATAAAGGAAAGCCAAATTCAAAAGGCATTAGCTACCTACAAAGCCACACTGAAAACAGCAGATAGGATTAATGTGCTTCACTCACCTTAAGTCTGTGTATTTAATCACAAAGCCTGAGAAAGCAACAGGGAGAAGCCTGGTTTGAATTATTTCCTGTTTTACTAGTTTTTGCTTAGCAATCAGTCAAGGGGGAGAAAATATGAACATATAATTCAACCCATTATTGCTTAATCTACCTTCTGGGATAGATAAAAGAAAAAGACACCGTGGCTGCATTATAGAAAGAAATAGTAAGAATTGCTGTCTTCTCTTTTCTCACAGCACCAACTTCCACTGGCACAACACTAAAAATATTAACAACTTAATAAAGTATGAACTAACCAGTTCAACTTTAAGCCTGGGTGCAATCTGCCAGACTAACTAAGCTAAGCACAACCCTCTACTGATAGTTCATACAATTAACACACAACCAATTTTCATTTTAGGGAAAGCAAGCTGGTTTAAGGCGCTCCGAAGAAGATGATGATCACTCCAGTAAGGTAATGCCTCGACCTTAAAATTTCCATCTTTGAATGAAACTTGCCTTCAATCTATTAACAAAGCAACCAAATAAATCAACCGAGAAACACTGTTAAAATAGTTTGTTAAACATGGTGGGAAATGGGAAAGCCGACATTTCTGACTGTAGAAAGCTTCAAAGTTGGTAATAAAATGAAGACTTAAGATTCCTCTGCACTAGGGTAGCAGGTGAAGAAGGCTTTAAAAACCATTACTGCACTGGGCAGTCACGGCTGGTTTTGTTATTCAGCTCAAAGTTATTAAAGGACCTCCATTTATGTAAAGAATGGCTAAAGTTACTCTTCAATTATGATGGCATCCAAACACCACAGCATCTGCTTAAGGAACAGGACCAAGCCACTCCTGTTCATTAAACAGTAACTCTGAAGAGACAGGAAAAAGCAAATAAAGTAGCAGAGATTACATATCTGACAAATTTTTCAGTGTTAAACTTGTAATACAGAACTGATCATTTCACCATTCCAAACACATTTTGCAACCAAGCAATTAGGAAAATGACATTTTCTTTGTCATTGTCCTTTTTAATGCACTGCCTCCACTGATGGCTATTCACTCTGTAGAAAATCTTCTACAGCCAAAAGAACAAGATTAATGAAAACTTTCCTTGATCTATTTTACAATAAAGGTGAAGCAGCAAATTGCACACAAAACTCTATTGCTGCGTGATAAAAAGAAAACAGCAATCTTCATATTCATCGATGACATCAGCATTAATCATATAATAAACCACACTAAAAGGTTTAATTAAATATTAAAGAGAACTCTTAGACATTCACGATCAAAATCCTAACATTTCCAATATCCCTAGATGTTGTTCATTCAAGATTGAGTTTTATTCTATAATACAAGCAATCATCTTGCTCTCTGCAGTAAACTGTGATTTTACTTTTAATTGGTAACCAACTGCACTTCAACTCACTGTGAAGATTTTTGTTAGATAAAATAAAATAAAATGCAAGGTTATATTGATTGAACATCATTATTCAGGACATGGTAGAATAAAACCCCATGGTTGACTTCTTAAGTGAAATCAAAATGCTTCCCCACACCTTCGAGTTTGGTTGCTGAGCCACAAGGACAGTTATTTGATCAACCTACTTGAATTTCTCCTCCATAGCTGAGGTAACTGTCTACATCAGATATTTAACCTAATGGCATTTATAAATACCAAAATTAAGTGTGTTTGCTACTACTGTAGCTACAGGGCTACAGTCAGCTACTGTGGTTTCAGTTTTTGAGTTCTGGCAGGCTCTTTTATTAAATACACTTGGTTCTAAGCATGAATAATAAGCAAATCAACCATTTGGTCATTACTATTTTCTTTACTCATTGCAAATAAGCCTAAAATCAAGACCTTCCACCTTTCCACACAGCAACATAACTCTTATTTCTAGAAACACTGTGGGGCTTGGAAGCAAATTACCCAATGAAGTAGGCCTGTAAAACTTGTACCTATCTTTTAGAAGACAAAACAACTGGTTTTCCCAGTACTGCCTCATCACTTACACTAATGCTTTAGCTCCAGAGCAGAATAGGAGAAACTCTTGTCCTATTGCCCTTAAAATCCCTCTTCTCTTCAACTCCTCCCCTTTCCTGCTCTCCACCAAACCAAAATGAACCACCTCAGATCTTTACGAATCACTGAGCACTGGGGTGTTTAATCTCATGAGAGGGTTCTCCCCAATAATCAGTCTCCATAAACAGGAAGAAGAGGGGATCACAGTCAGGTTTGACATTGCAGTTGCAAAAGGGACACTAGGACCCCTAAAAACCTCCACTGGTGGCATTCATAAATAGCATCCACGATAAAATAAAGGAAGACTAAAACTCACCATTTCTATGCTGTCATACGTTTCATATCTTAAGTTTCATTTTCCTCCTACTGAAGCACTAACATAATGGAACACCAGGTAAAAGCAAAAGAAAACTCAATTTGACAACAGGAAAGTGTTTCATAGTAACAGTGTTCTGATACTCTCAAATTAGAATATTTCATTTGGCATCGCTGTGCTCAATATTTTCATTCTGAATAATTCAATATTGAGGGGTTTTTTTATGACAGGCTGCATTGTTCCAGGAATGTTTGGAAGTCTCATTTTTTCTGTCTTTGATTGACATTATGTCCCACAGCAAAACACAAAACCCTATTTCATCGGGTTGTATATTCAGAGAGAATGTGCTTTCAGGACACCACTGCGCTCCTGTAACGCTACCTCAAGATGACACAGAAGTTAAGTTTCAAAGTGACAAAGAACAGCAAAGATCTCCAGTTCTACATTATCTCATTCACTGTCATACACTCCATCTGAAGAAAAATGTCTAATAAGAAAAAAACTATTTTGACATATCCCGTCTTCACCAGGGAATCAGACACAACTTTAGTCATGGACAAAACCACCTACAGCAACTCTGCATATCAATTCTGATCACTGATTTTTTACATGTTTTTATAATGACAACCAAAAGAATGTGCTCCCTACATGAAAGTTAACATAATTTCTATCCAAAAGCGCAGAGGATTCAATTTTTATCATAAAATCAGATAACATAACTGACAGTTCAAGATCTTCTTAAGCTATCTTAAACTTTCTTGTTCTCCAAAAAAGAGACTACCAACCAACATCACTTCATATCACTGGACAGCTTTACTTCCATTCATAGTGGAAAGCAGGAGATGAACAGGTTTTCAGCACTGAAAAAAATCAGCCTCTGAAGAATTCATTGAAAAAGAATTTTAAACACATCATTGAATTAAGCAGTACCACAACCAACCGAGGTATGTGCACATTGCTTGGAAGTGGTACTTGCCTTGGGGAAAAAAAAAAAAAGGACTCAGAGGTGCAATTCATAGCATCCTTGGCTTCTTAAGCACACAGCATTAGCTCTGTATTTTCAGGCTTTGGAGGAAAATACCTGTGTACTAGCTAAAAGGGCAGCTTAGGGGCTGAGGTAGGAAAAAAAAAAATGAGCCTCTAGAACTGAATTCAAAACAAACTGAGTTTTATACCATATTCATGCTATCAGTGCTGAAAGAAGTTTGTAGTGGGTACAGCTTCATTCGGGTGCAGCTTATATACAAGCCTATCATCTTCCAGTATTTCTTTAAATGCCTATTAAAGCCTTAAGACTGAAAGCATAAAGAAACAAACATGAAAAATGAATACTGTTAAATCTCTCCAGTACTTTGACAATTTGACGTGGGGTCAACATAGCACACTGGGAGGGGATTTAATCCTACAAATGGATTAACACTTACTAGGTTAGGAATATTATTGTAAGAAAACAGGGATATAACATAATCTGATAAAACCAGTAGATCTGTAAGCATTCAAGGCTGGAAGTATTTGAAATCACTACTACATTCTGAAACCCCAGGGTAGCCAACATTTCTTAAACACTCCGAGTTCTGAAGGAAAAAACCCCTTGACAACCTCTCGCCATGAAACTACCAGGTGAATGAGATGAATTTGGAGAGGGTTTAATTTGTTTTTTCCTGTTGTAAAGCCATTTTGACTGCAGCTGAAATGCTGTCTTTGTGGGACATATGCATAATCTATTCTGCTTTAGAACTATCATATACAGAATATTTTTTGCCTCTGATATTTCTTCCTTCTGCATATTAGTTAGAAATATGCTATTTATTTACCGATAAATCAAAGTATTTAATAAGATCTTGACTTTTCTTTCACTGAAAGTCAAGCATAAATCATGAAGCAGACTATTTAAACAAATTACTTTGTTTTTTGTTTTTGCTAGTCTTCCCTAACAGTATCAACCTGCATCCAGTATGCATCATACAATGGGATTTAAGAGCCCTAAAACTTAACCCATCCTTCCTGATTTTTGCAAATGCTTTGTTGTTTAAGGAAACATTAATTGGGGGGAATTTTTTCTCCCTGAGCATTATGCTAGCATATTTAACTCTTAACCCCTGGCATACTGACCAAAAACTACCATTGTAAATTTACTATATTTACTAATTACTTACTCCTAGAAGTAACTAGCATTACAAACACTGTGGTGCTTACAATGACAGCTGATGGCTCTCAGTAGTTCTTTGCACCTTTTGATTTTCAAATGGAGCTGATGATGACAAGACTACACCTGCATTTTTGTAAAATGTAACAAGTTTTCAGCTTGGGAGACTTTTTAGAGGTTTTTTTTTATACTACTGAGCCAGCAGGGGAATTCTCCCTATATACAACGGATATATATGTGTGTGTATATACATAATTTCTTCCACAGTATTTCAAGATAGCTAACATTTCTTCTAGATCACACGCAACATACTGAGGACCCACTGTATAGTTATGAAAAAACACTGCTAGAAAGCTCTGTTACACTTCGCAATATCAATGAAACGATTCTACAAGCAGCATAAGGAATGGGGAAAAAAAAACCTCAGCAGCTTGATTAGAGCTATTTTTCTAACAAACACAAACCAGTGCTGCATTCTTTCTAGTTTGGAATGGATGAGAATGATGCCTTACAGAAAGCGCACTGTCAGATATTCCCTACATGACTCTTACTTTAGTATCAGAAGAGCAGAATGAGTCAAGGAGTCTGCATATCTTTCAGTGAGATCTCTGAAAGGATTTATAAAGACCTTTGTGCTAGAAATTTTGTTGTAAACTTATTTTTAAAAGTCAACTTATTCATCCATTAACACTTAAGAACACACGCAGGGTCTGATATTTGCTATGTAAGCAAACAGAAAGGATTTGAAAGGCAAATAAACATTCTCAGAACTTGCTTTTCCAGTGAAGGCTGAAGCTTGTTAGAGGGAAGAGAAAGCACTAAGAAGTAGTGGGGTATTGAAAACAGAAGACTGACATCAAAGTTGTGCAATACCTTGTAAGGGTTTATCCTCCTTCCTCAGTGCAAAGGAAGATTTCTTACAACTTCAAGCAAAATACACCTTTTCTAAATGCTATTTTTATCTGCCAAATATACCTCAAGTACTTGCTTTCATATATTTTTTACTTAGTCTTCAAAAGATACAGTTCAAACAACTACAGGATCAAAAAAGACCAGTTACATATATAAAAGCTGTAACATGTATAGATCTCTTTCTATATATGCATTAGTCCTTTCTGAGTTTTGTTTGCCTGCAGAATTTATTACACACAAATTTAAGTCTTTGGTATAAGCCAGAATCAGAATCATGGAAGGGAATACTATGAAGCTGGTGTTTTTACCTTTGAACTTCACACAGCTAGAAAGACAAGAAAAGTACTTGGATAGTCATTAAAATTAAACACTATTTTTTTGCAGTACCACCAATGATAGACACAGTTTTGTAAGGGGAATTATACTTCCAATCAGCCAAATATTACTCTCAATGCCAAAGAAACCTACCAAGAGTAGTAAGTAGGTCTTTTGCCAAGCCACATGTATAAGACACGGTTAATGCAGCTCCCCCATGTTTTGCCATCTGCAACTTGAGGATGCAGGAGTTAATTCTGCCATGCTTCTCTGAGTACACAATACACAGCACTTATGTTAACCAAGCTCAACAAAACTGGACAAAATACAAGTAATCATAGTGAAGTGCCACAAGAACATAATGCCTCAAAATTAACTTGTTGAACCTAAGCCCACATCATACACAAAGTCACACAGGCCTGATCTCATTGTGCATGTACTATCTGTACATGTACCTGTAACTACACACAATTTTCCAACTACTGCTTCGATGTGACAGGAGATATAATATTCTACAAACACACTGTTTCACAAGTTTCTTTTTCCAATGGTATCCAAACCATAAAATACACTGTACATCCTCACAGCCAGTTTTGACTTGGAAAGCTCGAAGCAGAATATACTCAGTTTCTGATACCAGTTATGTATAGAAAACTTATTCCTTTCAGGCTTTTGCTTTATACATAAACTCTTCCTTCCAGCGATTACTGACATTCTGTAAGAAACTTCTCATGACTGTGACAATGACAGGGTAGTCCTCCTTTAAAACTGATATCCATAATGAAAAGAAACTACTCTCTGAAAAAACCAAAACTTGTCTGGAACACAAAATACATCAAAAATAATTGCAATAAATGACCTGGACCTCAAAGGGAACCATATCCATTTGCATACGCAGTCCTATCAGGCTTACTCACAAGTTCTACTTACAACACACCCTGCACTTGATGTTCTAACATCTCACCATAGTAAAATATGCAAAAAACCCTCATTTTCTCATTAAGGAAAAACCTGAACAATTGTTATCACAAAAATAAGCTAATAACTAGAGTCACTCCTGATTGTGTCAGTCAAACCATATCAACAACAGTTTCATCCAGGGAGACTACTTCAGCAAAGCCTTTCTTTAAAAGGTACATTAGGTAAGAAAAACCTACGCAATAAGACACTTGTTTAAGAGGAAACTTCTGGGTTTCTATGCCATGCTAGGCACGTATACATCCATCTTTCTTCTTCCATGGTACAACTATTCTGATAGCACTAAAGCTCTCATTCATTCAAGTAAAATTTGGTGTTAATGAACATTTTAGGTCTGTTAAGTAACAAAACCTTGAAATATGATCACCCAGTAGGAATTTAAACGGCTAAAATTGAGCTCTTTAATTAATTTGAGTAAATTACACCTCTTAAACACCCATTCTTGACTTTAAGATTACTGTTAATGGGGAATTCCTCACAGCTTAAATAAGCTGATCCAGCAGCTCAGTAACCCTTACTGTTGAAAGCCTGTTCTTCCTTATCTCACAATATCTGCATAGCTTTAGCTTCCATGAAAAAACATTGGATCTTTCTTTCATGAAGCAGAGAGGACTAATGAAAAGCACAGGCACATCATAGCCCTCACCTCAGCATTCTGAACCAGCTCTTTTGTTCCCATACATAAGTCACAGCATCCCTATAGTAAAGGACAGCACAAATACATCACTCTTGCCTGCATTTAGCAACCTGATAGAAATTTATTATAAAACAAATCAAAAACCCCACACACCACACCAGCCACACAAACACTTGAAGGAAAAACAGGGCAAGATTTCGATAAGAGTTGTTTGGGGGTTAGGGGTCATTAATGTTTCTGCACTGCAATGTAACAGATGACTCCAACAGAACAGAATAACTATCTGTCAGCAGTACTGCCTTTTTAACCAAATCATGGACATTTTCCTGATAACATCAAGCCTTGTAGAAAAGCATCTGTTTAGAAGCTTCTGTTTCTCCAAAGCTTTAATAGCCATGATGATTCAGCTATCCACTTTCAGAAACAGTCATTCACGTTATAATTTTCCATATCCTGCGCAACTGTCTAACAATAGCTCCATTTATAGCTGCACCACAGCTTGAGGGAATCATTTTCAGTCTATTCCATCTTCAAGAACTTGAACACAGCCAATCCTGAAATGAGTTTCTTAAAATCCAGTCTTCTTTCCAAGTGTCACAATTAAGGCATATTCAGCTTGAACACAGCAGAAACAGAAACTTAAGAGCAAAGCATGGAAGGGTGAAACTATTTTGGTTTAGAGAAGCTAGTAACTGAGCAGAGGAATACATCTCCAAGTTTCACTGACAGTTCAAAAGCATCCTCTAAAAGCAACTGCTGTGGTATTTCAAGAATTCAATTACTGAGGTTAGCTTTTCTCTTTTGGAAAAAGCTATCTCCTTTGTCTCTCTCCTTCATGAACCAGAAGCTGAAATAGACACAACTGTTTCTTAGCAATAGTAAATGCTTAACCTTCATTTTTAACAATTTCAAAAGTTCATAGATTTGAAGCAAGACCAGCTAAGAGATTTGAGTGCAAGCAGTGCAAGTCTCCTCATTCCTACTAACAAGTAGCAGTCAGTTCAACTAGCCCAAGGCATTATCCCACAGGATGGATACACACAAGCACAAGTGAAGGATAAAGGGTAATTATTTCTGAAGCTATACAGGTATGACTCATTTTCTACTAGCTCAGAAGTAATATTAAGGTGAACTACACCCTAAATAAACAAAACATACTGCCATTGACGCCACAGTATACAAAATCTTCATTAAATGTACAGCAATAAAATGTCCATGTCTGTATTATATCTTGCACTAAAAGAATAAAGTGAAATTCCTAAAACAGCTTTTTCACCATGTAGTGAAACAAAAGCATCCAAGTAACTTCAAAAATTACACCAATTTCATTCTCAGAATCAATTACAACATACAGCTCATCTACACCAATTCCCAAGCATCAGTTAGTACACTATTCATGCCCTCACGAAAGACAAATACTTATTTTGAGGTGTTACATCAATTTCTTTAAGGTGCCAAAGAACATAGTTGACTGTGTGTAGAAATCCAGTTACAGCCACCACACAGCTTAGTGAAAACCCCAATACTACTCCAGCTTCAAACTTGCCTTCTTCCTCAAATGGAAACTGAAAAAACTCTGACTGGATGCAAGAAAAAAAGACTCCTCAGTCACTCTGAGGACAGTTATTGCACTGGAAGGGGTTGCCCAGAGAGGCTGGTTCAATGTCCATCACTAGAGTTGTTCAAGACCCAACTGGACTAAGCCAAAAGCCAAGGCTCCTTCCAACCTGAAGAGCCTGATCCTGGGAAATACTGTGTTTTTCACTCATCCTTTTGAAAAGCTAGGAAAAAATAGCCCAAGAAGAACATGTCCGCTTCTGATTGAGCATCTGACAGTTGCTATGTGATATAATAGAGCAATCACACACACCACATGCACGCACACACACACTTATTCCATGGTGATCCTCCTGATTTTATGTAATTACCCCAGGAAAAGAAAGCAGTGGGACATAATGCACAGTATCAATTCCAAGAAGTCTGCCTCATCCTTCTCAAATCTGTACTTGTGCAAAGGAAGTGAAATACTATTTTGCCATTAACTTAAAAGTAAAACCAATCACTCATATTATCCTGGAACATGACATGCAGCTATTAAGTTCAACTTTCTTCATAACTACATCTATATAAAATTAGGAGAACAAAGATAAATGATTACTAAAATGAGAAGAAAAATTTTTCAGGATTAGCAATTCATTGAGGGAAGGAAAAAAAAAAAAAAAGGAGCTGATTTTCCAATAATGTATGTGGGCCTAGCTTCAACAGAAGTCCATAAAAGAAACTGTTCTGAGCACCTGCTGGTCCTGGTGCACATGAAAGAAGATGAAATATTTAGATATAGATTGCTAGAGATATATTTCAGGCTTGGCTTAACTAAAAGACATGCTTGAATTTCATTACCTTTATTTCAAGATATAGTTTTCCTAAAATTTTGACCAAATTTTATATTATTAGGGAAAACAATAACAGGGAGAAGTGCAACATAAAATTAATCCTGCTGTAGTTTACGACTACATATAAAACCACTCTAAGGTTCAGTTAAATCTCACTCTAGGGAGAAAAACTCACATATTTAAAGAGGGCTAGAGACCATGTCTTATTAACTTCTCTCCTGATGGTAGCATTTATGTTCTTTCTGTAGTTAAGCTGTATTGGAGAGACACTTTACATATGCACTGTGAAACACCCCACTGTAAAAATCATTTACAACTTTAATAACTGGATGCTGGAAGATTTATCAGTGCTCCTCAGTAGATGGCACTGCAGCTCCAGAGCTCCGGGGCCCCTCTGCTGCAGCCTGAGCAGGGGGAGGAACTGTACAGCTACTTCATTATACATTAGTTATTAGGTTGATAGCATAATAATGCCTCCCGAAAGATGGATATAATAGTTGAGGAAAAAAAAAGGTTCCCTGAGAGAAGGCTTTTCTTAATATCTTTTCTAATTAGGCCTGCTTCAGCTGAGCTACAGCAACAACTACCAGAAGTAATAAAAAATCCAGAGGGTTCTTACACGTATCAGATGAAAACATGCTGTGTTGCAACTAATATTCTTTCAAACTTACTTCCTTTTCTACATGCCTACATTCACATCCATAAACCTAATTGCATGTATATATTTCTCAAACAGCCTGTAGATAAGCAGGTCTTCTTAAACCATTCTTTTTTGGTTAAAGAAATTAAGCTTGCTTTTTTAAAAACAGAAGTCAGAACTAATATGAACACTCAGAAATACGTAATATTTCTAAGTACTACTACCACCACTGTATCACTGCTTTGGAAAGCACTGCCAAGCAACACTTGCCTGTCACATTTTTGGTAGCTGAGGATAAAAGGGAAGATAAGGAAACAGTTTCTTACAGAATTCCCAGTGTTGTCATATATTAATTCTGTTATAACACCCAACAGTAATACATTATTCAATGTCAGTGTTGTATCAGGTATCCCACATCAGCATATCAGATATCCCACATCAGCAAGAGCAGCAGCCTCATCTCTTACTGCTGCAGTTAAATTCCATGTTTTAAAGGCAGCTGGAAACAGGGAGCCTACAGAAGTCGTATTCTCACTGAAGCTGCTGCTGAAGATGGTAAAGTAGGAGAAAGCCCAGCAAAAACACACCCAGCAAACAAATACAGATACTCTCATACAAATCCCATATATTTGTTTATTTTCTCCCTTTACATTCCCCCCCCCGGAAAAAAAGATACATCAACCTGTTAAGAACCATCACTTTCTCCCTTCACATCTTACCCCTCTCTCATCCTCAGACCATCACTACCACTGGGTAGTCATGGCACCAACACTGGTGAACAATGCACATTCTGTGAGCTTAGTTTAACCAGCCACATAATGATCAAAGAACGAAGAGCGGAGCAGCACTATTCCACTATAAACAAGTGGAGGGATAACGTAACAGAACTTTTCAAAATGCTTTGCAGGCTTAAACTAAGTCCCCATCTTCACCTATAAGGAAGATTTTAATAAAGGCACTGCCACATCAACCTGTCATCCAGTATATTTTTTTCCATCTTTCTTTTCAACAGGGTAATTTACAGGTGGAATGTCAAGCTGAACCATCAATTCCCTCCTTCCAAATGAAATCTTCAGCTGTTATTAGACTTTGCCCTCCACTACCAACTTCATTTTAAAATAGCTGACTCAATTAGCTCCATCTTCCCAGAACTTTTACCAGATACAAGTATAAAGCGGTCTTTATGCAAACGTACTCTGTATGGCCATTTTCCTACCTCTAAACATACCTCTCAGGTAAATTCATACATTTTTGCTGTACCAAAATGAAGTACTTCGCTACCAAACCAGCTTCACTTTCATATCAGCCTATAGAAATATATGTATCATACAGTTTAGTGAGAAATTAACTTAGTGCTAGCTTTGATTGCAGTAATTGCAAAAAAAATCACTGGAGAAGCAGCTGCATTATATGTTACTGTAAAAAATATTTTAAGTGATAATTATCAACTGGGTAACGTTAAGCTAGTTTGTCTCATCTCACAAACATTGAGGTGACATGTTTTCACAGTCGAACCTTGATTATTGTATTTTGCAGACCTGTTGCTAAAGTCTACAGGAATTATAATTA
The DNA here is from genome assembly GCF_037157495.1 of Lathamus discolor. Lineage (NCBI taxonomy): Eukaryota > Metazoa > Chordata > Aves > Psittaciformes > Psittacidae > Lathamus > Lathamus discolor. The sequence continues at coordinate 19,077,506 of NC_088892.1, forward strand.
GCTATGCTTCTGCATTACTGCTTCTACTGGATATGCCACTGTTCTCAGCATGTGCTCTCCTCCTGCAGCTTGCTCAGTCAAGGATGAATGCAACCACTGGAATCATGGCTTCGAGCCAAGTTACAAAACCTTTAGAATCTATTTATTGTCTTAATCATTGATTTATTCATCCTCTCTGATTTTCTACCTCCGGCTGCCTGTATCCAGAAAGGAAAAGAAAAAACGTGCTTAAAATCAGAAGACTTCTCTTTTGCAAATGTAATTTTAAATAATAATAAAAAATAGTAAAAATGAATAATAAAGTGCCAGTAATACAGCAACAATGAAATAAAAAGTAATAAAAAGTAAGAGGCATTTAAAGTAATGATTTTGGATATTCAGACTTAACATGAATAGGAAGAATTCTAATGAGATGTTAAAGAACTACTTTCATCTCCTTTTTGTAATGAATTACCTCCCAGTAAAAGAGGTTTTATTGTACTGAATTTTGTATTTTTAATATCTCTATTTTTATACTAAAGTACTCAACACTTTAAGTTTGCTGGATGCCATGAAATTAACTTTTTCATTGGTTTCGATCTGCATTAAGTTACTGACAGACGCTGATTGAGCAGAGTCTAAAATTCAACATCCCTATATAATCCCCCTTCCTCCATTTGTTACCAGAAGCTACATAATTCACTTCCAGCGTGTGTATACACACACACACACTAACTATGTATTTAAACAGTAATAGCAACAACAACAAAAAAAGCACAATGAAAGAATGAACCTGTGGTAACAAAGCACATCTATTGGTGACTGACTCATTTTTAACTTGCAAAACAGGAGAGGCAACCAGTACTTTCACCATAAAACCTACTTTGACACTAGGTTTTGAAAATACGTTTATAGGAATGTATTTATAATCAAATTAAAGCATTAGTAGAGTTTGGATATGGAAAACACTTATCAACAAAGCACTGATCAGAATAATTCTGTACATCAATGGCACATACTCCAAACAGGTATGTTGCAGTACACTGAGTAAAGGAAATACATGGAAGGCAAATGTTTCAAGTTGATGCAAACATTGCTCTACTGTCTTACCACAGCCCAGCACATAATTAGGGATTACATATACACTGGGAAAGTCATAGAGATTACAAAATCATTAAATGGCAACTTCTTGCTGAGTTTAAACCTCCTGAGCTCAGCAGACATCATCTGATATCAACATCTTTACTGTTAAACAAACTCTTATGAAGCCTTGTAAGCCTTGTTTTCATGAAGATTAAATCCTATAATGTAAGCCACTGTATTTCTACATACCAGAGGATGCGATTAGCAGTACTGTCTTTCTAACTCAGGGTAACAGAACAGCACACCAGAAAACCAGCCAGGAATCTTCCTACTTACCTACTTGAAACTGTTAGTTTCAAGCTTACGGCACCATGAATCCTAAAAGCTACAAAAGATAACCTGGGCTCAGGTCATCATTAGGTGCTTCTGGCAGTCTGGCTTTTTTGGAGGGCTGGGGTTTTTGGAAAGTAGAGTTTTATCTGTAATATCACCCCCTGAGATATTCTGCTACAAAAAATGTAAAGACTTTGTGAACCAGGAATTAATTCAGCCAGACCTAGTTGTGTTTCTGCTAGGTTTTTTTCAATACTTTTTGGTGTAACTTTGGCTCTAAACAAGCTCTGGACCTCCAAAACATGGGTATCTTGGAATTTCTGAAATGAACTGACCAGCAGATTGGAGGACAAAGAAGTACATTCATAAGACACAATATGTATTCTTTGACATAGGTCATGACTAAACCCACACAACACAGACTCGTGTTCCAAGCATTTCATCACACCTATGTATAAACAAAAGTACCTTAGAGGCAGATAACTGATCTTCTGATCATATTTTCTCTTGAAATTAAGCCCTGCACTCTCCAGATACGCCTTAATATAGCAGTGGTTCTCTCAGCAAAGCATTCTAGCACCTAATGATTTAACCTACTGTCCTGGGTTCAGCAGTAGCAGTCACTTTTCTCCTTCTTAGTAGCTCATGCAGCACTGTTGCTGCTGGGAACACAGCAACTTATTTTGAGGAACTTGCAAAGTTTTTTCAACCAATACTTGCACTGTGCACTCATAATTTGAGACATTTCTAACTGCTGTGATTCAGGGCATTGAGACTGAGATATTCTATCCTGCTCTATCCTGTAACAGCTGATGGGCTTTAAATTCTCATTATTTTCCTTTACACTAGAGGAAGAAAATCCGTTAAATGCAGGTAATGTGAAGAGGGGAATCAGGCAAGGAGCTGAAAGACTGTCTCCGGCTCTGTTTATCCTTACAGCTTATCTCAGAATCACAACCACCACAGAGATGCTGAGTAAGCATGTCACTTGTTGTCATAAGGAACAGCAGCATGACTATTCCAGATTACTAATATGCTCCAAGTGCTAATTACCAAAAAGCATTAGAAAAATTAGAGCCTTAAAGCAATTAAAGTGGCTTTCCACCAAACCCAATAAAAAATTACACTATACTGAATTGTTCATTTCTCCTGCTATGTTACTTGTACACATAGTAGCAAAGATTTATAGCCCAGCTGTGTGACAGACAACTAGGTCTTTGTGTAAACTCTCTAGGATACCTTTCTCATAAAAGTGAAGAGTGATTTAGCTGTGTGAGTTCCATTAGCATTAATGGGTGTCACATGGCTAAACACCCATGTCCCACTAAAATTTTTTATCTTTGTAATTAGAAAATCATCTTCTCCAAACTGACTTCCTAAGTGACTGTGTGAAGAAACAGCAGAAAAATACTGCAGCGCTGACCCAACATGACGTCAGTGACACAGCTCTTAGAAAACACCGAAGAAGTGATTTCCCATCACTGTAACTATTTTTCTCTCCTGCTTGTGTTCTTACTTTCTCCACGGTATTTTGACTGCTAAAAACAGATTTCATGTTCTTCCTCTTTCACAAGAGGTACAGAATATTAAGTTTTTTTCTCTTAACAATTCAATCACACAGAGCAGATATTTAAGTTCTGTGCTTCTATTTCTGGTACCTCACTTCAACCATACCCTATGCAGTCGGCTAAGAGCTTGCAAGCATACCCCTTTCCTCTGCATAAATAACTGGTTGGTTTAGTCTTTTAGATCAACTACTGCAGTCAGCTTTTCTGCAGCAGATCAGAAAGAACCTTCTGAACACGCTTCTCTGAGTCATGTTCAACAATTCAGTTCCCCACTATTTCTACCAGGACACACAACCTAATGAAATAGTGCTTTTGTGCAGACATTTATCTGTGTGTAAAATGGAGAAGGAAAAAACCTCAATATTACTTAGCACATAGAGAAAAGTCTGCATAGGCCAAAAGCACCTTTTCAGAAAGGAAAAAGAAAAAAAAAAAGAAGTATATTTTCAGAAAAGATTAAGACATTCTGCAGAAAAAGATGGATGACTTGGGATATGCAACTTATCTGCACAGTCTCTACAGAAGCAACAGTCTCCAGACAAAAGAGCACCAGTAAAGGTAGGGTGCTTATTGAGAGCTTTTGCAGTTGGACATGGAGAAGAGAGTAAGTGTAAATAAGGAGAAAGAAGGACCACATAAAAATTAATCTAAAGGCAGGAGATTGGTTATGAGTGCCTATTGAGAAGTGTGCCTGCCCAGATTTAAACCATTATAATCATGACTTTGATAAAAGAGAGATGGGGCAAAAGGCAGTTAAGACAAAAAGTAAGCACCACCAGCAGAAAAAAAGCCAAATAGGGAAAAAAGCATACATTCACAGACACAACATAGAAAACAGTGCAGCAAGCAGGTAAAGCAATAGCAGCATGGTGAAATGGCATTTTAAAACATCTGAAACTTATTTAGATAAAATGCTCACTAAAAGTTAGGACTTTGGGCTTACCCTACCTATTTATAAGTAGTCTGTAATAAAGAGTCACAGCAGCCAGTGAAGCATATGTAACTGATAAAAGTTTTGTATTATCTCCAACCTTAACTGGAAACTTCCAGAAGTTTTCTTAGCTGTTCAACTGTGTCTCAACAGCTTGCATATCATCAGAAACTCTGCCCCACTTTTGATGACACCTCTATTGCAGGTCAATACTATCCACCATGTTAAGTGCAAGGTCCTGCACCTGGGTTGGAGCAATCCCAGGTACAGCTACAGGTTGGTCAGAAAAGAGGTTCAGAGCAGCCCTGCAAAGGTTTTGGGGGTGTTGGTTGATGAGAAAATGAACATGAGCCGGCTGCAGTGTGCGCTCATAGCCCAGAAAGCCAACCGTATCCTGGGCTGCATCAAAAGGAGCGTGACCAGCAGGTCGAAGGAGGTGATCCTGCCCCTCTACTGTGCTCTTGTGAGACCTCACCTGGAGCATTGTGTGCAGTTCTGGTGTCCTCAACATAAAAAGGACATGGAACTGCTGGAACAAGTCCAGAGGAGGGCCACGAGGATGCTCAGGGGACTGGAGCACCTCCCATATGAAGACAGGCTGAGGAAGTTGGGGCTGTTGAGCCTGGAGAAGAGAAGGCTGCGTGGAGACCTAATAGCAGCCTTCCAGTATCTGAAGGGGGCCTACAAGGATGCTAGGGAGGGACTCTGTTAGTGACTTTAGTGATAGGACAAGGGGTAATAGGTTCAAACTGAAACAGGGGAAGTTTAGATTGGATCTAAGGAGGAAATTCTTTCCTGTTAGGGTGGTGAGGCACTGGAATCGGTTGGCCAGGGAAGTTGTGAATGCTCCATCCCTGGCGGTGCTCAGGGCCAGGTTGGACAGAGCCTTGGGTGCCATGGTTTAGTGTGAGGTGTCCCTGCCCATGGCAGCAGGGTTGGAACCTGATGATCTTAAGGTCCTTTCCAACCCTAACTATTCTACAATTCTATATCAGGCCAATTGTTTGGTTCTTGCATTCAGGTCTGTTGTAATTAAGAGCCATTTCTATCCAGTTACTGCCTCTACATGCATACAAATTGAGTCATTTATTTCAGTTAAATTCTTTATGAACACCAAGCAAAATCCCACATTACTCTGATTGTTGGCATTTTCATGTGCAAGCTGAACTGCAGTTACTAAACATTTTTTCCATGTTTTTTTGGTAACAGCTTATTTTAGTGCTACACTTGGAACAAAAAAGAAAATCTCAGTCTTTCTAGAGTTTCTTCCCTCGACATTTAGTTCTAAAGTGCATTCCAATTTTGACGATGTTTTGAATAGGTGTGGAGAATACCAAGCTATTAACACCTTTCTGAGTGACAGGAGATTCCTATTGCCCTTTGTAAGGCCTACTGGGCTTTTTTTATAAAGCCACATCAAATGAAACCACAGCCTCCCCCTGTGAGTTCCCTGAGCGATTACATATGTGAAGTTTTAAATAGCTTTATACAGCTTTTACCCTCCTGAGGTTAAGATAGTATGCAAATATACTCTAGAAACATTTAAAGGACAGAATTCTGTGCCTCCACAGCATAACAGCCAGTGCAAACGATTCCCGCCATCTTAATGAACTCTAAGTCCCTATGCTTTGACAGTGAGACACAGCTTTGATGTACAGTTACCTCTAAAGATACAAGGAATAAAAAAAACCTAAGAACTCAACAGCACATTAAAAATGTTTTACCATTGCAAGACAGTTCTGTGTGACATGGCTCTGTGTTAAGAAACTCATCAGTCCAGGAAGCATCCCTGACAAAAGCTTAGCACACATGCAAAAAGATCTATGCCACAACCATGACTAAAGCATCTGCCTGGAACACTAAGCTGCTTGGATTTCCTTTTTTGTTTATTTTTTCTTTTCTTTTTTCTTTTGAAATTATAGACATTTTGCTCTTTAACAAATGCCATGCCAATGGCTGAGAGAACATCAATTTGTTCAGTCAAAACCCACTTACAGTGTTCTTCAATTTGGCAGATACATGTTTACATTAAAAATAAATGCAATGCCACCACCTACTTGCTGGCTGAAACTTGACATTCAGTTACATAGCAGCTCAAAAGAACACCAGCTTTATACTGTACTGGTGAAGTGCAGCAACATGTTATCCATCCTGCTACCTGTTGAGACTTGATTACTACACTATAAATCCACAGAATAACAAAGCGATGTTGTTTTACATAAAAACTACTAGGCATTTAGATATAAGTAACTAATCCTCGTGAAACCCTTCCACATGAATTAAAGAAGATATCCTACATAAATTTTTCCCAGGTAAACCAAAAAGAGAAAAATTCATGTTCTGCAATTACAAAAATCATCAGCTCAATTTACACAGGTACACGAAGATTCACATATCAGATTGACGGCAGAATGAAAAGGTGACAAATGGCAGAAGTTGTTCACAAAGAAACAAAAAAAAAAACAGGAATACACTTCAGAGGTGCTGACAGTGACCCATCTACTCTGGGCACACACGTTCAGGGGAACAGAGTAGGTCAATTGGAAGAGACCTACATCGATCATCTAGCCCAGCCGTTTGACCTGTTCAGAAGAATGTACACACTACTACTGGTAACAGGAGAACAGACTGCAAAGGCAGTATTTACATCCATTTATGAATATACATGTCAATTGAGGAATATTTATCTAGAAAGAACTGGATATTAACAACATCAATGAAATAAAGCTGAAGTTGACTGCTTCATCTCTCTTCTCCTGAAACACACCAAGTTAAACCATACAAAAGTAACAGACAAACTTAACAGAGCTTAAGTTTGATTTATCCCTTAATGCAGCATGACTGAAGGAGACACACTAAGGTTTAATTATCACTTTGGTGTCTACTAAGCTGTCAACATTTTGACTGGCATAAGAATGGAAGTATGGATACTTTCCTTATAGCTACTTTCATTTATTAGACTCGAATTTAAATACTACCCAAGACACAAAACTGATTGCCTGTGAAAACATCACATCCAGAGTAACAGATAATAATTTTAAGTATTGGTGATCTTATTTGCAAATGGATCTTGGACTTCCTTTCCTTCCTCAGTTTATCACACCTTTCTTTCCCTATCTTTCATTGCAGCCCTCCCCTCCTTTCCCTATTAACTTCTGTTCTTTCTACTGTTAAACTGATCTTATTCCCAAAATCCTTCATCCTCTTCTCTTGTAATTTTGTACCATTTTTATTCCTAAATCCATTTTATTACCTCAGACTGGTTTTAATCCTTTGTAGTTTAAATCTTTCTTACATTTAATCATTTTTATCTCTGGATCTATCAATCTTTCTAAGATCTTCACTAGCGATATAGGGTTCTCTCATATCTTTATCTTTCAGTTTTCTCAGAAATTCATTAAGTAGGCAACTTGCAAATAAAAAAGTTTTACTGCTCTCTAAACAGTAGCATTACATTCTCACTCAAAATTATCTTTATTAAAACTGCTTGAGAAGATCACAATCCTAGATGAAGAAGTTATTAGTCTGCATTTGTAGAGTTTAGCCCTGACTGGTAGTAAAGTAAAATCAGTTCAAAACAGACATCAAGTAAGTTTTGCATGCAGGACTATGAATATACCCAATTCCTGAATGTTAAAACTTCCATCCCTCACCTGACAGATTCTGTTATGTTTATTTGTAAGCTGTGCAAAATCACAGGGGTCTTTTCAGTATATGCTCAATCAGCATACAATAAAGTTAAAGCTAAATACAACACTAGTTAACCTTCACAGTTTGCATCTTCACATTACACAACAGTACCAACTGGCAAACATAAACATATTTTCAGTTCAAAGCAAGTTCATGCAAGTAGTCATGAATGTGTTTTCAAGGTAACCATCTGAGAACAGTCATCAAGCCAAACAGACTACTCACAGCACAGTAGTCACTACTCCTCCACAGCTAGATTCCTGTGAAGTGAGAGTTCAGTTCTATGATGAGAGAGGACCCATTGTTCAGTCCTGAAAGGACTAATCATACTGTTCACAATCAGGGTCAATCTACACCCCAAACCGAGTTTCAAGACTCATGCTAACTTTAACAGCTTCAGGATTTACTTGTAGATGTCAAGCTCTGTAAGCTGCTCTTGCAAAGTGAGAGAAAATTTTTCTACTAAATGAAATGCATCCCTTGCCATATTTGTGTCCTGGAGTTGCACAGAAAATTAGTTTCTACAACTCTTTATCACCAGCTGTAAAAATGTAACTTGTATTTTCATACTCTCCATTCATCAGGGTTAAATAACTTGTTTCTGACAGGCAAGGAAAATAGCACTCATTTTTCATTACCATTAGGTGAAATGTGAGCAAATACACTGTCTAAGCAGGTAAATCTCATTATTATTTCTCAACATTGTTTGCAATGAAGTCAAGTAAAAAAAAAATACTCCAATTTTAGTACTGCAAAAGAAGAAAGAATGTGCCAATCTTAAGGAAGTCTCCTTTATTGTTCACTGCCACTGCCTGTAAAACTCAGCAGTAATTTGCTTTAAACATGTTGTTTCAAGATGATGTGGTATGATTTTAACAGGCAAATATCTCGAGCTTGTGCATTGCATACTGTCCCTCTGGGCAGTAATATCACTTAAACCACGACACTCTGGAGACTTAGAATTTGATGCCTCCCCAAAAAGAAATGATTAAAACCAAAAGAGTGGTTCCAGCTGCAAGCAGGTTTTACCATTATATATTATCCATTTCATTGTTGTAATGAAGCACTTCAATGCAGTGTATAAAAGTCTTTCCTTGATTTTACTCACATATGACCAGAATCTAAGGCATTCACACAATGTGATCTGATTCAATAATGCAAATTTTTTAAATAAGCATGAAGCCAATAAAAAACTTTCCCCCTGAAAATCCAAATGATAGTTGTAGGACGACAATGCAACACCTCTGCCTTCCTTCCAGCGTACCTGAATGCTGAAAGCAAACTAACACGTGGGCTCCCTATTCTATTTCATCCTGCAAAGTTAACTGCATGATCTCTCTGCAGAGACTGCAAATCCTGGAAAGGTTTCAAACATTCAAAACTTAAGATATTAATCTCTACTCTTGCATTCTGTTTCTGCCTTCTTCTCCCACAGCTGCTGATGCACTCTCCAATACTCTCTGGCCTACCAGCATACAGACTATTCTTCAACTAGAGATTAAGGTGAGGATCCATCCTTCCCTGAACTTCCAACACTCAGTAAAATCCTTCCAAGTCTTATTTCTCTCTTATGCCAAGCATAGGTGACACAAATGTTAGCACCAGACCTGGAAGCACAACGCATCAATAGTACCTGGACAGAAGACCACAGCGGAGACTTCCCCAGGTATCCCCTACCTCACTTAGACAGGTAGGGGCCACAGCCAAGAAGCTGCACACTTGTCCTATTCATACTGGGAACAAGGACTCAAGGGGGAAGCCTGAAGAGGGAGTAGGAATAAAGATGTCCATCAAAACTAGGTTTCTAGGAAAAAAGGGCAACAGTAGCAAAGAATGGTATGGGTACCCACCATGGCTTTCATTCAGTTAAACAGTCTTTCTCTTAATTGTAGCCACGATTCTAGTCATTTTATTAAAAGAGATTTTAATACAGCAATGTAGTTCTAGTCCAGCCTGACACAGCAGCAGCACCGGATCTCTGCTCTTGTGATAACTATCTGCAAAGATGGAAAAGGTTTATTTAGATATGGTTATATAATGTAGGAGGTGATGAACTCAACTATAGCAATGGCTGGCATAGCCTGGGGACACAATTATTCTCGGATCAAGATTTTTCACAACCATCGCCTGAGTGCTCTATTTTTCAGAGAAAAAAAAGTTACATTTCCTCAGAAAATTTGATGACCGGTATCAAATATATCAGCCCAGATAAAGGCAGAAAAATCACAACATTTAGACATCAAAATATACTGAAATAGATTATTTTAAGAAAATAAACTAACCAAACTTACGTGCTATTCTATTTAAATGCACACTCTTCCTTCCAGTCATGGTTCAGGTAATTGCTGCATATATGTCTGTGTCATCCAATGAACCCTCTCCTCATTATAAACCTGCTCTTTCCTGTAGGCCTGCCTTCTACTGACAAAGTCAACAATTCTTAATAATTTATTTACATTAGAAGAACTACACAGGGCATGAAGTGAGATCGGGGAGGGAAGAAGTCACTTGGTAAAAATGCCCATCAAGATAAAGTCACTAAAACACAAAAAGAAGGAAGCTCATCAGTGTGTGACCTGAAGCAAGGATATGGAAGATATGAAAGGTTAACTCTGCAATATGATTCCTACACTATTTTTAAATAAATTCAAGAAAGGGACATACTCGCACTATCCAACTCTTTCCCATTGCCATGTGCAATACAGTAACTGCCCAACATTCACATACTCAGTTGCCAATCATACAAAAATGTATTTTGAAGAGAAGCAGAGACTGGAAATGGAAGGATACTCTTTTCTCTCTTTCTAGAGCAAACCCCAGAATATTCTGGAATGTATTACACTGTCAGAGCTTAGTCTAATTGAAACTACTGAATTTAAATGGCATTATCTTACAATCTCCTTTATTTACCCATCACACTCAGAATTTGTCATTCTGTCACTAAGAAAAACCTTCAACATTCTAAATTAAGAAATGTGAACTAGTTAAGAGATAACACCAGAAAATGTAGCAGCTGTCATACCTTTCCAGGGTGAGGTGAAGCGCTTCAAGCCAGTATTATTAGTAACAAAATAGAAAGTATGTAAGAAAGACCCACAAGCAGAGCTAAAAGTTTTACGAAAAATTATTAAAAAAAAAAATTAAAATCTTCTTTTCTAGAAAAGAACAGACCTTGGTGAAAGAAAGTGCTGACAGCAATGTCATCGAACTGCACTAATGGCAACTGCGCTTCAAGCTCACTAGGCAGTATGCAGAAAAAAGCGACAGCCATGGCCATGAGATTATACTACTCTCCACCAAAAAAACTAACCATATGTAAACGGACTATATTTTTAGCAGAGATTCTTACATAAAACACACTTCAATCCAACTCCCAGAAAGTTCTGCTTTTCCAGTCACAATTTCTAAGGCATTTATCTTACAAAATCCCCGTGCAAGAATGGATGATCAACAGTCAGTTTCAACTGCTCAGACAACACAAGACGGACAGAGGAGTCCTTGGGTAGCATAAACCAGTTCTCTCCTGTCCCGCTAATTTCCATGAGAACAAATAGTTAATGGAACACAAGTGGGATCCCTTTGATTCTCAATTGTAAAACACAGGGAGGGGGAAAAAATAAAAAACCGATTTAGCAGAGGTGATGGCAGTTCCACAAACACTGACACGCACTGACAACTCCACACCAGCCTCAGGATTGAAGTGATCTTCACAACAGCTGCAAATACAGCAATTGCATCTGATGAATTCTAAAACAAATGCAACTAGTAGGTAGGTAATCAACATGAAGAGTGAGCTCAGAGATAGCAGTCATTTTCACTTCTATATAAAGTATCCTATCAAATGTGATTGAAGGGCTGAAACTAATGGAGAATTTTCTCACCCTAAGTCACAAGTGTGAACCCAAGCTACTTTTATTGTTATTGTTTTGCTTCCTCCCACTTTTTTTTTCATTTTAATTGAAGAGGTCTTCACCTTTGGCTTATAACTGTGGATGATTTTCCCAGTCAACTGTTTCTTCCGCCTAAGTGCCTTGTTACAACTACTGCTACTTGTAGTCTCAGAAAAGACAAAGGACTAACAACAGCGGACATCAAACAATCCTGCAGGGAGAGGTTCTTGCTCCACCAGAGGAATGAGACAGCAGGAAGTTTTTGACACAACTTCTGTTATTTGTCAGTTCTGGGAGCAAGGAACCAGTGTCTTCAACTTTGTCATTGCAGCAGCCTCTAGGAAGAAAATTTAATTAATAACTACATCAGTCAATGAACAATTCAAAATTAGGGAATTAAAGTTTCATTATGTCCTGGATTACCAACTTTCAGTCATAAAAATACAGATGATCAAGGCAAATCCAGTAACTGACCAATTTCACTGTCATTTCACTTCAAAGAAAACATTTGTAAAAGAGAAGATGATAAACCAAGAGCATATTTGACAACACCCCATTTCTACTCCAGCTGCTCCAATTACTTTTGTCATCAGCATCTGCTAATAATCCATGTAAAAAATTCTACACCAACAGTATTCCCTGACTAGATACCTACAGTAATTTCTAAAAGACCTCATTGATTTCAATGTATTCACAGGTTTTCTAAGTACAATGATTGATGTCAATAAGGTAACTGCTTAAACCTGTGTATTATTTACTATATTTGTAAAGAACCTGAGGATCCTGCACATCATTCAACAGAACAGAGACATCCAAGCATCTCAAGATGCAATTATCACCACAAACTAACCTGGAATCAGGAAAATAAATAGGACAGAAACAAGCAATTAATGATGTGCCCAGACTAGAACACCAGTGGCAGAGTGGTGCCAAGAATTTAGGGATGTATTTAAAATACCAACATTATCTGTAGTAAGAATCATGAGAAAATTACAAACAGTCCTAGCCTTTATTTAATGATAATTCATAATAACTCATACCTTGGGACTTAAGCAGCATCAATCACTAGGAGCCAATGAAGACAGCAAGTCTGTGCACGTACTCATGTCAGCAGTTTTTCCCATGTAAACTCTTCATCCTCATTCTACTGCAGGTGGTCCTGACTACACTCTGCTACTAGTTGCAGTGTTTTCCTAAGCATTTAATTTCAGAAGATCTACAAGAAAGGGGCCCTACAGGACTTCGTACAAAAGCAAGCAGGACAGGACATGGAGAATGGCTTTAAAGTGGGAGAGGGCATACCTACATTAGACATTATGAAGAAGTTCTTCACTGTGAGTGTGGTGAGGCCCTGGTACAGGTTGCCAGAGAAGATGTGGCTGCCCCATCCCTGGCAGTGTTCAAGGCCAGGTTGGATGGGGCTTGGAGCAACCAGGTCTAGTGGAAGGTGTCCCTGCCTGTGGGGCAGGAAATTGAAGCAAGATGAGTTTTAAGGTCTCTTCCAACCCAGACTATTCCATAATTCTGTAATAGCACCTGCATTCCCAAGTGGGACCTAAACCACAAAAATCACTTTTTTTTTTTTCTTTTACAAAGTTACTTAGCCCAAAACATTAGGATGGATTTGAGAAACCTTAAAATAGAGAATGATTAGGCTTTAGATGTTAGGCATTAGATAGGCAGATTAGATAGTGACCATCAACAAGGCAACACAGTGAAAGGAATTAGCAAATTCCTTTTTGTCAAGACAAAAGCTTGTTACAGCACATGATAAAAGTTTAGACCTATGAAACTATGTCCTTTAGATGCATGTGAAGTCTGAACCAGCATTCCTGGCATATTCAAGGAGCATTCAGCAAGGTCCACAAAGGTGTTTAAAGATTTGAGTGATCATATTTTATTATGGGTACTATTGCTACTTCTTAGGAATAATATGAAGGATTCCAAAAAACTGAATGTACAAATGTCAGTGAAGTTAAGCCACTATTTAATATTGAAGATGATAACTCCCTCCCTGATTTGGTTGTGGTTTCACTTTCTGGTTAGGAACATTTCATTATCATAGTTATTTTCTTACATTATAAGCCAGTGCCACAAGCACTACTAATACTTTTAGCTACAAAAAATATGTAGAATCATCAGTAGCAATTACAAATTTAGAAAGGTTGCTAACCTCTGTGCATCCCAGATTAAGGACATCTCAGTATTAGAGAAGACCTACAGAAGACACACAAGTGCTTTACATACATATAGCAAGGTTCTTAGGCCTCATTATAAGAAACCAGTTTTGTGTCATTTCATTATCAATCTTAGTCAGTACAAAAATCCCTCTGATCTCAAAAGCATGTATGCAAGATGACTATGCTGACAAACGTTAAACATCAGGAAGAAATATGTCCTACCACTACCACATACCCCTCTTACTATCACTGATTTTGTAGGTCCTGAATTTTGATAGGGTTTTATTTCTCCTCCTTTTTTTGCTCAGACACTTCATTAGTAAGAACTAGACTTCAAGAATGTCAGTAAAAAATGCCCAAGGGCATCAGATTTTAGAACTGCATAATCGTTCATAAAATTTAACTAGATGACAATCTCATGTTTATACCTGAATGATAAAGTCTGCTGGTGACCAACCAATATCAAATTGGAGATGATGACTGGAGCCCACAAACAGCATTTTAGCAGAAAGGCTAATTCTCCTGAGAAACTGAAACTCTATTTAAGGTAGTAATGGGCCATTGCTACTATCAATAACAATCTTGAATGTCTGACAGGCCTGAATATCACACTCATCAACTGACAATTTATTGCTGATTTTACCACCTTTGACGACTTGACAAAGTAACAGAACAGTTGATTTATCAACTATAACCTGAAAAAAAACCAACCCAAACTAGTCTTAAGTCATAAGGAACAAACTGAATTTGTAGCACTCATGTATTTGGTATGTACTTAAGGTTCCTCACAGAGAAAAAGGAAACAGTTATTTTGTTTGAGTGTAATAGCACCAGAGGGGAACACCGAGAGAAAAAGTATGTCTTCTAGATTCTCTATTAATCTGTTGAACAAAAAGGAAACTAAATGTAGCAAAAGTTTGGGGAAAGAGGATAAAAAAGGAACAGGAACAGACAAAGAAACAGCAGCTTAGAAGAAAACCCATTCTCTGCATCTACCAGTAGGTAACTGGTAGATTTTCAGAAAATCAGGAACAACTCCCAGGAACATGCCATGAATTTACCATTTGTAGAATGATGGTATTTTTATCTGCCTGGAATAAAAGCACGCAGACTTAGTTTGCACAGTTAAAACACATTGCTCCTAGAATAGGAGTTCAGTGTTCCACATTCACTAAAACAGTGTTACCTGTTTTGAAAGAATGCTACAATAGCCCATATCTCATTTGAATTGTTAGGTCTATGACACGTCACTACTAGCTGTTGGGCTTGTGGGTTTGTCTTTTTATCTCCTTAAGCAACCCAGGGGGAATAACACACTAGCTCATGTTTTCCAGTCAACTCTTGCTTCTGAAAGGCATGTCTAAACCAGTAGCTTTCTCAAGCACAATTTATTGTTGCACTGCTCTACACTTTCACCAGCTAAATAAAATCTTACAAAAATTAAGCTAGGTTTCTACTACAAATTAAATACCAAACACTTCATTCAAATACATGAAAATTCTCAACATACTGGCCCAGTCCAGGGAGATCCATCTGAATTCACATTGATCATCTGACACAATTTAATACTAGTTACTTTGCAGGTGACAATTCAATATAACAAGGCTTTCAGTTTGATTGCTAATATGGGACTCCTTCATATTCATGTCTTCTTCATATTTATGGTTTCAAAAACTAAAAGTCACAGCTCTTAACAAATGAAAATAAACAGCTAAAGAAACACCGTAAAGCACTTGTGTTAGTATTTGACTGAGTGCATTTTATGTGTATAAATGAAAAATTGTCTTGTTTGCCCTCCTTTTGGGGTGAGGCTTGCTTTGCTCTTAGACAGTCCCACTCTCTGGAAACTGCACAAGTCAACTGGCAAGTTTGTGGTTCTGTCTCACTGCATCCAGTGCTGCCATCTCCAACAAAGTAAATGGAAATAAAAAGAAGCAAAAGTAGTTCTGAAAGTTGTAACAAGAGCCATTAAGACTGGCTGAGAGAAATTCTATGCATTTCTAAGTATCTCCTCTCAAGCAGCACCAAAGCAGAAACTGCAGCTAATTGTACTGGAGATGTCTTGGGCTTGATCAAATACAAACATAAACAGTAATTCTAAATACTGAAAGGCAAGGAGAGCCTCTGCTTACAGAAGACCTTTTGTTTCAAAGAAACATTTCAAACACTACAAATTTACTAACTGCAACATCAACTCACTCATTCACAAAAGCTCCGAGTTCTGTGCAACAGAGAGGGCCACAGACTTGTTCTAGGTCCAATACCAAAGGCAGCAAATGCTATAAAACAATAGAAACCACTGCCCATTATATAATCTTGACTAAAACACAGACATAGAACTATCATCCACACAGCTACTGCAATAAATGAAAAGCGTACATGAAAAGGTATTTTTCTATGTCTTTAAATGTTTCCACCCATCATCTTCAAGTGAGAGTTCACTATTTTGTCTCAAATCATTAAATGCATGCTACATTGTACATAACTAGCTCATACTTAGAATTCTTAAATTACATCCTATGCTTGTATTGCACTTTTACACTTCTGTCATTTTTGTCTGTTTACCTACTCAGCACTGACAGGAAGAACATTTTTGCATGTGTTCATGTGCAATAGTTCTGTTTCCCACTACAGTTCAGGAAAACGCTGCACAGTACTTTCCATTACACAGTCTATAAAGCCTCCTGTTGGCTTCACATGTATGAAGGTAGCCTTGGGAGCTGCAAAAACTAACGAGAACTGACATGACTGTTAGCAGTTTAGCAACTCTCTGAGGGGAGGATGCCAGCACACAAGGAGAAGAATTAGGTTCCTTACATTTAGCTATCATCATCCACAAACTGCATTTCCATAATGTAGACTAAGTAAGCACTGTAACCACTCCATGGTTGGGTCGCACTAGTCCATCCCATCCTGCCCCTTCCTGCCCCCAGCTTCTACCCTGAATCCTCAGGGATCAAAAATATGGATCTCTGGAATTAAGGCAAACATTGTCATACCTACTAGTTCATGTTGTCATGGTACTTTTGTTTCTTTTGAACTACACACAAGATGACATCTCATTGCATTCACAAAACTGGTCCTGGGGCACACAGTATGTTACTACCTGTCAAACTAATCCTGAAGTCTTTGTAGCATTCTAATAAGATACATCAATAGTCTAAATATTCAACAGCATTAATATTTTGTTTCTTTAAAACCAATGAAGTACTAGCAGAGAAGAACAGGAACCCAAAAAGATTCTGAAAGACCTTCAGTACCCTGCGGTACTTCCCAGTCCTGCCATGTAACCCAAGTGTCCATGCTGTGGAACACAGAGGCAAGAAACACCCAATGCTAGTGCTCATGCCCTGCATACCAAAGGTCCTCTCTAAATTTGGAGGCAAGGACAGCTAACAGAATTTATCAGTTTCCAGCACCTTACAGTGCTCAGGTATGACATATATCAGAGTACCTCAAAAACAGCATCAGGCCTTCAGGGTACTCGGAGCAATTTGATGTGCACTGAACTTAAGACTGATGCTTGACAGGCTGTGTGTGATTATCTGTTAAGGAAGTGGGGGGAGGGGGTTCAAAGTTACCTCTCCAACACATCAATGCAGCTCAGTTTTTCATTTCAGTTACTTTTCTAAACTTCCTGTCACGAGACATTACTGCACCCATTACAGTAAGATGTGTGCGTCTCACCCCGTAGGGCTCTGTGTGGAACAGAATACATTTCAGATAATGATTACTACAATGATGCCTTATTTTTCCTGAATATATTTTAGTCTCTAATAAAACTCCAAAAAGGATTCTAACCGATTCCTGTGATTCGGTTTGAAAGATTTATCTGGGGAGAGGAGGAAGACTGAAATGATTTTTGTTTTTTTTAAGTCATCTCAGCCTGCAAACAACTTCTCAAGTAAAGTAAATTAGCAGCAGTCTTCCTTGTAACCAACCTTCCCTGGTTATTAACCTCTGGAAGCACAATGTTACGAACTGTGTTGGAATCACACATCACTGAAAAATTGAATTCAAAGTTATCTTGGATTGGAACGGCCCTCGGGAGGTCTGTAGTCCAACCTCCTGCTCAAAAGAGGCTCCAGATTCAGATTGGTTTGCTTGGGAGTTGGCCCTGTTGCTTATTGAAACCCTTCAAAGATCTAAAGCCCACAAGCTCTGCAAGCAACCTGTGCCAGCAGTCAACCAGCCTCAGAATGTATCAATTTCAATGCAGAAAGCAGGTTGTCAGCCTGCACGTGTGCTTTTAATTGCTCATATGGAATAATCACATCATCTCATGCAATGGCACTGATACTCCTGAGGACTGTTCAGCCAGTAGGTGGGTTTTTGGGGGTCATAATGTTATGCCAAAACACTAGTTATAGTTGAATGTAGTGGGGTTGGGTGAAAGCACCAAGTAATGATTTACTGAAGAAAATCCTGCATGTATCTTATAGAATCTTTTTAGCAGTCTGACACTTGTAATTATATCCTTTCCCATCATAACATGGGATAACTAAGCTCTGACAACTCTATTGTTCTGATTAATGTAAACAAAAGGAAACAATGCTGCTCTATCTCAAAATCCTTTTTTGCAAAGCAGACTTTAATAATTCAGTCTGAAAAGTTACAATTTCATTTCCACAGACAAAAATTATTTCATAGAGCCTGGACTGAATTAATTTTATACTTGTGGGAAAAATCAGCAAACAAACTTTTATGTAACAGACTGAAATAGGAACAGCATTGTTCAGACATTGCAACCGCATGCCAATTACCATGGTGTAAGTCTCTGGTGAAATATATTTCCAATTTTCAGAGTTGAAAGCCCTTCAATAATGGTAATTAAAGATGCTCTAATGCTTAAATTCCAAAATACACCAGGGATGGAGAAAGAGATAAAACAATTTCCAGTGGTTTAGCATACAGCTGATGTTGCAAAAGCGTACTGGGACACTAGCAGGGAACACCACATAGCCTCATTTACGGGCGCTCTCTGGAACATCTGACTGCTAAACCACGGCTGGGACTTGCTTTCATAGTTCAATAGCTGGAACATGCCAAAATCCTATCAGAGACGCTCCTAACAGTCTGCTAGCACAGAGCTGGGTCCCAGCACCCAGGACATCTCCAAGGCACGTCTGAATTGAGTCTATGTTCAGCACTTATCTGCAATTTTTCCCATTTTGTCCTCAGCTGTCTCTGTGTTATTCAAAATGTGCATTCTACATCCCTTTCTATGTCTAAATTGGATAAATGAAGTGATAGATATTAAATAATATCCTCAATAGCACAACTAAATTTGATTTAAATTAGTAAAAAAAAAAAAAAAAGAGTCGGCAGGGCAGATCACTGATCACCATTAGTTCAAGTCTTCCCTTTTAATAGAATAAGCAGCCTCCAAATTGAGAAAAATTACAGTGGAAGTAAAATGTGGTAACTGAGTTCATGTCATAATCTTCTTCAGTGCACTAATATTTCAATGGATTCTAAGGCAACCACACTAAGGCATGTTTAACTTCTCATCCACATTAATTTTCTTTCACAAGCAATTGAAAAGCCACACAGAAAGAGCAAACTACCCACATTTTATCTGCTGAGCGGTCACTTAGAAAAATGAAGTAAGAAAAAGAAAATTAAATCTATACACTTGCAATTTGTATTTCTACTGTATTAATGTTCAAAGCTTGGCCCTAGTTTAGTACTGCTCTTCACAAAGCAGACTACAACCTGATTTTATCCTTATCTTGATTTTTATCAAGACTTCCTACATAGAATTACAGCAGCATCTACTCCTCAAAGCTGGCATCCAACACTACAGAGACCAAATACCTTCCAAGTAAGTTGTATGAAAAAAAGCAGAACTTACTCAGTATTGCCTTTCCCATCTTACCAACCCACACTTCCCCCCTCCATACACCCAGAACTCCTAATCTGTAAATGCAAATCTTTGTAAACTGTTGAGCACACCAGAAAGCAGGGGACTGCTATTATGCCCAACACGAAGGAGGATTTTAATTGGCATAGCCACTGATGTACAGCGATTATGTTTCACCTTGGATATTTTTGGATAGGCAGAATCATGACTTGCCACTGCTGCCAAAAACCATGAGGAACTTTAAATACAGTAATGCTGTAATGTAATTCCTCATGCAAAATCCACTGGGCTGCCACTTATATGGTCTATATTATGAACAATCTGGTCATGTTGTCATTTAACCTTCTATGCACATCATGTGGTTATATAAATGTAAGAAAAGAATTACTCTATCTCAGGTCAGGTAATTTTAAAAGTTTAGTGATACTAGCAGGTTGTGTAGCACATGCTGTGAAATCCTCACCGCACTGCCAAAGGCATCCAGTGGTAAGCTAAAATTCACAACTTCATTCAGAAATGGTAAAAAGGCTTGAAAAACAGACTACTTCTCTTTATAGAAAAGTTAATCTTAAAACATACAATATGAGAAAAAACATGGAAGAAACAAAACTAAAAATTAACAGGAGAAAATTGTTATATACCTTAACAACATAACAATCATAACCAATCATCCAAGACTCACAGGAGCACCATTTCCATGCACGAAACAAGGACTGAATGAAGACGAACTCGCTACACTGAGGAAGAATAAAAGCCAAAGAAAGTGAACCTCTTGAGGGTGCTTAATTCCTTGAGTTGGATGCTTTCATGCTGTCCCCAAATCTGTCATTATGGCAACTAACATGATTAAGGGCTAGTTAGCACAGTTGCTACCTTAAGACTGTTCAAGTTAACAAACCTGTTTTAGAAGATTTAACATGACCAACTTCCTGTCCCAAACAACAGAATGAACTTGGAATGGTTTTCCTGCGCTCAAAGAAATAAAGCCAAACAGCACAAACAACTTAAGAAACAACATAAAGAAACCCAAGTGCATCCAGAAGTGTCCAGAGAGAGCAGACAGGACTCCATCATGCCTCATATAGAACAGGGAAGTCATGTAATTTATAAAGTTACATTTATCTATTACAAAAACTTTTCTGGTATCTGAATGCCTTTCATTTGCCATATTGCCATTTGGTTTTACAGGAGGTATTACATTTCATGAAATTACATGTAACATGTGATACAGTAAATTTAAAACCATGGGAGAAGGTTTACTTCCAAAAGTCCCACTTAAAGGTGCCTTGGAATTATAACAATCCTGTAACAGGTAAAACCCATGGATTTACAAAGATGATTCACATCTGCCTAAATATAAAATTTATACCCTGCATTTTTAATACTAAATCTAAAATAAATATTACAGTACTTACTTCAAATATGAAGTATTTTCTAGCAGTAGCTCACAAAGATTTCTAATCTGATCTTAAAGTAACTACATCCATTTATCTTTGTTTTGCTTCATATGAATGTCTTATTTCTACAGCACTACCCACATTTTATGATTACCAGCCTTTCTTCAGAGCTCTGCAGCATTTTGTTATTGACTACTTCTCTATGAGGTTTTATTGTTCCATCTGGCATTTTAATTACAGACCCAGTATCAATTTTGCATACTTGCTGAAAAAGGAAAAAAGCCAAGCTTAATACTGACTTCACTGTAAATTTACATCATGGCTCCATTAAAAGAATTAATTTTTAAGAGAAGTCCAGCATTAAATATGTTTCCTTTGTAATACAGAAGTATAGCTTACATATTTTTGGATAGGCAGTCATAACTTGCCACTCCTGCCAAAAACCATGAGGAATTTTAAATACGGTAATGCTGTAATGTAATTCTTCATATGTTGTTGTCTCGGAGAGCATTAGAATAAGTATATTAAATGAAGGATAACATTTGAAAACTCACCACTGTCAGTTTTACAGTGGTAAAACTAAGGTTCGGTTTCAATGAATAGGTAAGAAACTTGGTCAGATTAACTAGGTGACCAATTACACAGAGGTAGGTGTTTCTGAGACCAAATGTAGTGCTATCTGCCTACCTTCCATCAATCCAGCACCAGGTGCATACTGGACATAGTGACTGGATGCTGTATTCTGAACTGTGTGCAGCAAAGAGACTAACAGAAATCAGCAAGAACCCACTGTACCCCCTCTTAGGCATTTCATTAAAGGTTCAGAGCCTACTCATAACATTTGCAGACTTGATACTTTTGCTTATATGGAAAATGCTAGTGATTAGTTTCAAACGTCCACAGCTGAAAATCTGCCACATAAATCATCACATGGAAAGCCACGTCACTGCAATTTAATCTGGACACATGAGAAGTCCACAAGATAAAAGAAAACACAAGGAGTGTATCAGCAGGTATACTTAGCTGTTAACTACCACAAAGCTTCTCAAAATCCTTACAAAATTCATCAAATAATCATACAAGAGTTTTCCCACAGCATCAATATACACACACCCATATACATAACTTCAAAACCAGTACTATTCAACATGCCTCACTCTGAAATACATTAATATTCTTGGAAAAATCCAACCATTTGTTTAGAACTTTCTACATGAAGCACTATATTTGAAATATTATTTCATGCTGCTTGAAGTTTCATGTACTGGCACATTATCCAGTATGATTTGACAGGTATAATTTGACAAAATGTAGGATGTAACATGCCATGCAGGACATACTCTATTCAACTAATTTACTAGTTATGTGTTGTCTCCACAAGAAGTGCACTGCCCTTTAGAAAGTCAAGTGATTTTCTTAACTTTCAACTTTTGTTCCTTCATAGGCAAGTCCAAATTCAGAGACTTGTGTAATTAATTGCACATCTGCAGGTACTTTAAGATTTACACACAATATCTACTGCCATAAACTAAAGAATCCCCCCTCCCCACAGTAAAATATTAATACTGCTGCTATAAATCAAGCGGTTTATGACTGAGACTGCTGATTTCATCTGATCAGCAGGGAAAAGCAAACGATGACATGAAATCAAAAAGCACTGGCTTTGCTGAATTTTCTTCACTGACTCAGCAGATTTATCTACTCAAGGACAGAAGGCAAAAAAGAGGCAAGGACTCCAACTCTCCTTTAAATAGAAATTACTGACACAATTGAGACACTTATGCCAACATAAAGTTGAATTCAACAGGACCCTCTGGAGTTCTAAATCCTCTGTACAGTGATTCTAATGGGCAGTATGTGCTTTCTTTCAGCCAAGCTGACAAAGTGAAATTGAAAAATACGCAGGTGGGGATACATTCACCCCTCTGCACCATTCAGAAAATAAAAATTAACTATCAGTTCCTTGTTTGTCCTGTTCATTTATTATCAATTTTAAAAACTGGAGCAAATGCATGATCTAGATTTCCTTCCATTACTACAAATTCTACTGAGGGTTATGTGGAATTGGGCTAACGCTGAAAAGTAATTTTTATTCTCTACCAATAATTATTTTCAAACATAAGTAAACTGCAGAAAGCGTTTGCTCTTTTGCTTTAGGGCAACCATTTAATGATATATTTTATTATTAAAGTACATGCTGCAATATGAAAAGGCTTCCCAATTAGTGTCTTTGCTCCTAACAGTCATTCTATTCCATATTATATTTACAGAAAGCTTATTCTGTCATTAACTCACTTCTATGAAAATCCCAAGTCATACACCAAGCAGAGGCTGGGAATACTAAAGCAAGTCATCCCGGTGATAGGTAGAGGAACACAGATCAGAGCAGCATCCACCTTCATTTAATGCAACAGGAGTTCCTACCTGCACACAAACTGTCATCTGCATCAGTGCAGCTTCATCACAGCATCCTGATGGAGGGGCTGCATGCACATAACAAAGGGGGCTGCGCTGTTTAAGAAAAAGTCATGTTTGGTCCAGGCAGACTGCTGGGGTGCCTCACTGCAGCCCTCATTCCTTTGTGGTTATCAGTTTGGGCTTTGTAACATGGAATCTTGACTCAGATGTCACCTCTTACAATGCTTTGTTCTGAGAATCCCTACATAAGCTCTCTTCCCTGAGACAACAGTGATAGTCTGATGCAAGGAAGCTAGCTTAAAGAACAGCAGCAGGGGGATGGTTTGAGACTCTGTGCAGCAGTATTTCTGAATCAAATTATCCTACTCCTAAATAAATCATCTAAAGTTCGAGGGTTTCTCAGTCACAACCTAAGCTATCACTCCCAGTAGAAAATTCTGTATTATTTTCTTTCACAAATAGGTTATTCCAAATAGAAAAAGGTTTTCTTTTCCAGATATAAATAACTACACTTTGTTCTCACTTTTGGAAAGAAAGCAAATAAAATAATGCAATATTGCCCCTTTTAAAATGCAATGTAAATAGTACATAGAATATGACAGTGTCCTAATGAAAACGACTTGCATGCAAAAGAATATGACAGTGTCCTAATGAAAATGACTTCCACGCATCTATGATCTTCTATTTACCAGGAGCTACAAGCACAGATGCTCTAACAGCTCTTCAGTGGCACCAGTGTACCACCACCACAGTGGTCCTTTAATTTAGAGAGTATATAAAGTTCAAAATTAAAGACACCAGAACATCACAGACCAAATGACAAGGGGATTTTCTGATTTTTGTTGAGGAGTGATCCTGGGAGACATGTGCACGAATACTGGCTCAACAGCTTAACTTCAGCCACACTTTTCCTGCTCCCTTTACTATAACATAATTATTGTAAAGAATTTTTCCAATAATTTCTTTGTGTAGATAGGTTAAGAAAAACCCCAAACATATTTTATGCTCCTGGTAACAGCCCTGCACAAAAGGAAGAGCTAATCTTAGGCACAGAAGATAACAAAAAATGAATACTTCTCTCTTCAATATCACTCTGTTGATTCCCATACTTATCTCTTTGAATACAGGCAACTACCTAAAATCATTACCCAAGCCTCTAGTGACAGGTGTGGAGGGGGCAGGCAATGGTGAACAGCATAAGTCATAAACATTTGTCATCCTAGTCCTTCCGTGTGCAGTCTTTTAATGGTAGAAAAGCATTTTTAGTTATACATAATATTAGTAAATAAAGCCAAACTGTAAAGTAGCTACAATCACAACCTTGAAACAGAGACAAGAACACTAAACTGTCACGGGAGCACCACCTTCTTCAAAAGCAATTCTACCAGAACACTTGCATGCACTAGTAGCATATACTATGAGGGCACATAAGTTAGAACCTTCATTTCACCTTTCTAAGAACATTAACTGGCAGCCCCTTTTTTAATCATCTTCCTTCTACACTGGAATGTTTCCTTTTCTTGACAGAACTAAAAAAGCATCCCATTTTTGGAGTGCAATGCTATATTATGGGCTTCTATGGTGATATTGACAAAAACTGTTAGCTATTTACTAGCAAAGACTGTCCCAGCCTTCTCACTTCTTGCAAACATTACAGCCCAAAAAGCCATTTACAGTGACAAGTTCTGTCCCAAAACTGGTTTATGGGTACAACTTCGGACACATGAGCACAAACACCACTGATTTATCAAATGCAAATGTGGTAAAAGCACAGAAAAGTTTACTGTAATAATGAATACAAAGGTTCTCTTAAGTGCATTATGTATTCCTATAAATAGCTCATTAAAGCTATTTCATTTTTTTAAGTCAGGCTATCACATAATTTATAGCCCACAACGCCTCTCCCATTATACTGAATTGCTCCATATAGACTTTCTCAGAACTACCTTCTGAATACAAAAAGAGCACTCGCAGCAGTAAGAACATTGCATTTTTGGACTTCAGATAGACTAGAAAGTTATTATCACCTGCTTTAAGTTACACGATCTTCAGTTTCTACAACTTATCACACTTCTCCAGTCTAAAACCAAATAAAAACCACATACAAAATATCCATCTTGCTCTCTCGTGTTTAGACTCCTCTGAACTTAGTAGCCTGTTTTGTGCTCACTAGGGAAGTTTTCCAAGTTATCTGGGCACATGATTAGATTCAAGACTAATTCTGAATTGTGCTCTCAGTGATTTGTACCAGTTCTCAGTGATTGTCTGGAGTCACCTCCCTCCTCTTCTGTCCAGTCTAGAAAAACACCCATGTAAATAAAATAACATACTTATGTAGAAAATGGCCTGAGAATTACACCACCACATAGCAAGCAGAACACTGTATGAGGCTGCAGTCTCTCAGTAAGACATCCCTCAGAGAACATAGCAGAATAAAGAAAAAAGACAACAAAGACAGTAAGACTTGTAGCAGTGTCTAGTCACATATAACAAGGTGGGAGGAAGAGTAATTCATCCACATCTTCTGATCCTGTGTTCTGTAGCTTCTGTAGAGCTCTACAAGAACACAGCAGTCTTTGCTCAGATTTCAGTCCTTCACAGGTTTCTTAAGTTTACTTAGGAAACCATCCTGGTATCCAAACTACTGTCTTGTCAGCTTTTGGTTTGGTGGGTTTCTTTCAGCACAGATTTAGTATCTCAATTTGAAGACGGCCCATTAGAAGTTTGTGAATACAAAATGGCTGATACTATTTCTGTGAAGTTTGGGCAACACATACTGAGGAAGAAGTCACGTAACATAGGTACATGTTATCAACACAGAAAACCCTCAGGTCTTCAGGAAACAGCATAAATTAATTTCTAAACATTCAACAGCAAACTTGAGCAGGCTATTAAAATGCAAGAGGCACTCAGACTGCTCCCACATTGAAACCATTCAGTAATATTGCACACATATCTACTAAAATTCATAATCTACCTTTCTTTCTTGAACACTCTCAGAAGTTGTACTGTTGCTGCTTGTTTTCTGAGTGAGTTTCATAAGCCTTATCGCAGAGCAGCATCCGTACTTACCATTTAAACACGAGAGGGCACCCCAGGCTTTCACAACTCGCCGGACTCAAGGGAGGTGGGAGAGCTGAGCATGACTGAAAAGAAAGAACAAAAAACACCCAAGGTTTCAGCAGGTGCCTGTTATTTATTTAGGCATTTGTCTTGACACCAGCACCCACCCGCTGAGCACCTTTTTGCAGTACAATTAACTTCGGAGACACAGCAGAAAGCTTTCAAAGTTAAATGACCCAGTAAAATAGAAGTCGTCAACAACATATCAAGACCATAGGGAGGATTTCACCTGTGTCCTGTCTCAAGTGCTCCTCATCATTTCAAAGGTTAAACTCAGGTTGGAATCAAGAAACAGCCATCAATTTATAACGGCTTATTACCAGCAGTTTGTACTCCTGCCTTCTAGCATTATTTTAGCTAAAACTCGAACAGTCCACGTTTTTTAGGAGAAGAATGCAGAAATGCAACAGAACATGTTACATTACACCTTATGTGTATGGCCAGACTGCTTTCAGTTTATTTTCTCTTACACAGCAAGCAAATCAGATGAACTTTCAGGAATCATTTGGTTTGCATCACCTCCCGAGTTCCAGGGCTGCAAGGACCCAGCTGGGCTTCTCCTGCCCATTCCTTTGTTTATCTGCATTTTTCCCCAAACAAAGGGAGGGGTGGCCTTAGCAAACCTGCACCTCATGCCATGTTGTTCAGTGACAGTGTTCTCTGAACAGCTCCTCTTGCAAGCCTTCATCGAGCTTTTCCAGGTAGACACCTCTATTCAGAAATGTGAAAAGTGGGGTTTTTTTTATGTCCTAACACAGATCTGCTACTGCCACTCTATTATCAAAAGCAGATGCCTGAAAGAGTTCATTTCCATGGTTTGCTAAAGAGAGAAAGATCTTTCACAAGTGAGAAATACCATTCACTTCTCTTGACTAACAGCAATAGCTGCTAGCTCTCAAAATACATATAAAGGTTTTGGCTTTGTGTTTGGGAAATAGATTAAGCTCGAGCAAATTTTTAATTTGATAAAAACTCTTGCTGTACTTTCTCTCAAATTTAACGAAAAATTATGCACATTTGTACTGCACTGCAGTCATTTACTCCTAAACTGACCCTCTCCATCATCTGCCATTTTAAGTCAGCTCTAACACTCACATAGGTCAATACACCAGGAGCATACCTGGTTTATTTACTATTTGTAAGCTCTCCTGCGAAAGATGGTATCACTAAGATTACCTGTAACAGTTGTGCCAGCAGATAGTGATGCATTATCTTTCATTATCTTTCCCTATGAGTTTTAAGGTTGAGACTTTCAGAACTCCAAAGCTAACCAAAACATTCTCACCAGCTCTTGTCCAGTTTTCTGGCAGTAGGGGATTGGTTCTTGCTGCTCCCAAACTGTCACAAGCGGTGTAATAAACGCTGGGAGGCAATATTCATTCAACACCTGCAAGTTCTCTTTTGCTACCTTTACCACACTTCCCCAGCCTGTGTACACCTCCTCCAAACACACCTGAAACTCAGTGCTACAATTATTCCTCTTTAACAAGCCACATAAACAGTCTTTCAACTGGTGACCCCAGTGAAAAAGGACACAAGTGGTGTCCTCCAGCTTCGGTCTGGTTCATGACCCGCAGGAATCTGGTACTGCAGGAGCACCAACCGCAGCACTGAGGGCAGCCAGGTTTTGTCACTTCTCTTCCCCATCCCAGGGCTAGCAATGGGCCTGCTTCATTTTTACTTTGCTTTTTTATAAACCAGTATGTTCTTACAAATGAGTGAGTGGTCCATGGCAGGTACCTGCCAGCATGAATCTTTAGTGAGTTACAGGCATGGGCTGTATGAAGACACATGCACACAGGGATTTGTGAGAGATTGAAATGGCAAAGACTGTTACAGAGAAAAAAAGTGTGAAAACCTGAAATGACAAAGGCTGTGTTAACAGCTTGTCTCACAGTCACAAACCGCAATAGCTGATAGCACTTGGGGAGTTACAGAGAGGTAATATGATGAAAGGACTGACATTAGATAGTCTCATTTTCTCCTTTGTTCACAGACAGTTTATCAGCAGTTGAGGGTTGTTGACACAGTCAGATGTTTACAGGCAGTCAGATGTAAAGTTTGGATAGATTCAACACATCATCAGGAGAGGATTCCCAAAAAACAATCAGAATGCTAAAAACCCAAAATCTCACACTAAAGCAAAATATTTGGGCACTAAGAAGTATCAACTTTCAACTTCAGCTTTCTGAAAAGAAAAACCAGAAATAAATGCCTACAAATAAATCGAGGAATATAAAGCTGCCTGAAAGACAAAGACAAACAGTGAATGGAGTGTGAGAAGCACTCTTTGTTGTTGTTTTTACATGAAAAGACACAGGAAGACAACTGCGTATCCGCTCTTCCCAACTCTTGGTCAAGATATTCCCGAAAACATCCCTACGTCACTCTCACTAGTGACATTTCTCCTTGAAGTACAGAACTGACAACAGAACCACCCGCAAAGAAGGATCTGCCCTGTAGATTTCTCTGTGTTGTCCCAAACCCTGGCTCTGTTGCCTGGTGTGCAACAGCCAGTTCATACACAGTCAAGGTATTTGTTTATTCCAAGTTTGTGCAAAAAGGGGTGCTAGGTGGTGTCCTGCCAAGCTGCCACACATCCCATACCAAATACACATATTTATACAGTTCACCTTAGTTACTCCCCATGACTTTCCCACCACTCACCGATTAGTCTATTAATTTACATAAGTACATCATCGATGTCTTTCATGTTTAGTGAAGGGTTTGGTTAAGGGGACTTTTGACCTGCAGGTGTGATTTTTAACATTATAATGAGGGTAGTTCATCTAAAGGACACCCTAATCATGTCTTGCTGACACATCCAAGTCATATATTGACAATATCAATGGGTCTTCAGGATGGGCTGTCTTCAAGGATAGTCTTTGCAGATAGGAGATTCCTTAGCCCTGTTCCTTAATCTGCTTACACAAAGCCTCCTTGCAGACAGAAAGTGCATAAAGAGAAGAAGATTCCATGAGCTTTCCACTAACGGACCATTGCTCTATTCGTTGCATGAATTTTCAGCATAGCCTATTTCTATTAACAGCTGCAGAGCTCAAGATTTTAAGCACCAGGTAATTTAAAAGTGAAGGTTTCCAGACATTTCTCAGAACTGGAAGTCATCTGCAAAGCACAGATTTGTAGTAGCTCGTCGCAAGTAAATTGAATAATTCAGAGCATGGCAGAAAATCTGTGATCGGCTCAAAATAAATACTTGCCTTGCCACCTGCACAGAAGGAAAAGGATGACCTCTAGGACAGATAAAGACCAGGAGCAGCAGCTAGCTTACCTCTTATGGGACAGGAAAGGGAAAAAAAGCATAGATCTTTGGCACAAATAAAAGCTTTGGCAGCAAATTCTCATATTGCTAGCCCTTTAGTTCTTTGTTTAGGAATGCATTCAACTCCGAGTATCATGATGCCAGTGCTGGTTTTGCTATTACTCCACAGTGTAACTTCAGTGATATGTTTCAGCTTAGTAATTGAAACTCCTCCTGTGCTATATATAGCCTATGGTAACAAACCGTAACACCAGCACCAAGGTAAGAATACACACTGTTCACTTAGAGTATGTCAAACAGCAGGCAAGAAATGGAGAGAAGAAACGATAATAGTTTCTTAAGTCAAAGCCAAATGTACATCTACAATACACATACACAAACAGTGTAACATAGAAACAGGCTCCAGCCCATCAATTCTTATCCCAACACAGAAACCGCCCAAAGGTCTGTAGGTTTGAAATCCTCTCATTAGTTTAACAGTTACTAAAAGACATTGAGTAGCATCACCACATTTGTTGGGCTGTCCAGTATCTTATGTATATGGTTTTGTCCTTACGATATTACCAGTAGACCATGGCCAAGTGTTATTAAAAAGAAAGCTACACATGCCAAAAGTAACCTTTTGAACAGGGGATATGTTGTTGCAAGCATCCTATCACCTAAACATAAACATGAAAACACTTACTGGATAAATACAGCTATGTTTGCCACTTACAGATGAAGCAGCACCGGACAACAGTAACAGAAAGAGATGATGATGCTACTTCTGTTTACTGGAAAAAAAACCCTCAAAACTAAAAACCAGCCTGAA
Source organism: Lathamus discolor (assembly GCF_037157495.1). Classification (NCBI taxonomy): domain Eukaryota; kingdom Metazoa; phylum Chordata; class Aves; order Psittaciformes; family Psittacidae; genus Lathamus; species Lathamus discolor. The sequence goes on from NC_088892.1 coordinate 19,108,055, forward strand.
AAAGATTCCTGGAATAACAGCTAAGAGTCTGAAGCATGCCAGATTCACCTCTGCAGCTCTTACACATGAGAAGATATGAAGTTCAAATGAAAGACATAATTCTCATGGATTCTTCATATGGATTACAGGCATCAAAATGGCATCTTCTAGGAATACTAGATAAGCTTTATTAACTGTTGGCATAAAGTCAGGAATATGCCTCTTCAACAAATAACTATGCAAGACTAATTCACCTGCCTTGTAATAGTTCATGCAGAGAGGATGGGAGGGAATTATAATGTTTGTCTTTTTCTACGTTTCTAATAGACCTTTCAATCTTTAAAACAGCATGACGAGATCACAGTTTAAGATGGAAAACAGTTTTAACTTCGCACACTATTTTACATATAAGGTGTTCCTATTTATTACCCCTCTCAAACAATGTGCACAGAAACCAGAAATATCTCGGAGCCAAAAATACACTGATCCAAGCCTCACAGAAACCAAAGTACATCTGTTACCTGTTAGGACACTCTCAGAGGTGTGGCTGACCATCACCTTTCAGCATTATCACAGGAACCTGAAGAGAATGAGGTATGAACAAGAGTGAGGACAGCTCCTTTGCATATTTTGCATAAGGAAATCTAATGTGTCAACCACCCATGGTTTCTTTATCCAACTTTCCCGAGTTAACTCAGGCATTTAGCCTGCTCATGTCACATGGAACAATAAGCTCAGAAGTCACTACACGGCCCAAAGCAGTATGCACTGTAAGCAAAGAGATGCAAAAATCTGAGTTGCCTATTGGTAATTACTGCTCACAAGTCACTAAAACTGTATGATTTCACATCTCATTGTGTTTCCCTCCCATTAATTCATGAGGAGTACCAAATCAACACACTTGAAAAGCTTTCTATTATATTTGGGTTTTTCCCTGGCAGTGTTCAAGGCAAGGTTGGACAGAGCCTTGGGTGACACGGTTTAGTGTGAGCTGTCCCTGCCCATGGCACGGGGGTTGGAACTAGGTGTTCTTAAGGTCCTTTCCAACCCTAACAGTTCTTTGATTCTATGATTCCAAAATAATACTGTTAAAGGTGTAGCTTTAAGGGCTCTTTAAGAATTACCTTCAGAAAATTTCTGAAACTCAGCCCAAGAAATTCACTGAAAATGTCAACCACAGCCACTAAGTCACCCATCTATTGAAAAATGAAACAATTACATATTAACCACTACACTCATGAACACACAGTGGCTTTTCAAAACACCAGGCTATTAAGCACAGTTAGTTGCAATAAGGAGTCCTCCCAAATATACATATCCCATATACACATAGGTATAGCTACATATTTCAAAAGTCTCTTTCACAGACACCCCATTGTCATGGGGAAAGAGCTTGCATGCCCTTTAGAGGTTGGGAGCTATGCTGGTGGTGGCATATGCCTCCGGTAGGGTCTCCCATGCCAGATAGGTCTCAACTGAAGGGTCAGACAAAGTGTGTCCACAGGCAGGATGGGCTCACTAGCCTTTGGGCAACCACCCTAGGACAAGGACAGCTCTAACTTCAAACCCGGGCAGACGGAGCTCGTTTAGCCCTGTAAGGCTGTCCATCTAAGAGAAGGATACTCTAATCAAACCTACAACCTGAGGACTTTGCTGTCGCCGTTCAAGCTCGCTAGGCCCTGGCAGATAAACCTCAGGTGTAAACGGTGGGGCCAGTTTCACGCACGCTGTGCCTGCACAGCCCTGAAGGGTTCACCCACACTTGCAAAGCCCTGCAGCGACAGGCAAGGGACAAAACGGCAGGTGATAAGGTGCACTGGAAGTCACAGACCCAACCCTGCATGCAGGTGGTTCAGGACATTGGTTGCTCCATAACACCGTTGTCTCCTCTGAGAACTCACGCAGAATTAGTCTCAAGGAGAAAAGGTGATGTAGAAAGAACCCTACCTATACCACCCAAGGAGACCTTTCACTGTGCTTTTTGCAACCTGATTTGCCTATCCCACATTGGCCTTTTTAGTCATCAGCGCACTTGTACTAAGTGTGGGTAAAGCCCTTCCCAAATCTTCGTTCGCGAAGTCAAGACATGATGGTGATGATTTCAAAAATGGACATAGAATTGTATAGCATCTCATAATAATGAACAATGGCACCTCATTCTGAAGTGATTTTGCATTTAGAGACTAGAAACTGTCAACAAAGTTTTGCTGTTGAGAACACACTGAGTCACTTTTATGGCAGAGGCGCTGTTGAACGTTAGAGTGAAAGGTTAATAAAGTGGTTATGCTCTGCCTCTCCCAGTTTGCATTTATTCTTCCCATGCATAATTTTGAAAGTTTTAACAGAACTAGTTTAAAAGCACTAAAAACTGAACAAAGCTTTCTGTGGAGCTAATGGAAAATCCCTTGTAGAGTACCCATTCTCTGCTCCGCTGAACACCCCACTGTTCTCATCACCTTGGGGCTGTTGTGGAATTTAAACAGTAGCTGTACTGAGTTCCTTCCCAAAGAGGAAAGGGCAAATGTGGCAGAGTGCACACAAGATATACGGAATTACAACTGTTCCATTACTGAAGCAGTCTGTACTCCAGCCATCCTGCCACCCACACAGAAAAGCAACAGTTTTTTCTGTATAGTATTTCCTTACACACAGATGAATTCATTAAGTAGCTGCTGCAGATGGTCACCCAGGGAAGGAATGAGCACCAAAGATTTGTGCAGTTGGCTGCACCTTCACCTTCCTACACAAGAGATGAAAGAATTTGTAAGCCCATCCCAGTGAAACTGCAGAACTATTTTACCTTTCCTAGCAGGCTGACACCTTGAAGTTAAAAACAAACCCAAGAACAACCCACACTAAACATTGCAGACTTCATTCACAAGAGCTACATTTCTATCTAGAATTCGGGATATGCTGTAGAACAGGTTTGATTTCCTTAAATAAATTTAGAAAACTTAATTTTGTTTTTATTTGTACTGAATAGTGACAACTCACTTCAAACCAGTGATGCACACACAATACATATCTCTTTTTAGACACTAGTACTACAAAGGTACTAATGCATCTTTCTACAATTATATCAACCTCTTTAGGGCTTTTTAAAAACAAAGAGACAGACACAGAAGGCTTGTGAAGCACATGCATTATCTTCTATCAGCTGCATGAAACACCCTAAAGACCTAAGACTGACCCTTATGATTTCTCTGTTCTCTTATCAAGATTTGATGAAAAACACTCATATACAACAGCAGCTTCAGCTGCTGTGTTAACAAAGAAAAGTCTGGAAGCATCTTGTAGAGATAAATTAAGGAGCTCAAGAATCAGACAGTGAGCCCAAAATATAATATCCTTTACAATTTCCATCTTGTAACTTTCATTTTCAACATGATTTTGAAGGACTGCCTTTAAGATTAAATTAAGGCTATGATGTTCACCCTGACTTTGGGAAAGAGACATGGATATTGTATAGGAGATAGCTTTCTTGAGACACACATGTACACCTTCCAATCCAAAGTCAGAATTACATTTTGCTTTTGCACAGCTCACAAGAAACATAGGCCTTAAGTCTAAACTTGACTTAGAGTAATTCTACTATCAGTATGAAATGTTCCTGCTTTTAAGCTGCAGACAGCAATGTAATACATTGAAGTAACTGCACTGTATCAACATAATCTATTTTTACTGATAAACTCAGGTAAGTTTCTCTTTAAAAATGTATTAAGAAAATGTCACTCCGGAAATCACAAGTACAGGTAATGAAAATGACCTATCTCATCTAGGCTTTCTTCACCAATACTGCATTCAGCTGTACTGCACAGACATACAGGAATCATTTGTTCAAATAGTCTCAGCAAAGAGGCCTCAGTCACTCGTGAAAGACGTGTTTGTTATTCAGTCTTATGCAGCCTTTGTACATGTGAAAGACAAACTTTATCAACAGAAATTCTGCAAAGCAGTTAAAACTGAACATCCTTCATGTCAAAAGAAAAGAAAATCACTTGTACATCTGAACAACAGAATCTGGAAACAAAGGTAAAGCAGACAATAGGAGAAAGATGTTATCAACATTTTGAGGTTTGAAAATATGGCTAAAGGGGCTAAAAATACACAAAAAAATGGCAAGTATCAACAAAATAGAAAAAATTGACAAGTATTAACAAAATAGATGTCCCTGTTGTTCTGAAAACACCTTATACATACAGTTTAATAAACAGATATTAAAGCTACTCAATTTCATCTTACTGGTTAACTCTTCTTATCACCATTGCAGCCAAGACTCAGAACAACAGAAATATCATTTAACTTTTGCATATGTAAAGACTGTATTATCTTTTCAAATTTAACTCATTTTCAAGATGCCTTCAATCTTCATCAGCCTTTTCCACACTACAAACACAGCACTCACAAACTACACAGTTCTGTTTCTTTATTCTCATCCCCCATTCTCCACCAGTTGATCCAGTTCTCTCCCCTCACAGTATATTTTCTTTCCAGTCTCTCTAATGAAACATGAAATTGTACAGCACTAATTCTGTAGATTTAAATTATTTCTCTATAAATCAAATAGACTGCTTCTTCAATATCGTCAATGAAGATGGTTTCTTAAGAGGTATTTTAGAAGCCTATCAGAAATCCCTTTAGAAAGGACTACAACAGTTAATCTCTGCTGGTTAGGTTGGCCCTTCTTACTTCTACAAGGCTTTCAGAACTCAAATTACCACCAAGATACAGAAATAAATACTGACATACCTTCATATGGCCGTATTTATCCTGTCTCCTAATGCAACTCTAAGTTTTGCTTTATCTTACCTGTTTGTCTGAAAGATAAATAGTAAAGCTGCTGCAGTATCGTATCAGGCTTTCAGATCCCAGACAGCAAATGCACATCATGTTCATGGTATTTTTATGGCACTCACTCCAGACTATTTATTGGCCAAAAGTTTTGATCATTTCTAGTATTCACATGCCAAAAGAGGAAAAGCCAGTCCAAAATAATCAAACAAAAAATACCTTCTGAATTATTTTTAGAATCTTTCAATGGCTCACCATGTCTTAAAGTCCAGTGTGTGAGATGTGGAGACAATAAATTCATCTTTGGAATCTTAGAGAGTAAATTTATTTACATCTAAGCCATATAGGTGCCAAAATGCATTAGTCAGTGCTTAGTAAGCTGAAGTGTATGTGTACATCACAAAGGACTACCCATTAATCATTCGAAGACTTCTCACTGCAAATCATGGATTCAAAAACACTTTGCATGTAATAAAGCCTCCTAATTGTCCTGGGTTCAGCTGTGACAGCTATTTTTCGTCCTAGTATGTGGTACAGTGCTCTGTTATGGGTTTAGTCTGAGAACAATGCTGATAACACACCAGTGGTTTAGTTGTTGCTCATTAGCACTTACCCTGATCAAGGACTTTTCAGTCTCATGCTCTGCCAGTGAGGAAGAGCTCAAGAGCCAAGAGGAAGCAGAGACAGGACACTTAACCCAAACCAGCCAAAGGGGTATTCCATACCACAGAATATCATGCCCATATGCCATTCCATATCACAGAATATATAAACTGGGGGGAGTCACCCAGAACAGCAAGTTAGTGCTCAGGTCAGGCTGGGTATCAGTCGGTGGGTGGTGAGCAACTGTATTGCACATCACTTGTGTTTTCTGAGCTTATATTTCTTCTCTTGTTTCCTATTACTGTTATTATTGGTATTCTGTTATCACTATAATTTGCTTTATTTTAGTTATTAAACTGTTCTTATCTCAACCCATGGCATTTACATTCTTTTGATTCTCCTCCCCATCCTACCCAGAGCAGGGTAAGGAAGGGGTGAGTGAACGGCTGCTAATGCTGACTTACCAGCTGGGTCCAAACCATGACACTAATTTTATCTGGTTCCTCCCAGTGAGCTTGTAAGAAATTGGAGCAATATGTGTAATCTTCCTTTTCTTGGGCTTTCAGCTTCTGGTGTATTTTAGATACTTTAGTTAAGTATTTCTAAAAGCTGGAAGATGAAGGAGTGTCGTGGTTTAAACCCAACCACAAACCTCGTTTGCTCACTTCCCCCGCTTCTTGCCCTCCCCCTGCTCCTGGAGGGACGGAGAGGAGAATCAAAAAGAATGCAACTCCCACGGGTTGAGATAAGAACAGTTTAGTAACTAAGGTAACATCTTCCAGCTTTTAGAAAGAAACACTGCCAGGGATGGAGCATTTACCATTTCTTTGGGTAGCCTGTTCCAGTGCCTCATGACCCTCACAGTGAAGAGCTCCTTCCTTATATCTAACCTGAACTTCCCCTGTTTAAGTTTAAATCCACTGAAAGGGACGGACCTGCCTACCCGAGATTCTGGCATGTATTTTATTAAAAGTCTTTTTTGCCTATGTTAAGTATCAAAACAGAAAAATTGTATCTCTTTTTCTAGATAAAGCCAGCGTATAGCAACAGCTTTAAGAACACCCACAGGACATACCTGTGATCCAGATGATCATAGGTATCTGAACACTGGGATGTAGATTACCTGTACCTTCAACTTCTCTAAACAAAGGTTTCTAAACTTCTTCCAAACAACCATAAACATCTAGAAGAGAGAAAATGACAGATGATGATTAAATCTGTTGACAGCAATAACCAAAAAGAAAGCAAGAGACACTGTAAGTAATGTAGCAACAGATGAGAAATATTGCGAGTTATTCTATTGCTATTACCCGGCACTTGATGGATAAAGCCTTACCACAAGAAACAATGAAAGAACTATTCTTTTTTTCCACTCACCCGAAGATTGTACATGGGATTTCACAGTTTTAGCTCCAAGTAATCTCTTCAATCTAAGAAACACACCGGGCATTCATTCAGGGTTTTTTGTTACTGCTGGCTAGTAGCTTAAAGATTAATTAAGTAAAAAAAGGCAGCAGAAACTGTTCACATATCCATTCTGAAAGACAGAAAATGAATCTCAAGTACCTTGTTGAATAATCACTCTAAAAGCAGGTTTTCTTTACCGCTTTTGGGAGTTTCAAATTGTGTCATCTTATCCAAAATACAGGTTGTGGTAACTGAGTTCTATGATTATGATTGTATTATTTATTTCATGATTTGAGCACGTCAAAAGGTTTCTAGCAAGTTTCTTCAGGTACCACAAATGAAAAAGCAGTTCTTGGGTTAGTCACCAGAACAGAGAAAGGGCTGCTTCCAGTTACCATCAGGCAGAAGGCTTAGAGTGATCTGCACAACAATTCTGCAAAACATCATAAAAGGTCAAAACACATTTTATGTTCCTGAACTTACTAAAAGTTGCATAACTTCCTGCTGAAATCTTTCTTAAAAGTACCTGAAGTGAAATAGCCCAGAGGAGAAAGAACAACAGAGAATACAGTAATGTAAGACAGACCTTCTTCCAAAAAGAATTATGCTTAAAGGAAACAATGCATCTCCTTTAAAGAACAGTGCATTCTGTCTTTCTACATTAGTAATTCAGCCCCATGCTAAGACAAAAATAATACTAACAGCTTTATTGCAACTAATTTTTCAGATCCACAGGAAGAGTTTTCTACATTTACTTGCATATTTTCATTGCCCTTTTTTAGTTTACTGATCAGTCTTTGTCCAAAGAATCCTACATCTCCCTTAAACTTGGCTGAAAAGCCATTTCAAATAGAAGACAGCACATTTGGTATACACAGGAAAGCACTGATTCTGCAACAATCAAGGGTTATATTGTTACCATGATCTATGGGACAACTGACATTGACTATTTTGAATTCGAGCATACGTGGATACTCTGTGAAGCTACACAGGCAGTGAAGCTTCCAGAACTGCAGACCAACAAGTACAAGCATCCGCTTTTGGGCAGCTTGAAGCTGTAAAGCCTAACGTCAACATTACAACAAAATGTATGTTTAACCTCTGTCCTCCCTACTAAGGGAAGCTGAGAGAATGGCCACAGACTTTTAACACTTAGGAGCCCAGCCACAAACCCCCTATCTTACTGCAAGCCAAGGAAACTGCTGACACCGACAAAGAAATTGTTGCTCATTGAGATCTCTGCATTTCATTCCCAGAGATTCCAATAGAGCTACAAGTAGTGAGCTGAGGAATTCATTTTAAACAGTTCTGACTGTTCTTTGCAAAAACACAGGTCATTCAGTTCCATGTCAGGAAGGGGGATGATTTTCACTGGCACTGAGTGGAGTGGATACATGCCCAAGAAAACACTATGTACCAATTAAAGTACCCTGAATATTGCCAAGTATCAAGTTAGTCAAATTCCTCTTTTCTTCCCCGTAGACCACCTGGTCATACAAACCTGTGCTCCAGTTCATTCTACAGATAGATGTTCCGGCCCACCACCATTCACAATGTAGCAGAATCTAACGCCATGCTCAACAGAACTCTACCAAATACCACCCTTCCAGAAAGCACGCCAAATCCTGTCCCGAGTAACATTTTGTTACATTCTAAGGTGAGCTTTGGCTTCATCTTCAGCAACAAGACTAGAGCTGCATATAATCTTTACAAACTAGATCACAAACTAGTCAAAATCATTGTCTAAACAAAGGCACCAGTCCTACAAAGATTTATTTTCCTTGAGATACATACTTAAAATTCATATGCGTGTGACTAATGTCAGTTAGAGCCTAGTCACCCCTACTGCAACATTCCAGACAAAAAGGCTTTTCATTCAGAGAAATTCTAATTAGAAATTAATTACCAATAAGAAATTAGTGTTTATAAATATACAGGATGTACAACATGAACTCACACATTGAAACGGTTAACTTTATCCCTATAGGACTATGCTGCAGCACCCCAGTTCAAAGCCTTGCTTTAGTGTGTTATCAGAAGCAGCCTGCTGAATGTTTGAATACTGCGTGGGGGCTCTATCCTAGAGTCAACTGCACTGTAACCATTTTTCAGCACTATCGATGGCAGGCAAAGAAGGTTAGAATGCATCTCAAGTGGTCTGAGCTATTGATAAACCATTAATTCATACCCTATGGACACAGATTTAGTATCTGATGAAGAATTCACTATATTCAGGTGACCGTCTGTGGTCTGAAATGCATTCTCTCTACTTCATCAGCATCTGACAATAGGCATTTAATCTTACTAATCAGAAAAGGATTATACTGTGAGACCTCAAGCACTAATGAAAGCTTCTGATGTGCTTCACACATTTAAACAGATGTGACTCGCATTGATAGGAATGTAAAAGGATTTGGTGCTTTAATATGCCCTTCCTTTTAGAACTGTTTCTATTTATCAGGTGTTCAGTGTAATGAGATTTTCAGAGTATATTTGGGGAGAAGGAAAAAAAAAAACCCACCAATGAATCAAAAGAAATGTGGGTTCTGATTTAGTGAGTTTTCACATTGTGTGCCAGTAACAGAACTAGAGCTGGGGGGCTCAGTGTGCAACATAATACAGGAGCAAGGTCAAGATTGTTTCAGCCAAGCTGTGACTTTGTTTTGGCTTTCATTTCAAATGTATTGGTATACTACAGAAATCCAACACCATTTCAACTTTTTCCGCTCAAAGGGTCAGAAAATAAGTGAATTATTGTAAATTATGATAAAAGATTACTCTGATAGTCTGCCACTATACATTACAACCTCTCAATACTAATCTGCAATTCCTTTCAACCCCCACGAACCAAGCTGTATTCCAGCGGGTATCAGTGATGAAGTGTACACTAAGCACTTCCAGTAATTCCCTCTCACTTTTTGCAACTTCTAAACTGATGTAAGGCAAAGACATGAAACCACATAAGCAGCTGTACTTGGAAATTAACTCCAGGAATGATAGTAAGAAAAATTCTAGAAACTTCTACACCCAATAATTAAACCGCTGTAAAGAACAGCACTGTACTACAAAGAGTAACTTTTGGCACCCTATTTTCAATTCTGAAAAACCATGTAAAGTTAAACAGCTCTGTCCACAGGACTATGCTGAGAAAAGGCGGCTGCATGTCCAGGAGCAATGAAGAGTTGGCTTGCAGAAAGACCTGCTAACAACATAAGGAACTTACTCCTTCTTGCATCTATTACAGGAAAAACTGAAATACAAAGTATTCAGTTTTAGATTGTCTCAAGCTCTTACTTACACTTGACTAACACTACATCAGTGTTTTGCTGCTTTTTCCCTTTCTACCCTACTGAGTTCTCCTTGGTACACTTCTTTCTTCTGTGAAGCAGAACAGATTCACTGCTGTTTCACTTATTACTTAAAATCTGGAAAATACCTTGAAACTGCAGTCCTGTCACTGTCCTGTATAATAGTTCCAAAAACTGCCCCACTGCTTATTTCCCATGTTCCATTTGAAAGTTCAGAAAAAGCTTACAAACCACAACTGCATCCTCAAAAGTATTCAACGTTTTCTTTTTCCTTTTCTTTCCAAATTTGATGAACAGCTTTAAGAAGTTCACTAATATAGGAAGATATACCTTAAACCTCTTGAGCTCCCTAGCATTCTGCATCCTTTCATCTGATCCCACACAATTACAACAGCAAGGTGGTATACTTATTAAATTTTTATGGTGATGGATTCTTGCAAAGACTTCAAAGACCATTTTTCCCCCCTTACAGAGATATAATTATACCAAAAAGTCTTTTTCTTTGCTGAGAAAGCCAAACTTTCTATACAGGAACATTTGCTGCTTTTCTGGGTAAAAATGATTATGTTTTAAAATTTTAAGTCTATATCCTTAAAATAGAGTTATTTTTCTTAACCAGTGAGGAATACTGTCACGCCATTTCAATGATAACGCGGCAGAAAAACTTCTGAGAGAATTACCCATGGTACCCCATAGAAAAATTTGTGAGATACGGACTGGGTAAGTACACTATGATAGGGCTGGGAAATTGTCCAGACTGGTAAAATCAAAGGGTTGTAAACAGGAGTACAAAGTCCAACTGCCAATCAAGTACTAGTGGCATTCCTCAGGGATCAATACCCAAGTTGAAACTGTTCAGCAGGCTTGTTAACAACCTGGATGGAGTGCACTCAAACCCAGGGCAGTGGCCAGCACCCTGGAGGGCAGAACTGTTGTTCAGAGGAAAGCTGACAGGCTGGAGAAATGTGCTGACAAGAACCTCATCTAGTTCAGAAAAGGCAAATGCAGAGTCCCACACCTGGTATGGCATAATCCCACACAGCAGTAGAGGCTAGGCAGTAACAGCTAAAGAAGCGCTTTAGAGAATGGAGAGTCCTGTAGACAGGTTGAACATGCCCCACCAGTGCCCTTGCAGGGAAAGCAGCCAAATATATACCAGGCTGTATTAGCACAAATGTGGCTGCAAAGTGGAAAGAAGTGATTACGCTCCCTACTCAGCACCTGTGAGACCACCCCTGCAGAAGTGTTGCCAGTTTGGGACCCCCAGTTTGAGACATACACTGACAAACAGCAGTGTGTTCAGTAAAGGACACAAAGATAATCAGGCGGCTGGAACACACGACCATGGAAGGGAAAACAACCTGAAAAAAAGCCATACCCAGATGCTTGAGTTAAACCTCATCTCTTCACTAAGCTGGCTCCTGTTCAGAAAGCTATAGGTGAAGGAGCTCCTCCAGGAAAACACAAAGTGCATTATGACCATGGTATGGTTATATCAGTGCCAAAATACGCATATATGACACTGCTCTTTCACAAAGAACATAGTGATGTCTATTTAGTGATTTTTACATATATTTTATATGTATAAAACATATACCTATTTACTTCTTGCATGTGTCCTATTTCCAAGTGCCAGAGAAACAGCACCCAACCAAAAACGTTGCTAAAATGTTAAACTATTAAAAGGTAAAATAATTAAAAAAAAAATGCTTTAACCATGTATATAAAAGTTCAATTACAGATGTAGAATCATGAAGACCGAGTGGCAAAGCTATTAAATGCTAAGACACTATTGTACTCAGCACAAACACTAGAGCAGATAGCTCAATTAATTCATTTTAATTACCACAAGCCAGTATAAAATGGATCATTTTACCACATATTAACTCAATAGCTTAAAGTACAGTTGAACATTGATGCACAAAAACCCACAAGAGATGAACAAGTGCTAAAATTCTAATACTGAACAAGTTAGCAAACACTAAACGCAGGAACATTTCCAAATTCACAAAACTGATGAGATAAAACTGAATAAGCTTAATCTTTCTTCCAGAAAAGGGGTGCTTTTTTCCTTTTTAATATCCTTCTTCTATGCAGAAATACAGAAAACTAATTTGGATGTAATTTTGAAGCATAAATCACCAACTCTGAAAACTTTGAGTTGTCATTTTAATTCATTAAGATTGATGAAGAGTTGTTATGGATTTTGTGGAGTAGAAATCCTTTAAGGCGGCTCTACAAAAACAATCGATATATTTTGACAGCTATTCCCACAACATCACTGTCCAGTAAGACTCACTGTTCCTCCCCCCTCCTTCCTACCCCAAGCTATTTATGACAGCTATATTTTCAGTCTCGCATATGGTGGACTTGGTTTTTTTTGCCCCTTTGAATTTGGCAATGGACAGCAAATAACTGATTTTATGTTATTTCAACGTTTTCTTTATGCAAATATACCTTCCTCATTCTTTTGAACAATAAAAAGTACTGGTATACAAATCTACATCCTACCTGCAGCTTGCTTACATTCCATAAAGAATTATCTACTTCAAACTTAATTGTTCAGTGAAATTCAGGGCTTTGATTAAAAATTAGAGAAAAAACCCCAAACAATACCAAAACACTTCACGCGGCAAAAAAAAACACCATAAACCTACACAAAACACCCAATCAACCCACAACCCCATCAAAAAAACCCACACCCTCACAAAAAAAAAACACACTCAAACAGCAATGTCAAATGCCTACTAAAGCTGTGGTTGAGGGTGGATTATGTTACACATGCTAAAAACATCATTCTACCTACAGAATGTCCAATGTCAGCAGTAGAAATCTAAAAAACAGTCTTTTAGGTCACTGAACCACCCGGAAGGTAAGAACTGTTTCAGAATCTGACATTTTCTACAGTAAATATTCAATTTTGAACTCAAACTCACGAGAGTCTTCTTAAACAAACCCCTTAATATGTGTCTAGCAAGGTGCAAGAAAAAGCTGGAAGACAAAGTAACTTATAGTCGTACTCATAAAAGCACAAACAACTGCTGCGTCACTGCACCACACATTAAAAACCATGTACTTCCTCACAGTTGCAGTAGTTGGACTGGCTGCAGCATGAGCTGATTTGGTCTGGCTTAAAACATTGTTTGTAAGGTCAGAAGTACATTTAATATGTTTATTAGCACAGCAAAGCTTAAACTAGAACTTCAAGGACAGAACTGTGTTATGCTTAATGGTGCATGTGCATTCAATAATTCCTTCATGCTGTTTGTTACTGTTATTTATTAAGGATATGTAGCTTAAGGAGGTTTTGTGTGCCCTATGTATTTTCCAGTCAGTGCTGTCAGAAATAAAGCTTGTGGCTCTGTCAGTTGTTTGACAGGGCAACTGCCCTGTTGCCAGCTCCTTTAGTACTACCCCTGCCATGGCACAGCTTTTGACATTACCCACAGTGGCACAGCTATAGCTACCACTACTTTGTCTTGCAAAGAAGACAATAATCAAAAAATCAACCACCAGCAACAAACCAACCAAAAAAAGCCACAAAGACAAACCCACAAGCAAAATCACTCATTGTTCCCATTTTCAGTGCTACAGCTTTTGATACCACCTACTGCCTGGTAATTGTGAAACAAAATGGTGTTTGGCACCACAGCACCTAAGTGTCCATCAAGTATTGAAATCATTATTGATTACAAACTGGCATTAATATAATTGCATTTATATGAGAAGCCACAGATGATGCCGACAAAGAAACAACCAAGTAAGAAAGACAACTGGTAAAACATCCAATTTTAAACTACTTTATTGTGTTCTGCTCAGTCAATTTAGTCATCTAAGCTTTCTCCAAGTAAATCCAGCCCACTGAAGAATTACACATGCAAGAGATGATAATCACTTGACATTTACCCAGAATTATTCTGAGTAGTGTCAGTGAAATAATTTGTGCTTTATTTAAAGCATCCCTTTGTTTGTCTCCTGAAGCACTGCAGCAGCACAAGAACTGGAGAGTTAAGCATCAGCTCTGTGTGGGCAAAACCTAAGATTCTAACTACTATCAGTATGTTTAAAGATAAACAGAGAAGCTTTCCAATGAATTAATAAAAAGACATCTTAATAATAATTCAAAAGACACTATACCTCTAAACCTGGAAACTAAAATAAAGAATATGCACACACAATCGAAAGGGGGAGAGAAATGAAAATGCAATCTACTTTACAAACACAGGCTGCTTTCCAGGTTACAGCCGGTAGAAGCTGAGTGATAAAATGTTTCACTATCAGTTCGCCAATGGCGTGAATTTTACATGTTCATTAATAAGATTTGATTCTGGCTGATCTACTTTCTACATCTGCTCCCACTCTTCAGAACATTTATGCATAAAATTCTGCTGGCTGGGTTGGAATGCTGATGGAAACATGTATTTTTTCCCCTTTCCTTTTTTTACACTATTACTAACCTATTTTTCCCTTTTGCTAAAGTAGGCAACCCAGAAGTTTTGTTATGCAAATCCTACAATGTCACAGCACTGATATGTAAAAATCGAATCTCAGTATTAAATATTTACAAGCCATTTATAATCTAAAAATCATTCTCCAATATTACTCTACTAATCTTTTAAAACACATACATTTGCAGTAAGTATAATATGCCACTAAACATTTTCTAGCAAAAAATAACACTTGCACTGAATATATTATCCCCTGAAGTATTCATCCAGAATGACTCAGGAAGTTGCACCACTTTTTTTTCCCTACCCTATTAGAAAAGCTGATTATGTCTGGCCAGTGGAATCTATTCCATCAATAGCATTTCCAGAATGCCTACAGTTATGTCCACCGGCTGTGTTGTTTCTCTGCCCAGTGATCATTGCTACTTTCAGCACTTGGCCTTCTGCCTCACATGAACTAGCTCCTTGTTTTAATCTCTTAACTGATGTTCTGAGATTTATTTTGATTCTCTAAATACTTCTACATAGAGGTCAAAAGAATCGAGGGTCTGACATGCAGCATTTTGTTAGCCAGTCACCTGGCTGAGGGCAAACAATGTGGTCTGGGTAACCATGTTACTCCCCTCAAGCATGTCCATCAACTTTGGTTTTGATTCCTTGATGACTGGCAGTCCTGAAGCGCTCCACGAATTGCATAGCTTCACAGCTCTTTTGCTTTGTACAATGTTAATCCTTGAAGTCATAGTAGCCACAACATTTTCCATTAAAAACTCCACAAACAGGAATTACTGCAACCCAAAATATTTAGAAAACACCAGCAATCATTCAGGTGGATCTGCATGAACGTGATTTTTTCAATAACAACAGTAACACCATATTAGAAGAAAATTAACAAGAAGTCTTCAATGAAAACATACATACCACAGCCAACCAAAAAAGGTACTCTTGTAACCAAGATGCCAGCAAAAAGAAGTATCTCTCACAGGCACTTTACAATTTCAATGCAACCATATCTGGGAGTACATGGCAGCAGTGGCTTTTCTCTGCCGCATTTAATTTCAGACTTAACACATGCTTGTGCAGAAGATGCATACTAACTCCATTATACCTATGTCCCATGGCATTTTAACTTTTAACATCTCTTAGGAGAAAAATAACTAAGAAAAAAAGAAAATAATTAGAGAGGTGGTTATTATAGGCAGTCTTTTGCCACCACTCTACTTTGAGTACACAAAGGTACCAGTGTGGTTTACTCCCATTCCTGAAGCAGCATCAGTTTATCAGCTGGCAGTGGAGAGAGGAAGACAGCAGATTCAGCAGGAGATGTTTGGAAGCTAACGTTGGAAGAAAAGAGCACTGGAAACAATAAAGCGTGGTCTGACGCTTTCATAGCCATAGAGCTATGGATAGATTAAATGATTCACTATACACACCTAATTGTCTACTTGAAGTCACAATAAAAAGAAATAACATTGCAAATTACTATTGCTCTCCCCCATCAGTATCCTTTCTTTAAAGGGCTTCCTTAGAAAGAAACACGATTCTATACACTTTATAAATATATGGTTCATTTTCTCAGCACTAGATTTTATTACATACTGTAGTAGCAATGAATTTGCTCTGTGTGGTTCTTGTTTTTAACTTCTACGTGCTCCCACAGAGCCAGAGAAATTTCAAGACTTTCTACTAATGGGTTATTTTGGGTATCCTTGGTCATGGTCAGTGCTAACAGCTTCAGGAGACCCTTGGGTGTCTCAATGAGTGTTTCATAAATTTAGCAGCTGAGTTTTCACACCAGGTTGCATTTTTTGTCATGTAACCTAAGAAATCTACACCTGCACAAGACCATCAGTTTCTAGTTTCCACTGAGCTACCAAATGAACACACTTGTTCCACAGCAAGTGGTAATGACATACTGTCCTTACTGCAGTCTTTTCTGGAGAAGCAGAATAACAACTGGAACATCCCAAACTTGTAAGAATCATTTGCAGTGTTCCAGTTGAGGAAGGACAAAAGGACAAAAATCTACATCCATAATCAATATTCGAGCTTGAAGACAGAATGAAAGTGAACTTTAAACATGAAACAAGATTAGTTCTTGATTTCAGACATTTTAAATTGATTAATAACAGTCTGAAAACCTGCTATTAATAATTTCTGATACAGAAGCAAATTAAAAGCTATTTGGCAAAGACAAAGCCAGAATTGCTTCAGAATTCATTATATGTAACTGTAAATGGAATTTCCTTCTCTATGTTCCTACTTTGACACACTTGTTACACTGCACAACTGATTACTTCCCTCAATCTACCATATAATGAGTTTACAAAATGTGACATCAAATCTGACCCAAACGAAGGAACCTCAACCAAATCTTATTTTGATGTAACAGCAGCAAAGAATTTGGACATGATATCATCTTCACTAAGAAGTTTTACTTGCCAATGTCAGAGTTCAAGGAGACCTGCATAAGTTGAGTATGATTTAACTGCTCATAAGGCAGCAATTTCTTATATGGCACCAAAAAAAAAATTAATCAACTTTCACACAACATGCTTACTTACTTTCTTTTAACTTTGTTAACCTGAAAAACCGCCATTTTATTTGCTTAAGCAGGATGATTACTGGCCCTGCCACAGACACTAGAAAATTTCCTTAAGGAGTCAGCAATATCCTCAGAAGTTCATTAAGTGTATACACTACCAGACCTTTTCCAATCTAATGTTCCACAGAAGTAGCTGTAATTCACCTGGCGGGAACAGTATTCTAATAGTGACATATAACACAGCCTGTTCTGAAATACTGGGTAGCATCTAACAAGAACACACTGGAAGGGGATAATAAAAAGGAGAGTCTCCTAGTGATTGGAAACTGCATTAGGAAAGAGAAAATAAGAATGGATTTGTTACCAAAACAGAACTTTTCTATTCCAGCTTAAGATACTACCACAAATCCTGTCTTTCATTATGTACTTTGGGTTTCAGTATTTCAGCAAAAGACCTTACAAGGTTGTAAGTCAGACAAAGAAAGAGTGGCCATAAATAAATTTAGGCAAGAAATCAGAAAGAGGCTTTTAACCACTGGAAAAAGAAAGCTTTGTAATATCCTTGCAACTGGAAGACAACAATCAAGATAGTTTTGAGAACTAGCACAACTGATTTACTTCCATTCAGACAGAGCTTTTCTATGCACAGCTGACTAAGAGCGAGGAAGAGGCAGGCTCAAAATGGAAAGAACTTCTTCAGGCAATGTTTCCAAATTTTTCTACCCATTCATTTTGGACCAAAAGGGTATGGATGGATGTGCTCCATAAACAATTCATCAATTCACAACAAATAAATGCAGTGTGTGTATTTCAAGTATGTGAAAAATTATGTAACGTTAATTTCAAAATATCTTCTTAGAGATATTTCTGATGAAGGATCAGCTGCAGTTACTTTGTGCAGAAGTGGGACAACACATCTGTTACTGAAAACAGACCTTGGGCATGCTGACACAGTTAGAATCACAGTGAATCAGAAGCAGAAGAGAACCCGGAAGTTCTGTCTAGGACAGTATAATAAAATCCCTTGAGCATAGTCCCCAAAACAGAAGTTATCACTTAAGACAACGTACTTAACAGGTCTGCCCTTTGCTTGCATTTAAAAGTTGAACAGTCACCCTGTACAACAGGGTCACAGATCACCACACCAGGCATGAAACAGTCTAGAACATCCAAACAGCATGGGTCCAAGGCTGCATACAATGAAAATCTGGCCAAAGAAATAACCATTTGATCTCAGTGTCTTACCTGAGTATCTACAGCAACATGTTAATACAGCTGTACTAGTTTCCCAAGTAGGTCAGCCACACTCAATCACTGCATGTTGAGACACGTGGGTGTAACGACAGGAGATGCTGCTTAGCCTCTTTTGTAGAAGAAAGGCTTTGTTCAAAGTTTTGTGAGGTTTTACTTTACCCAAGAATACTACTTTCTACACCAACAAAGCACAGCTCCAAACATCACTAAAACATTTCTCAAAGAAGAGAGCACATCAAAACCTGGACTTGACGAGATATAGTTGGCAGCAGCAAAGTCATTTAATATCCTTTGACATGTGAATTCTTATGCATAAGATATGTTTTTGAGAAAAGATCAGTTCTTGAACTCATAAAAAATAAATTAATCTAAAAGTCTGAATGTTTTGCAAGATATGATCCCTCCTCATCACCCGGAAAAAATCACCATGAAATCAAAATGTTCTATTTTCAAAGTGTCAAAGCATTCATTTTAAAAAATATTATTTTGAAATCACATTAAAGTACACGACAAGCAAAGTTTCTCAGAATGAACTTAGCAGAGACTTCATTCATGAAAATTTTAAATTCTAGATTTTCTTTTCAAAGCAGATTTTTTTTTTTAAATTACTCAATGCAAATCAAGTAGAGCATCAGAAGTCACTGAGATATAGTTTCCATAAGTATGAAATGATTTTATTACATAACCTTTTCATGTAAGAGTTAAGGATTATCATGAAGTCTGGGTGTGGAAGCATTAATAATTTCAGCATATGAATCAATTGTGTTTCTTAACTGTGGCAAAACAGTTCAATAGGATTAGGCCCTCCAAGTTCTTCATAGAAGATGCCTATTTCATTAAACACAAATAGAACACAATGCATTTCATTTCATTCATTCATAATTCCTATTTGTGGCTGTGGGTATCTGGCACAGAATTTGATCATAAAAGTCTTGTTGATACACTATGAAGGCAAGAGATAACATTAGGGCACAAGATCTGCTTTTGCAATCAATCTGAAGGAACTGGACAAGGACAAACATACATTTTACAAATACTGTTTCCATTATTAGAAAACTTGAAACATAATTGACTATATAAAATGTATTAACATTCTAAAACACCAGACGACCTAGCCTGACATTACCAAACCATATTATATTGCTATGTCCTCAAGCTGAATTTCAACAACAGTCAAAATCAATAGCCAGAAAAAGCAGTTCATCACTCCTCACTTTCAGAAGTATTCCTAAATTTAAGTTTCTACTTTATTAGCTCATGTATTATGTACTTCAGGTAACTCTTTTTTAATTTCTTGGTGGTCTCTGGCTCTTTTCAATGTAAATCAATTAGATGTGCTATAAATCTATTTTAAAAGCTAAATAAGAATTCACTTATAATTTGCCTCCTCTTTTCTAGTTTAGGATTGCTATCGAGGTCATCCATGCAGCTGACAGCTCTTAAATTACTGCTACATGCGGATTAGAAAGTACAAATAGCACTGCCTCCTTCCCTGCAGGCTATGGCATTAAAGTATGGCAGCTTTAGGAATACATCACAAATACTAAAACTGACCTTTCTAGACCTAGCAAAAAGTCTAAGTTCTCTATTCATATAAACTGGGCTTGATTAATTCTCCAAGATGCAGAAGAAAGAAAAGGGGGGGAAAAATCCCCATCCCCCTCTGTTCGGGCCAAACTTTGTAATGTTAATCCCAGCGAACGGACTCACTAGAGGGCACGATTTAGCCAGAAATGTGCTGTAGTCGGCAGGGCGAGGGTTTGGGGGATGGAGGAGTGCAAAAAGCTCTTCTCTTCCAATGTGACAAAAATTTCCCGAAAAGTGTTACAAGTGACTGTTATTGGAATTACCCTTTTCATCATACCTAAAACAAGCTTACCGAAATGCTTTTTAGAGAGGTCTCTCTCTTCAACACCCTGGACTGGCAGAGGTTGTAATGAGAAAAGGTACTTGCTAAACTAAGGTGCAAAGAAGGTGTGGCAAAGAAAAAGCCATGGTACACACAAGTGCTCCCGGGAAGAGACTTGTTGGGAGGAGCTTCTTGGAAAAGCCATGTTAAATGATTTTGCATTGCATTTGTAAGCTTCAGTGTCTAGTTTTCTTTGCCAGCTTTATTGCCAGCTACGCACTTTTCAAACTAAAGTATCCCCAAAGATGACTAGTATTAGGAGTTGGGTAACTTTGGATATATCACTTGTCTTCCTCATGAATGAACCCCTACATGGAGTTAGAAATTATTACCACTGCAACCTGGAGGAACACAGTACCTTCCCTGGAGCCAAACACCACAGCAGTGCTGCATAAAAGAAGAGGTAGTGCTGCCTGCAAGTCTCTTGCCTTATTTAGCTCTGTTCAAGCTGACTTGTAACACAAAGTAAGACACACAACCCAGTGTTTTGATGGCTCATCACTTAAAAGTGTTCCCGTTTACTAGAGTATACTGCAGTCATGTTAGCAGTATCATCTCCTCTGAAGTACTGCTGCAAATTCTGCAATGGGCAGATCAAGGGGAGAGGCTGAATTGCTCCATGGGATTTAGCTTATCTCCCTTCTACTGCAGCTGACTGTTAGGTACAAACTGGTATCATTATTTTAACAGCATTTCTGGGTTTCAGCGGGCAGATATTAACAACAGTGAAGAAAAATAATACAGTTGGTCTGAATGGTATTTGGAAATGCTCAATGTTAAGGATGTTACCAGGCAAGTAGATCATATTTTCTCTATAAAGTAGTTTAACCTCTGACTTAACAGCTTCAAGGCAATTGTGCTCCCTAATCAGCCACTGTATCTCTTGGTCTCCTTCCTGCAGTTGCTGAAATCATTACTGAGGGAATTGGTGAGGAAGCCATGGAAACTCACACTAGCAGCAGGGAATAAAAGTCCTTAATGATAATAACTCACACTGAAAATGACAATTTATGGCTTTTTACAGCAAGTAATATAATTTATGAGATGTTACACATGGATATGTATGCCTAATGAGTATTGTAGGAAGCCATAAGTCATCAGCATTTCCAAGTTCCCATTAAGACCACATTTATTACACTATTCCAGAAGTGTATCCTCATGACAACCACACCCTAGTCTTGCTTTATTAAAAGGTAGGTAAAAGATGGAAGATAGGACAGCAGGCTGGCACAGAATTAAACTCAAGTCACACTCCAACTAATACAGCAGAACAACAACAACAAATGAGTCTTCACTGAGAACTGCACTGACTTCCATGACCTTATTTATTTTACTAACAACAAGGGGAGGACACAAACATTTTACCACATTCATCCTCTGAAATATAACATCTCATTTAAAGAGGTAATACGAAAGGGAAAAGAAGACAGGAAGGCTGTCTCCAGAGCAACACAGTTCTCTCCATTGGTGACTGCTGCAGTACTGAATCTAGTAGTTTGGGTTTGTATAATTACAGTATTCATAAAACCAGAATCCAAAGCCTAAGAATTCAAATAATTCAGTAGCCAACTCTAGATAAGTGCATGTTTACCTTAAAAATAGTCTTAACATTGAGATGAGAAACAAAAAATACAGAACATTCTGAAGAAAAAAAAAAACAAACTACCCAAAATAACAAAACCACTGAGCATTAAAAAATACATAAGGAAAAAAAATCAGGACAAACACAGTACATTTCACTATTGTTTTGGGGTTTGCTTGGGGTGTTTTGCTTTAGGCTTTAATTTCTAAGTCTCTCCTATGTATTAGTATAAACCAGGCCCAAAGCAAGTGAAGTTTCTCAACAGTTTCAGATGAGATGATCCCAGATGAGATGTTACAAGAGATGTCTGGGGTTTGATGAAAGAAAGTTCTGAAAAAGTATTTCTGAGGGACAGGATAAAACTGGTCAAACTGAAAGCAGAAGACGCACACTCAGAACTGTTAACAACTTCAAAGGGTAGGAGAAAGGCCAACTTTTTATTTATGGCTAGTGCAATCATGTGCAAAAAGAGGCTATTTTCTAACAGAAAAGACCAGAACTTTAACTCCTACATGTACACTCCATAAGCACTTCTATACCAGTTGGGAACATTGGGGGCATTTTCCTGCACTGTAAGAGGCAGTCAGATGCAGAAAGGGTAAGTTAGCTACAGTGATTGCAAATATAAGTAGTGCTAAGGGTTGTTTTATCATAGAAATTAAAGCCCTTTCATTGCTTTCTGATGCCCAAACAAATCAGCTCCCCTCTCCTCGGATATGTAAATTGTAACACTTCAAAATATAAGCGATCATATATGCAACTGAGCATACACTTGAAAAACAAGGTTTTCAAACAAAGCCTCATTTTGCAGTGGAGACCTTGCAACTCTAACCTGAAAATCAAAACTGCCACAGATTTGCTACAGAACCTGACAACAGGTTTATACCTTCCAAAAGTGTGTTACAGTATAGGTAGGGTGTGCTTCAGATAAGGCATTGAACATTCTGAACTACAAAAGTCAAAATGATTTTAAGACTGCTGAAGTTCATAGCCAGAGAGCATGAATCTATTCAACCAGGCCTGAAGTGGAAATGAATTCTAGCTCTGCCATGCTTACAGTGCATCAGCAAGCTGTTCAACATGAGAAATTCTATGATAGTTCATGGTTCAGACTAACTTTTACTGCTTCCTTGGGTTTTGCCAGATATGAAAATTTATAGGGAGACAAACTCGTTGAGAAAGTCTGACCATATCTTTACACAAACAGCTCAGACCTAAAGCAAGGAGTTTGGAAACTTGACTTCTGTTAAGCTTCCTCAGCATATACCTTTACTGAGCAGACAGTGTGCTAGAAGCAAGGGCCAGAAGACTAGAACAGGAAAGGCTGATCAGCCTTTCATATTGCAGCAGCAAGCACTGGAGATCAGTCTAACTGCATGACAAAGCAAAGACAATTATAAGCTTTTTTATTTTCTTTTACATTGCCTGGTTCTTTGGCAAAGTTTAAAGCAGCCAAGTAGCAACTCTCAGATACTCCATCTGAAAACACCTCTCGAAAACTATTCCCCAAACCCTGGAACGGCGCTGATACATTTTGCCAAAGATAAAACCAAGCTTCAGCCCTTTCATACAACATACAGCTGAGACTATTTCCATTGACTGGCAATATTAAGGTACTTGAATAACAGCAAGAAACCTGTACCTGATTGTCTGGAAGTGGAAACGTCAGTGCCTGAGCTGAGTAAGAGATGAGTAAGAGTGGGACATATACTGAGATTTTGTTGGCTTTTTTTTTTTTTGTTCTAAACATTTCTTATGGATCACACATGCAAAAACACATTTATCCGTATATAAACTCAAGTGCAATGGAAATAGTTGAGATTATACTAACCATAAACCAAATACAGCTGTTTAATGTTTCAGCTTGAAATATTTAATTAAGCATAGCAACAGCTCCATAAAGCAGGAAGATTATTCAACAGTATTAATTTTTTTGTGGTAGTCTCAAGAAACAGAGATTACAGGACACCCTACACAAGCCAATCACCCACCTTCCTGTGTACACAAAGGACAATGTTGGCAACCCTGAAAGGCCAACACCATATATAATTTGAAACACAGTCCATACTTTTTTTGTTCAGATCCAGAACTGGAAACTAAACAGGTAACTTATTTCAGCTTCTTGTCCAAGTAACTACATCACACAAACTTCCCAGATAGTCAAACAACAGAAGTCAGAATGCAATCTGAATTGGAAGGACTGTACTGAGTTCATCTAGTCCAATCCCAACCTCAAAGTAGGGCCAATTTAAAACTTATCTTAGGTTGCTCAGAGACTTACTCATGCAAGTCTTTAGTGTCTCCAAGGCTGTAGATTTATCAACCATTCCCAGCCTAATGTTTAACAAACCTTCATTCAGAAGATTTATCTCCTTACACATAATAACTACCTCCCTTGCCACAGAGCACCTCACTTAGGTAGGTTATTCAACCCCTGCAACAAAACTGTGTAAAACACCTGGTAAATAAAGTGTTACAACAAGCAGAGAATCTTCTTTTAAAGTACAGACAACAAAACAAAAACCACTATCCATAAAACAAACTATGTGCCCATAATGCCTTTTCAGCTGGAACACTATGTATGACAACAGAACTGGTTATTTCTCAGTCTCTTCTCAGTGATGGATTTGAAATATGTGATATTGGAGACAGAGCAAAAAGTACACTATTGAAGCCAGATGAATTTTATTTTGTCCAAACTCGAGTCCCGTGACTTCCATTATGTTAAGAACTCTTTGGGGTATTCCCTGACTAAAAGACTATGCAATTTAGCAACTTCCAAATGTTTATTTTGTTGGGAGATTTTTAGTGTACCCCTTGAGGCAAATTAAACATGTTTGTGCTTGAACATTAAAATAGAAAAAGCAACGCATTGGGTAGAGTCCTACAGTCCTAAGCAGTTCTACAAGGAGTCTGCAAAGATGAGACATACGCTTGCACCAGCACCACTCCTGTGAGCATCAGCATCAGGCCTGGTGCTGAGTCCATCCCCCAAGCCCAGCTCTTCTGCCCAAGGGCAGCCCTTGAATTCCAGGATGGCTACAAGACAATGCTGCTGCTGTTTCATATCTCATCAGCAGGGGAAACTTCATTCAATCACAAGGAGTTGCTTGTCTCTGCATTCCTGCTTCCAGGCAGCTTAATCCCTTCTGCAGTTGGGCCTTCTTGCCCCCCATGCCAGATCATTCTTTGGTCACAAATTACCACTGCTGAGTAGTTAAAAACTTAATTCACCCAGCAATGTTTTCCTCTTAATCCAGCAATTTTCTCATAGAATTATCTACAGAGTATGATACAATAAAACATTAGTTTAGTATACTAACAAAATCTGGAAACATTAATTGCCAATTTGCAAGGAAAAAGGTCAAAAATGGTTTGAGCTATAAGCAAAATACAGTATGCCATCTACAGCACACTCTTAGCAGAGAAACTCTCCAAAAATCTTGCTTTTCTCCAAATACACAATTCAAGCCCTCAAGCACTTGTGTCTGCTCAGCAGTGATAAAGGTTTGAGCTTTTGCTGTCACCTGAAAAAACAATTATCTCTCACATAAATTCCATTCCATATAAAGCCTTAGATATTACTGATGCCATATTCTGAAAAGCCCTCTTAACTTCTCTTGACACAATTGCAGCAACTCCAATACTAAACTAAGAGCCAGAAGCAACATCTGCTAAGTTGCAATACTTCCAACATTTTCAGCACTTTAATGATTTCATTTGGTATGTTTTCTATCAAAGGTTCAGTCTCTGTCACTCCAAACTACAAAAGAGCAGTTGCTGCTTTTAAGCAAAAGCTGCTTAACTACCTTCATGACTGTTAACTGGGGCAAGAAAGCAAAACCAGGAAAAACTAAGCCTCAAGCAAAGGCATTTAAAGTAAATATGTATTAATTGTATGAGTAAATCCCTGTGGGAAAGAATGCCACGAAAAGTATGGGAAACTTGAGGAAATTACCAATCAACTATCTACCTAAGATCAGCTACTCAGGTCTGAAACGGAACAAGAACACAAGTCTCACAAGATGAGGCTCACAGTCCTGTTAATTACACCAAGAAATCTAAAAGTACAATCCTGGGAGGTGCAAACAAACCTAAAAGTAATGTCACTTATTTGCTCTTTACATCCAACAGTAGAGGTGAGGCTTCACACACACATTTAATTTCTTCCATATACTAGGTGTTAGCCATTAAAGTTAACATACTGTATCAGAGACAGGCACTCTTTAAACAGTTAAAAATATTAACGACATTAACGTTAAGTGCAATTTACCACATGTAGCACTTCTGGCCGAAGTCCCTTTTGCCAATACGGTTGGAAGATTTATACCATCTAAGAGTAAACCGATGAATACAATTCATATAGTGCTTTAACTCATTCAGTAGCATCGTACTGTAATCCTCTAACCAGTTAAATGCAAAAAATATTTAGAAACACGAGCACTTGTGCTTGTCAATTCTTCAGTGATTTTTTTCCCAGCTCTTGTTGTGAGTCACCTCTTTACAGTGCATAATAAAAGCTGGGTTTCAGCACAGTAAACCTGATTTAGCTTGTTCCTTTTGTTTAACTAAACATACTTTTGCCCCACAGGACAGCACATGGCTTCTGAATGCAGAGGATGTAGGTCTGGCAAAGCTAGTGACTGATTTTTAGTTGCCTCTGACCAGTTGCATGTCAGTTGGCATGTCACCCCAAACCTGGCAACCTGCAATATTCAGCCTCCTGTCTAAAATGAGCTCTTTATGAGGTGTTAATATGCTGGACATTTCTGCAGTGCCCAGTTTACAAATATAACTTCCTTAATAAAAAATCAGAAACAACATACATTCAATCCTTTCACCTTTATAGGCCAAGTTCAAGACTCAGTCTGTTCCCAGAGTACATTTTCAAGGAGAATTATACCAGCAGTTCTCAGAAGTTCAAAGGGCAACAGCCCACTTCAGTTTGACCACCCACCAGGTTTATGTTCTAAGATGACTTATAAAAACATACTACAACAGAGGTTTCTTTTCTTTTGATCTCGAGAAGTCAACAGGACACTAAATTCACAAGGGGAAGACACATGACTCCTGCAGCAGAGCAGAGGTGCTACATTTCCAGATGTGAAAAGTCAGTTAACTTTAAAACATCCTGCACTGATGTCCCAATATCATCAGCAAATGCTATGTGTCATTACTTTGGGCTAGGGAGTACTCACCCCACACAACTCTTAAAAACTACATTTTAGGAGCTGCATTTTAAAAGATGGAGAATACATTTCACTGAAGCTCTTAAGGACTTTGAAGGACTTGTTTAACAGCATCACCTTTTCCAAAGCAGCTGTACACCAAGTGCCAAGGCATTATTAAATACAACTTCAGTGATCTGCCACAGAGTCCTCAAAACCCTGCAGTCCACTGAATTCTAAAACATAAATTAGAAATAGGAATTGCACCTTCAAGTTCCAGCCTGAGAATCAACTCCCCAAGTAAGAGGAGCCATCACCTCAGCTTCCTGCAGAAAGAAAGGTACAGACCAGCCTGAAGGTAAAAGTCTGCCGTTCTCCAGTGACGGTGTTCCAGGCATCTCCTGGAGAGCTACAGAATTTTAAAGCAACTTCAATTGTTGATCCTATGGACTGCATCAGTATTCCTCAATTTGCCATTCCCTTCTTCACTATGTTTCTTGAAAACACTGAATCTATGACTATACACTTCCACAAAACTTTCCTTGCAAAAATCATTCACATTAGAGAATGTCCTAAGATTCTAGAGATACAATTTTAGATTCATGTTACTACTTCCACAACAGCTCCTAAGTTTCAAGGCTACAGCATTACAAATAGAACCATTTTTGCAGATCTGGACTTTGCTACATTAGTACAAACATCAGGTAGTCCTACATGCTGTTAAGGTGACCGCAAAATAAAAAACCCCACCAAATTCCAAGAGGAACCTTCCTGTAAATTCCAAAGCAATGCAGCACATAAACTGGGATCAAATAGAAAGAACAAATGGAAGAACATAACATTATGAATTTAAAAACCTGTGCTTAGGTAGCTTATTACATCAAAACATCCCCTTCCCTTGTGGGGATTCCCCTTCTGTGCACACACCTGTCTAGGACTCCAAACAGGCAATCATATGAGACCCATTTCTAAATCAAATCAATGTTTTGTTATTTAAGTCTGTTTCTACACTTATGTATTTATTTTAGAGGTTTACATGGCAGCAGTATAGCACTTGCAACATTACAGTAGTCTAAATTGAGTTAAAATAGCTGATGGTTTAGCACTATTGGGAGAGTTTCATTGATTCATAACACAGATAAGCACCACTAAACCAAATTAATATAGATTAATATGTCTTTCTTCCCAAAGCAATAAAATCCTACATATAGCAATCTTTAATCATATCATCTTTACAACCTTTTTTTAAAGTTCCCAAAATGAGTGTGAAAGAAATGGTTATGCAAATTTATGTACAGGAGGTCAAACTCTTCATGGAAGGTTTTCTTTCACCAGAACAAAAAAGCCCAATTCAATTAGGGCAGTTCTCACTTGCTTTGAGAAGGCAGCTGCTCCAGGCCTAGATGAAAGCCAGCTTGTACCTCTTAGTCCAAGTAATTCAGCACTATCCAAGCTAACTGTGGAAAAGCTCATTACTGCAAAAATAGAGAAGTCTACAATTTAAAATCACAGAAGGGCAGGGTACTGACACATGGAAATACCAAGTAAGCACTTTTTGGGTTTCCCCTGGTGTTCAGTTAAACAGACGGAGGGGCTGAGTGCTAATTTCACATTTGTCAAGATGTGTAGGAAGCCTGTGACAACACTGAAGTGAATGCTGAAGCAGTAAGCCTCCCTTATTAAGTCCTTCTTGAGAAACATGTCAGTATGGTCTACAATATTTAGCTCTTCTCCAGGTCTAGTACTACAACATTTGTTGCAAGGCTTCACTGTTTGGGATATGTTTGTTTCCTTACACAGCGTATTCAAGCCAGCTGTTGAAATCAAAGCTAACACTGCAAAATAAGAGGGTTAGAGACACCCAACGCTGTACCACCACTTTACATAATTTATATGTTCAGTCTCAGAGGCTGAGACCATGCAGTAACACAAGTGTAATTAAAACGGGTGCTCGGTGCTAGATGAGAAGCCTCCTTCGTTTTCCTTCCCAAACATGCCAGATTTAAAATGCATGCAATGATACAGCTGATACTTCTTAGTTTCATTTATGAAATATTCACAATAACAACAAAAATTCTCTGGTAGATTTAAGATTCTTCTTCAAAGGCGTCTTGAGGAAAAGCACTGTTCCTTCTTTGTTTACTCATTTTGATTCATTTCTATAGTAAAATTTAAAGTTAGATTCATATTCTTAGCAGTATCAAGAGTTTGTTGTTTCAGGTGCCTGAAACACAAAGCACACTATCGGGTCCATTTCAATTCCACTTGCATATGCTGAATCATCTTCTGGTATTTTGTCATTGTTTCGACTCCATACTGTTTTATCTTATCCTGGGATAGGCCCTGGCAATGAAACACTCTGGTATCTATCATCGGAGCTGATTGTTTTTTCAATTACCCGGTGAGGCAGGAGGGTGAGCCCCGAGGGAGGCTCTTACTTCTGGCATCAAGCACCCAGTGCGCTGGGCACACTCCACTCCAGGGACAGCAGCAAGTGGGGAGCTCGAATGGGGCAGTACACGTGCCAAAGTGTAACGCAGGTGTCCTAAGGTGAGCTCAGGGAGGACGGAAACGTCCCGCGGAGCAGAAGGGCAAAAGCTCGCTTGATCTTGATTTTCAGTATGAATACAGACTGTGAAGGGGGGGCATCACGATCCTTCTGGCTTTCTGGGTTTTAACCACGAGGTGTCAGAAAAGTTACCACAGGGATAACTGGCTTGTGGCGGCCAAGCGTTCATAGCGACATCGCTTTTTCATCCTTCGATGTCGGCTCTTCCTATCATTGTAAAGCAGAATTCACCAAGCGTTGGATTGTTCACCCACTTCAGGTTGGACACAGCCTTGGGTGCCATGGTTTAGTGTGAGGTGTCCTTGCCCATGGCAGGGGGGTTGAAACTAGATGATCTTAAGGTCTTTTCCAACTCTAACTATTCTATGATTCTATGACCTCTTTTACGTGGCAAAGTAAAAGAGACAGTGTCTCAGAAAGTAAACAGTAATTGTGGAATCCTGTATAACTGGCAGTCAAAGTTATTCCTTCCCCCTGAGTACTTTATTTTGCTAAGCTTATAAAAAACCTTAAAAACTAAATCATAATTAATTTATATAAAAATCTAAACAAAACAACTTGTAAACTTTGTGGTTCGTGTTGATGAACTCTGCATTGTGGAAGCGGATGATAAAGACACCTTTCTCGTAAAGAGCCTCCCACTGAAACGAAGCTCACCTTGTCTATACTCTAAAAAGGTGTTATGGTAGCTTTGAATAACACATTATTCTTAACCTTTTCACTTTTATTTCATTAAATAAGCCCTTACTGAAAGTTAGGAAAAGTCAAAACTCATTAAACTCTGCAATACTCTGAATAGGCCTGCAGGTAAATTACAATGAAGTATGGCTTCTGCCAGCTTACTGACTAAATCGGTTAGCACTGGACTATCTCTGCTTTCTCTATGTATGCCTTTAGTAATTGTTTCTGTGCCTAGCCACAAGTTAAAGATAGGTGGAGTGTCTTTGTATCCAAATGGCATCTTTAAAACTGAAATTAAAGCCAAATTTATTTGGAAAATTCCTGGTCATATTTAAGAACTGCATTATGATCTACAGAATATATCCTTAGAATACATCCTTAGAACTTCATGAGCAGTAGTGTATGAATGCAAACCCATTACTCTCCCATTATGTCACTTGGACATTAAAAAGAATAATCTTCCTGAGCTGAACTGCTAGGAGGAAATACGTACAATTCTGAGATGATGAACTGTAATTTACTTGTAAACTCCAAAATACATTATGCCAGAGTAGGCTTCTACTGGCAAATCCACTGTAGAAATTCATGTGAATTTTCTGTTGGTTTGGTTCTGTTTGTATGCCCATGTCCATCAAAAGAAGAAATTTTGACTATTAAAAAGCTCTCTAGGCTGATGTCTAAACTGCACCATGTAGTTTATGGTGTTTATGGTATTGAACTGAAGCTCATGGAGTTTATGAAACTCAGAAGGTATCTTCTGATATATTTTTTGTCAACTGCATATCTACAGCAGGTAAGATGTTACAAACATGCAGAAGTATTCTGCAGTTTTAACATCAGCAGCCCCAACCTCAGAATTAGTTCACCTCATATTGCACTAACTGGCTAATGCTGGCCACGTAACTTTGATATGTATGCTGGCTGCCCACCCTGGGGCCTGATTCTCTCTCTGGATTTAATGGGAGACAGTCACAGGCTGAAATCCAAAGCTGTGATTCTACTTGCTAAGCCAGTTTATGGTACAAACACTACCCTGAAGTCTGACCCAAATTCTATACATGGACATACACAAACATATGCAGCTCTTGGACTAAAATCTTTGTCCTTTTATAAAAGAGCACGTGAAGGTCAGAATGAGAGTTTTCATGTGTTGGTCCAAGAAGTGTTTAAACTGCCTGTGGTTTTCATGCCTGCTTGCACTGGTATGGTATGGGAGGCAGAGATAGTAATGCTGTTTTATCGCACTTTTTTCTCACTGACTATTTTGATCCATGGATCCTTTGCTTAAACGAATCAAAAAGCCCATCACTACTACACACAGCTCTTTATTCTGCCAAAAGACCCTGCACAGCCCAGTCAACAGGATATAGAGACTTATTTTGGTTTTATGGCTTCTTATTAAAAAAAAAAAAAAAAAGGCATAAAATCACACAGAAGAACTGGTAACAGCTACCATTTACAGCTAGCAATGAACAGCATTTCCCTTGTACTGGCCAGCTGCTTGTCAGAACCACATGCACACTGACATGCCCATACACTAAACGGCAAGTAAGACCCTCTCTGAGGGAGATCACACCTCAGTCACCTGAGCTTTACAATTTCATTGTTATTTCTATAATTCAGTTCCAGTGAAAAACATTCCTGGTCTCTCAATACTCATTAGTTTTATCTGGAGTTAGCTTTGTAGACACTGCAGTGTATATGCAACTAGTTTTGGTAGGTACATAATTGTGAACAGGAGCCTCAGCTTTGCAAGCTACTCACGTATAACAGCATTCATTGCTGCTTACTAAATCACTGCAGGCAAGCAAGTTTAAGGCACTGAAAGCCAGGAATAGGTGTTGGATGTGTTGCAGGGAGCACACATCAGTGTGCCCTTAGCACTGCAGAAGATTCAAGTTATTATCACAGAAACTAAGAAGAGAGCTGAGTCAACTGGTATCATTAATTTATAAGACCAATTATATGCACTGCTTGTCAACTGCTGTGATAGCTGCTGATAAAAGGATTCACCTCTGTTATTTAAACAGGGATCTCTTGGGTTCTACAGCTGATTCTGACCTCAACACATCTTGAAGTAACTCTAGGCCCCCTCCCTGTGCACTTATAATAGTGGCAACTTTACTTGTTCCACCTGCTAACTGAAAACAAGTTGAGAGAAAACAGCAGTTTTCTCCAGTGAAAGTCTCTGGAAGCCTCAAGGAGCATGTGGTTTGTACCTCACAATAGGACAGTGTTATACAAAACTAACTTTGGGGAAAATAATAACATAAATAAAAGCAAAATTGGGAAAAAGATACTATTAGACTGGTGGGCTGATATGCTGGTTGGGGATGACTTTTTTGTCCTAACGAGTTCTCAAAGCTGGAAGTAGGAGTGTTCATTCCATATGTTTAACTTGATCTTGACTAATGACTATTTAATGGAAAATCTGCACGACAGCAAATTCTGCTATGAAACTTGACCATTTCTTTCACAGGTAGCCAAAAGAGATGAAGAACAACAGTTAATACAGATATACTTTTCAACACTTCTTGAAAATTAACTAATGACATTTGCGTAAAGGCCACGGGTACTATCCGAAATTTGGTCCATGATGAAGTCTGGACGAAAGTGTTCCACATAAAGCTGTGTACATAGTGAAATCCATGACTGAATTCAAACCACTGTTAAGGTCTTGAGTTACTCTGTCAGGCAAGTCAACCAATATAATTAGCAATAATTATTATAACACAATGTGGTTGTTACTCAACAAGAGGCTTCGTTCTCACAGATTTCATGTCAACTAACTTTGATGCTCTGAAGAGTTGTCATACCTTCCACATCTCAGCTTGTGGCCAAAATAAGTTCTGTCAGTCTTGCTCAGCACAGTACCTATTGTGATGGGGGCTTTGGAGAAAACAGTAATAAATTGCTCTGAAAGAATTAATTATATTACAAAAAACATTGAATGTTTCACATCACTTTCAAATATGATACTGCTTGCATTTTCTTGCCTCTATAGCCTGCAGTGTAATACAATAAACATGTAATACACCTCAAACTGATCAGAATGAAATAAACATCAACTTCAGAAAAGTGTGGTCTAGATCCTTAGAGTTTAGTAGAAATAAAGGAAATACTACAGGTCAATGAGATTTCTAATCAGGGCAGTATCAATACAGATTTATTACAAGTATTAGCTGTTATTTTTGTGAGCAAAACATTCACTGCTTCTCACAGGAAAGAAATATTATTATCTCAGTCAGAAAAGAAGCTGCCAGTCAAATCAGCAACTGAAATGCATTTTTTCTCTTGTGAATATTTGCATACTACCACATTACATTGTCCTCTTTATCACTTCACTGCTCAGCTCAAAGTCAATGGTTTATTTCTTGCTGCTCAGAATGTTACATTTCTAAATGGCATGTGAATTAAAATACAGTACCTCTCCAGAGTGAAACCAGATCTGTAGTTAAGAGCACCCTCTAACAGATGGAGAGGAGCTTTACTGATGCTGTACTGTCTCTTCACAAGGTAGCCCACAGGAAATATCACTTTTGAACATAGCCATTTTGAGAGTGAACCCTGCTGATTAACACAGAGCAGATATAATTATGTGCACTAGTAACACTCCATAGTAGCAATAGGGACTTGACTTAATGGTGCTTAGAGAGTCAGATGAGTGTGCTGTAGATGCCTTGGGTATCAAGAAAAGAATAATCAGCATTTAACTGAGCTAGGAAAATTCCGTTTTAGCTAGGACTTTTCTGTTTTATGGAAGATGATGGAATACAAACAGATTTTATGACATTAATTAACATTTATTTTTCCACTCCTCACATGCATTGTAATATATATATATATTTCAACACTACAATTCAGATTTTAAGAATAACTGGGAAATCTGACTTCATATCTTGCAGTAAGAAGAAATTACAGAACTAAGACAAAAAAAGGGTTTTCACAGTTATTGAGTGTATATTCAAATAGAAGTCCACAAATATACATCACCTTGATACAAGCAGGAATTCTGTGCCTTGAAAAATATAACGTTACAGATGAAGAGTTTCTATTTATAATGACAAAAAGGTTGTATTTTTAGGATTCTTGCTGTAAAGTCATCTTTGAAGAAAGATGCAGCAGTTCTTAAAAACAGGCAGGAATATTATCATAATGTATGAGTCCTACAGAAAACATCTGCATTCTACAGTCACATGTACTTTGCAAGAAGAAACCTCACTGTCTCAATGAACCTAACGGAATATGTAATTAAAGCCCCATATTTTTAACTGCATTAATTAAATACAGTACTGAATAACTGAAGGATAAAAATGTAAGTGCATGAAAGAGTTTTGTTGCTTTTCTATAAAAAGGCAGAGGACCTTAAACACTATTCTTGTATGCCATGCAGCACATCTGTATTCTCAGGCACTGTTTAGTCTATTTGCAAGAAAAGTTATACAAGACATGACAGCTTCCCCTGCAAATGCAAAGGTAAGGAATATAGCCAGTAATATCACTCTTAGGGAGAACATTCCTAATGTCTTTACATCCTTTGGAAATGTAATATATTTGGAAAAGCTTTTGTCTAAAACTAAGAAGATAATTTACATGGAAACATTTAATTTCAAAATCCTAGTATGAATGAAAACTTTCACATTAGAGCGGGACTTTCTTACAGTATTTGCTGGCTGAATGCTTTCAATGCATACAGTTTGAGCACTGGAGACCAGCTGACAGAAAAGCTCCTAGGGAAATTCAGTTTTGACATTGTTTGACCTGAACTAGTTCAGTTTTGTAAACACCTG
The DNA here is from genome assembly GCF_037157495.1 of Lathamus discolor. NCBI lineage: Eukaryota > Metazoa > Chordata > Aves > Psittaciformes > Psittacidae > Lathamus > Lathamus discolor. Next base: position 19,143,089 of record NC_088892.1, read on the forward strand.
TTAACAAATGCTTAAAAGCTTGGAAGCTGGCAGTAAGCTGTGTGAAATCAAGCACAGTGGTTTATGGTAAGAATACAGTATGTGTGACCTTTTCTGAACTTACAGCTGGAGTTATTGTCATTACCGTCTCAGGAAAGGGGGTAGTGACAGTTTCTGTCATACATACTTGGATGACAAAGAAGAAAGGAAACCTAATATTGTATATTAGGTCCAGCAACCTGTTTACTGTGTAATAGTTAACTGTGCTACATAGGGTTATTTCTTATTTATTCAGTTACTTCTGCTCACACCATGAAACTGCAGAATTGAATGACTGCTGGTAAGTATACCTGAAGGGTGGGTAACCATCCTCTGGAAGGTACTTTATTTGAACTCACATTGGACACAGTACATCACACCGCTATAGTGCTGACATACTGTTAGATGTTAGACTTGGTTCCAACCTGTTGCCTATAGAGATGCCATACTTATGAGGTTTATTTTAATTTCACCAAGTTACATACTTTTTGCTTTATAGATTCTTGCTTATGTGAAGATATAGCAGACTCAGTTTTTACAAACAGTGCAGACATTTTTAAAACAGAAGTATTTATTGAGGAAGCATTTCATGCAAATTTATTTGACAATAAACTGTTGAATAGATGTTTCTTGAACACTATATGACTAGAAGAGAAGCATTAAGTCAAAGTAGAATTTGTTATTTACAGCATTCACTGATTTTAGAACTAATCTATGTTATTAACATGTTACCTGCATTTACACCAAGAACAGGCTGGTGATGGGTTTTATGATAAATCTTGGGAAGCAAGTAGTGGATAGTAGACTTTAGCACTTGAAACAATTTGACATAGGAAATTTCAATTACTTGAGAAAAAGAGAATTTGAATTTAAAAGCATTGCTCAATTGAGAATCTCTTTTCTCATTTGTTATAAGATGTACAGAAGGGTTTTTAAAGCACTGACTACAGTATTGATTAACTTCCAGAATTCATGTTTCAAACCTAACAAATTGCCTTAGCCTGAGGCATCCAAAACAACCAGCAAATTTTCTCAAACAGCTTATTACACATATTCTAGCAATAAAATTCTAGGTTCCTTTTACTTGCACTCACATTTTTCACTTAGGTGCCCAGAATAATGATAATGTAAATTGGGCTTCAGTAAGTTGGAAAGACCAAAGTTGGAAACACACCATGTAACAGAATGTTAACTGAGCACCTGGGATGTAAAACAAGAGGTACATAAAGAACAAACCACAAGATTATGATCTGAAGAAGGAATAACTGGAAACTCACTAAAGGCAGAGAGCTTCCAGCCATTCTATCTCTTAGGAAGTGAAGGGCACAGCATATCTTATTTCACAGTATATCCCCCTCAGAGCATGACAGGGCATCAGAGAAATCTCTATGGCAAAACACTACCATACATTTTATCTAAAGGAGCAGGAAATGAAATGAAAAGGTTTCATGTCACGTAAAAGAAACCTTTCAGTGGTGTGCGTAAGGATACTCAGATGTAGAAATACATTTATGTTAAAAATCTGACAGGTGCAACTGTTTTTTCGTTACACTACATTTTCAAATACAAACTCATTGCAAAACAAAACAAACAGCCTCTCAAAATTGTTCCATGAACAGAGGTAACACTGATGTAAGTTACTAGCTTGAGAATCCAGTACAGTTTGAGACACCGATGCTGAATAGGTCATGGGAGCACTAAATATTTTATTACCATCCTGGTTGGTATGATGTGATCCTTACTAAGTGAAAAGCAAACTTCAGTCTAAGTGGTAAATCTTCAACTATAAGAATACTACCAGAGAATACAGAAGGATTTTGTAATTATTACTACTTTCAACATATTCTGTGTTGGTATATTTGCTTTGTCATCAGAAATCAAGAGTTCAGTTCACTATGATGTTTTATTTCGTGATGCTCCCAAAACAGAAGTTTCCCCATACATTCCACTAAAACCACAAGTTGATGTCAGTTAAGGGCATAATTATTTCTGGAAAAAGCAGTGGAGATAGAACCTTGGAAGGTGCTCTCAACAGAAAGTTTTAGGTCATCACAGCACTTACAGATTTGCACTTTCAAAAGCTAATTTTCCAGTTAAAAAACAGTTGTGAGGTCAACAAAAAGAAAAATATTCATAAATGAATGCACTGTTTTACCAAGATTAAAAAAAAAAAAAAATCAGAAAAGACAATCTGGAGAGCCAAGACTAACTCTGGAAGCAAACAAACAGGAGCCAACCCAGTATGAAAAGCGTAGCATGCATGTTTAAAATTGCATAGATTTTCTATGCCACTGGGAGGATTCAGACACCTATCTGCAGCCTGACATGCATTCACAAATTCATAAGTTCTCTTTAAATTTGGTTCTGAAACTGGCAGGGGAAAGAAACCCAAACAGCCCAAATATGGAAATATAAGCATTTCTTGATAGATATAACGAAGTTGTCTGAATCAAGTTCAGAAGTTTCAGTTTCTGTGATCTGACACCTTTTCTGAGAGCTGGCAACTTGATGATCAGTGTATGATCTTCCTTCCTAACCCAGGATGCTATTGTTGCTAAAAGGTATCACTAACTTCAGGGAAGCATAAGCAAGACTCTTTTCTTACAGGAATAGCTATTGATTTGTGTGTTCAGAATCCAATTATAAAACTGTCTATGGCTACTGTGACTAAATTGGTATAATAAAGAGTCTAGTTTACTCCCCCACCATCTCTATACTACCAAAGCTGGCTTTTATCAGTGTCTCTGAATTACAAGGAATTTGCACATCATTCTGGTGGTTGTTGTATGTCCTCAGAATACAAGTGCATCCTTAGGAAAGCTAGCCATGTGCCAACCTGTGATTCTTGCTTATGTTCCACTAATGGAAGTGCAAACAAGTGTGACTGCCAAAGGCAAAAAAAAAAAAAAAAAAAAAAAAGCAATAGGAAAAAAAAAGAAAGGAGCTGAGAAGGATATAAGTTTCTACATAAAGATTAATAAGTGTTCATTTTGGATTTACGAGCATGGATTCAGGCCTACTTTAAATTATCTTCAAAGCACTTCATCCTCCTTTACTCTGAATGGAGTTTCAAGTTTCTCTGTCTAGTAGCAAGTATGATATGCTACCACTCCAAAAAAAGCCATTAATCTGTTTTCACTACCGCTGGCTAGTAAAGCAACCAAAATTCAAAGTTCAGATTCAATCACGCCCTACTTCAAAATGAGAGCTACAGCCTGAACAACAAATTCTAGTCAATAACTGCTGCAGTTTTAATGTTCTGTTCCTAGCTGCGCACTTCTGTGTTCAGAATACTTCTGAGTGCTTTGTTAAAGACATAACACAAGCATGCTTTCTTCTACCATTAACTTTTGGGCAATTTCTGGATGGCAACTACTCATAAGCAGTTGGCAGGCTCTTTTTACCATCTATGCAGCTAGATAGGATTTGTTAGAATATAAATAGTAGCTGTTAAAACCATACTTAAAACTTTGTGTGTGCACATGTATGCGTACATACACGTGTGTGCACTCATACTTCGTGTGGGGAAACAAAAAAACTGGCTTAACCGCCACTGGATTTCACAAGGCAAAGAAAAAGCTTCACAAGTAATAGCTGAAAACCGAGCCAGTTTGTTTACTGCAACATAACGTAAAACTGTGGGCCTTGTATCTTCGTTTCGCTTACTTCACCACACAGCTTCCAAACAAAACGGCTTTTTTGAGCCGTTCCTCCCAAAGCTGCTTCAAGCAGCAGTGACCTGATGGGCGCCTGTTCTCTGCATCAACCACACCGCCGCTTCGAGCCACCAAGCAGAGGCTGGAAGCAGCTGAGGACAAGACTTGGACCTACCCCAACTCCTCGGCTACTCCAGCTGTGCAGTTCCACCCCACGCAACCCAAGCGCTTGATTTGACACCCAAAGTACTCACACACAGCCTGCTGCCATCAAGGCTTTCAGGTGCCTGCACACACCTCTCAACAGCCCAACGGATACGAGACACTTCCTCCATCACAGAGGACCTGGACAACCTTCCCACCACCGGCACTCACTTTGAACTGGCCCACGGACAGGGCTCGGGGCCCACGGACAGAGCTCGGGGCCCACGGACAGAGCTCGGGGCCCACGGACGGAGCTCGGGGCCCACGGACGGAGCTCGGGGCCCACGGACGGAGCTCGGGGCCCACGGACGGAGCTCGGGGCCCACGGACGGAGCTCGGGGCCCACGGACGGAGCTCGGAGCCCACGGACATGGCTCGGGGCCCACGAACAGAGCTCGGGGCCCACAGCGCAGCCGCATCTGCCGAGGCACCCGAATACAAAGGCTTAGAAACGACCCTACCTCACGGCGGGCAGGACGAGCCGCTCTTTCTGTGCAGCCGTTCTGCCCGGCCCCTACCACAACAGTGCGCTTCCAACGCCCCTGCCCCGCGGCTTGCTAGAGCCACCCCGAAGGCGACGGCTCCGGACGGACCCTGCCTGGCCCCGCCATAGAGGCCTGCCACCGCCAGGACGGCCCTGCCTGAGGAAGCGGGCCGACCCCAGCCCACACGGAAACAGCCGCGGCTGTTCCTCATCCGGGTTCGCAAAGCGGTTTATAATTCACTCTGCGGTTACCCCCGGCTGCTCCTCCTTACTGGCAGAGCTGTTTGGGGCGAGAGGTGCAAATACAGAAATGAAGCAAAAATGGGATGTTTTTCTGCCGTATCAGTTTCCATCAAGACACTGCCAGTTTTGCACAGATTTTAGTGGTCTTCTTTCTGTGTTTATTGTGAATGTGCCACAAGATGTGTATGGTGCTTCCCCAGTTGTGATCTGTTGCCTCAGTCAGTGGCACTGAGAGTGCCTTGCTGCTGCTTCATAATAACACCGTGAAAAGTGAGCACACAAGCGTTAAGATTTGAACGTAAAGGACATCAAAGGCTTCTAAAGACAAACTAGGGCTACAAATTAGTAGAAAAGCGGCAGACTGGCTACACATGAGCTGAGGTCAGTGAGAGCCTATAAACCAGTAAAGAGGGTCTGAGGTAAAAGCCAGAACAGCTTTCAAGCAAGCTTTGGGTTATCTGGTTTTGACTCATGTAATATGACTACCAAGAGGTCAATAGAAACTTTATCTACTCTATTAGTAGGAAATTATAAAGTATCTGTCTTGGATCATGCTAAACCCAGTGTTTACAGCAGAAGGTTGATGAAGCTTTCATTTCACTGCGATGGCAAAACATAGTCATTTTCAAGCAAGATGGGTGTGGGATACCTCCGAAGTCTGACCTGTAATGGTGCTTTACCTTAGGCAGATGGCCTAAACAGTTAACAAAAAGGGCTATTGGCAAGCTCAGACTGAACTGAAGAAATACAGATGATCGGAGTGTGGAAATGCAGGAATTGCCATGTCTTAGCAGACCTCACCAGATTCACTTACAGGCGTTCACTTGGATGAATTTCTCGTCAGAAGACATGTAAGGATCAAAGTGTCAGAGACCTGACAGCAAGTACAGGTGATTCGGAATTGTGTGAGAAGATAATCTCATAAAATCATGAGGAGAAAGGTGGGTACAAGTTATCTACATTAAGAACCTAATTGGGAAAACCCATTCTTCACCCTTGCTGCCCTATAGCCTTTGTACCACTGCATCCAAAAAACCCAACAAGAAAAAAAATTACCAATTCCACTCCAAATAAAAAAGGAAATATATGTCAAATCCTGTGCAGGATTTGAGGTGTAAGATGTGCCTTATACAATTTAAAGTTTAAAAAAGCAAGGATGAACAGAGTAGACTATGATTAGAAAGTAATACCAAGCAATTTCTTTTTGTTTAAACTACGCTTTAGGCACTTAATGAAGCAGGGAGACTGAGCACTAACTCTGAGGATGCTTTAAGTGGATATTGTAAGGATGTTAAAATGTTTATGCCACAAATGCGTAAGATTGTTACATAACCAACAGGATTATAACTAAAATTATCCAGTAAGACCATTTAGTAAGGCAGAGTATATTGTACTTCCTGTCTTGCTTTTTCAATAAAGCCTATTTTAGTCCCTTTGAATAAAGACAGACTAACCTAACTGTACAGTTTCACACAAATATGTTTTTCTGTACAGTTTATTGTGACTCAGGACTTGCAGCTTCTGCTCTTTTCCAGGCTGCAGTTCTTGACAGAAATACTGTTTTACTCTGTTGTTTAAAACATCATAGGAATGATTGGAAAGGGAGCTACATACTGAATTAGAGGCACTTCTTTGGTGTTGATGATGGAAAGTAATACATATATACATATAGAAATCATTTCACTTAAAGTGAAGTAAATAGGGAAGGAAAGGAAAATGGTTTCAAAGGTGCTCTTCAATATGCTGCTAAATTCCTTTCCTTAGAATTGATCTCAATCCAAAATTCAAGGCTGTTTTTCCTTAACATTCAGAAATGAGTATGGATTTGTTAGTTTGGGATACTGGAAGAATCAAGGTTTGGATTTGTCTCATCTATGATTGATGGAAGGCTTACAGAAATATAAATTTAACTGAGATTTGTCATTTCAGTGCATGTGACTGAATGCAACTTTACAGATGTCATCTGAAAAGTTATCTAATGGTGTTTGAAGTGCAGTAGAAAATGACAGTATTTATAAAATACACACAGCATGTAATGCTAACTACTACTCTCTGAGCATATAATGCAAAAAATATACTTTCAGCAGTTGCATGGAAAAGTAGCTTATTAATAGATTTTAAGAAAATTATTTTAGTAAAATTAATAATTAAAATACTTCTGTAAAGAACTTTTGGTTGTTTTTTTTTTTTTAAGTTGCTTCTTAATCAAAACTTTTCCCTTAAAGAAAGGGAAGTAACTAATAGGGACATGGATGGCATTTGGTCTGTTTTATTATTAGGCAGAAGCTCTTTAACTTAAGTCATTTTGGATGCTAAATTATCTTCTGAAAGCCAAAGGGCTCTTCTGAAGCACTTTGTTCTGCGCGCATTAAGGCTTCAGTACAGTGGAGTTAAAGAAACTGGATTTCATAATGTAATTGAAAATGACTCAATTTTCTCCCAGTCAGAGGATGGGATAGTATATTTTTCTAAGCTGAACATGTTCAAGACAGTTGACAGGTATTGCAGATAAGGCGAGTCTAACAGTAAGTATTCTACCTTTTGAAGTAATGATTCTATTAAATAGTCATGGAAGTGCTTTACAAAGCAGAGGAAGTGAGAACAAACACTTGTGCAGATTTAAGCTCAGTGGCTATAACAAAAATGATGTCTTAAGTAAAGTTGGCTGATAAAGCTGAAAAGAAAAGCCTCTACGCAATAGCTTTGCTGATGGCACTGAAGGGTAATGAAAATAAAAATTAGAAATAAAGATTTTTCTACTCACTCCACTAAAATAGTGCAGGAGTGAGAAAGGCAGTAAAACAGATTCCTTGATGAAAACACTCCAACAAAAGATATTCTGAGGGTATGATTCTATGTGTTTGTTAGATATAGGTATCAAAACTTCAATATAGTGGAACTATTCTAAAAAATGAAGTACATAAAGTTCATAGTATTTCTTTTCATGCTGTGCTTTATCACTGGCTCCTTTTGTTACTTTCAGTAACTAAAGGAAATGTATCTGGTTCTGAACTATTATTATGTCTTTCATAGAGATACTGTAGACATACTTTTAAAGATGATAAACTGAAGATAAATAAAGTTGTGTTTGAGACTTCTAGCTTGTTCTTCCTATATTATATTATGTTACATTACATTATATTATGTTACATTATGTTATATCCAAATATACTCATCCTGTGTAACTTCAAGGCCATATTAAAAGGCCATAAATAACTTTTTTTTCTTTGAAGCAGAACTAAGTGTAGGTCCTGGCATCCAAATAACCATAAAACTGTCAATGGAAACTTTGTTTACTGTGCTACCTGATAGGATTGTTTATGGTTGACCACATGGTCCATTTAGTTCATTACTATGTCTTGTGCTTGAATCATCAGAAGAGCTTGAGATCAGGTAAGAGAATATGTCCAAGCTCAGCAGTGGTAAACTTCTCCCTAGTTCCTGCAGACATTTTAAGATTCAAAGCACAGTGACTTCTGTCGTTTCCCTATCTTTGTGTTATCTTTTCTGAGCTGTATTTGATCACATATTATTTGTGATGTCTTAACATGTTTTACTGAAATGCTTCTACATCTTGTACTTCTTGCCTGCCAACAGGAAAAAAACATTGTAAAATGCTACAGATAACAAAAATTGAGAGTAAGCACTTTAGGGTACAACAGTGAAGCAATGAAATGGTTTTCAGTAGCAATTAAACCTTGTGGAAAGTTTTTACACATGGAATTCTATTTTTAATGCTATCCACATATAGAAGATCTGTAGAAAACTGGAACATCTAATACCTAAGGCAAATCAAGATGAAATAAAGACATAGAAGTGAACAGAATACTCTTACTTTACAGGTAAAATTTTCTGTGAAGTGCAGGTAGACATTAGCTGAACACCTGGTAAATTGCAAATTCAAAATTGCAGGGTTTTGTTCCAAGGACATCCTTAGCTCATGTCATTCTTTTTACAAAATAAGTAAAAGGTGCCATTTCCAGAATTGTGGAGGAAATATTCCAACTATATATTTCCCCAAATTCCATCTTCTGTTGGAGCTCCTTCAACAGTTCTTTGATTTAAAAAAAACAAAACCACCTAACATCAAGGTAACTGATAACATTTCTCTCTTTTCAGTTGCTATTCCTCCCTCTCATGGTGGTTGCAATGTGAAATCAGACTGCTTGGGATTTTGGCAGTCTTTTGCTTTTGTACCAAGTCATCCATTTGTTCAGACACTTTCAGAATTCAAGTAGATGCAATCTATCTGTGAGGTCATTATTTTATGTGGGTGATTACACACACACAAAAAGGAAATTGCTACCTTTCTGCACAAGTAAATCAATTATCTTTTTTTAACACAATTTTTCATGCAACTAGCGTATGGTTCCTATGTATATGTGTCCTGGGTTCATTTTTCTCCTTCTTAGTAGCTGGTGCAGTGCTGTGGTTTTGACTTTCAGCCTGGGAACGGCACTGATAACACCAATGTTTTTTAGTTGCTGCTCAGTAATGTTTACTCTGACCAAGGACTTTCTGAGTCTCATGCTCTGCCAGGGAGGAGGGGAAGCCAGGAGGAAGTAGAGACAGGGCACCTGACCCAAACTGACCAAAGAGGTATACCATACCACAGTATATAAACTGGGGGCAGTTACCCCGAAGGGTGAAATCACTGCTCGGGTCAGGCTGGGTATGGGTATCTGTTGGCAGGTGGTAAGCGGTTGTATTTCTCTTCCCTTATTATTTCCCCTATCATTATTATTATTGGTGGTAGCAGCAGTGGTTTGTGTTATACCTTAGTTACTGGACTGTTCTTATCTCAACCCGTGGGAGTTATATTATTTTGATTCTCCTTCCCATCCCTTCGGGAGTATGGGGAGGAAGCGGGGAGAGTGAGCGAATGGCTACATGGTTTTCTGGGTTGCCGTCTAGGCATAAACCACGACAATATGCGTATGTAGTGAAGCCTCATAGAGTTGTCTGTAAAAGCTATTTAAAAGCTATTTAATTACTATTTTTGTCTCTGTTTTTGAGGTTCTTCAGCATTAACCAGCTTCAGAATGAATGGTGCCATATAGGTTGTGTTCTGTTTTTACTGATTACTGCTCAGTGATCTTTACCTCCTACTCACAGACTAAAACATAACTTCAGAAAAGGCAGTAGCACTCCCTGTTGCTTTTTCTCACTAACACTGTCACTCACCTAAAAGGATTATAGTGAAAATAGAGTTTCTGATGCTTTACAACATATGAAAGTATTCCAATCCCCTTTTCAATGTCATTTGACTGCAAATGAAGAAAATGACAGGCTGAGGGAGTGCCAATTATGAAAATCTAACCTGATTTTGACAAATGTGCACAGAATTCTCCTACTCTTGGAAGAATTAAAAGAAAATAGTGGTGTCTTAAGGGGCCATATCTGTGTGGGTAAGATAAATGCTTAATAATGTGCAGTTATACAGATCAGCCTTCAGGAGCATTCTGTTGTATTGTGTCTGCAGTGCGCTTAGTATAACGTGCAGCCTAGGCTCTTTACACTCCAAGTGTTCCTTTCAGTTTATCATTGGTTGCTCAATGTTATCTTTGCATTTGTGAGAATGACAATCGAAGACAGATAACATGACAAGGTATTGAAAGAGTGGTTGGGGGTTTATGTATTTTGTGGGGGTGTTTAATAATCAATCTTCCTGTTTATTTGAGTTTTCATATTGAACTTGGTTTTGCCTTGAGGTGACTGAGTAGTATTCTAACAGGGTTTTCAGAGCCTGTATTTTAGGAGATAGAGGTGTTACTAGAAGCAGCTCTCTAAAGAAGGAATCCATGCAGTGCATTTATTAAAGATAAATGGTATTTAAGTTAGTTATCATCAGTCAGTACATATCATGAATTCTTCTTTACTTCTCTATGTAACCAGGATCCTCAGTCTGCTGTATGTTATTTTGTATTTGGTTGAAGAGTTTCCCAATAAAATCTCTCTGTGCGGATGTGTGCTGTGCAGAGAAGTTTCTGTTAGATGTAAGAGTAGGAGGTTGCAGAGCTCTTCTGTACAAGAGTTATCACGGGTAACAGCATGGCCATGAAGAGACTGATATTTTGGACCAGTTTTCTATTTTAGCTTGAGACTCATGGTAGCAAGCACTGTGTTCCATTCTGCACAGCTTTCGCTTTTAAGATTTTAAATCTCACAAAACTCAGAAACCCATTTGTATTTTTGTACTCCTTGCTTGTCTTGTAGTACACTTTGAATTAAAATGCATTCTAAGCCGAATTACTTTTAGCTATGATAACTGTATGCAGCCTGAACAAGTTTGCCAAATCCCTTTCATATTTAGGGTTTTTTTATTTAAAAGGGCGGGGGGGAGATATAGTAAGATATCACAGAGAATCACCTGAAAGGCGCTGATCTGCTACTTAATACGTTTTTCTATTTTCTTGCCAAACTGTTGCTTAAAAGCCCTTTTTGGCTCATTTGAACTTAATTCCACTCACCTGTGGAAATGAGAAGCCACTGCCCTGTGCATATTACATTTTGAAAGTCCTGAAGTGCTCAGAATTTATCTCAGGGTATAGTGTGCAATGAGGATAGCAATGGAATACTTCAGAATGGAAGGGACCTCTGAAAAGTGCCTATTGAAACCCTCTGCTCAAAGCAGGGTTACCAGCAAGACTAATAACAGGTTGCTTGGGGCTGTTTCCAGTCAAGTTTCAACTACTTCCTAAGATGGAGATCCCGTAACTCTTCAAGGAGGTGACCACTCTTGTTGACGTTATTTTCTTAGGACCAGGAAACATTTTCATTGTTGTAGTTTCTGTCCACTGACTCTTAACTGTTCTCTCTTCTCACCTCAGAGAAAAGTCTGTCTCTGCCATTTCTGTAACTCCCATTCTCCAGTGGAAGACTGAAACAGCTGCTTGTTTTGCCAGCTCTTATTTTCTCCAGGCTAAACCCACTGAACCATTTCAGCCTCTCTTCATACCTCATATGTTTCACTCTCTTGTGTGATGAAAGTATCTAAACCAGGTCTGAGTACACGAGATGCAGTCTGGAAAGTGTCGAATAGAGAAAGAAACCCAGTTTTTGTCCATTGCAACAAACTGATACTAAATGGCAATAGAAAACATACAATATTTGGGGCACTGGTTATATCCAGCGCTCTGTCTTCATCTAGCCTGTGTTAAAAGCATGAAATCAGAGAGTACTGAACTTCACATAAGTCTCTGCTAAGACTTAGAAAATCATTTCTGTTCCCTAAATGATCTCAACATGCACAAGAATGGCAGCCCTTGTATGTTTCTTCCCTAATCTTGTATGTGGGTTGTAAAATGTTGGACAGTTACAAGACAGGTCATGACACAGTCAGGGACCTGTGTTAAATATTTGCTTTTAGTAACTGTGCACATAAGTGAACCAGGAAAACAGTGGATAAAGCCCTATCTGGTCACGAATGATATGTTTTGCTTATGTTAGTTTTAGTTACTAAAATGAATCTTGATGGCTTTCCTAGACTCTGTAATAAAGAGTGAATACTTTGAGTGGTATTTCAGTATCAGTGGAAACAAATCTGATTTCAGTTTTATCAAGAAAAATAAAAGCTAATTTGGGATACAAATGCAGTTTCTGGTTCAGCATTATAAGTGATCCTATTTGAATAGAAAAAGGCAACAGATTTCTTGTTCTTCATGTTATTTAGATTGAAAGGTATTTCTAATGCATCATTTGTTCTGTTATTGTGCATCACAACAGGCTTGATGTAATTATTCCTAACCTTCCTATAATAGGTATCTTAGTAGAAATAGGAATGTTCCTAGAAAAACTAACTGTACAACTCCCTGTGGACAGCTTGCTCCATTGCTTCCTTCTCCCAGAGTATCTCTGACACTAAGTAAGGTATATAATGACAATATGTTTAAAGAAAGACACTGTCAGAACCCATGTCATTCCACAGAAGTAACCTTATTTTCTATTTTAAACCCTTCTAAATTGTCTGGCCATACCATGGATAATATTCTGTTCTTGTTAATTTAACAAACAGTAATAATTAATTTTGTAATAAGACCATAAACTATTTTCATCAATGCACTAGTACAGTAAAATCCATGTAAGTCTTAGGTGGATTCAGTCGTGTTCTTTGTGAGTGATGACTTGCACCACATATTTTCTTTTTATTAATTTTTAGGGACTAAAGAGCACTTGTGCTTTGTTAGAAGATATGCCATTAAACTTCCTCAAGGTAAGCTGCTTTTTCTTCCTTTTTTATGTAGATCTTCAGTGGGAGACTATTGAATAATTAACTTTGCTTTCAGCTGGACTGTGATTATTGTTGTTTGAAATATTTTAACATGATTTTAACTTTATTTTCTTTCATTTCTATACCAGTAGCACTTTTTGTTCATATCCCAAGGGATCTGGGGCCTTCATTTGTCATTTCCAGGCTATTTAACAAGATGGTAGGGGATACTGTTACAAAGTTTGGCATTTAGCAATGATGTTTTTTGAGGCACAGTTCAAGTTTTGGTGAACACTGAAGAAAAGTACGCAGCAGATGAGTAGTAGTAGTTTTTTTGGCAGAGAAACCTTTGAAAGAGGTAAAAAAGATCCCAGCCACAGTGGGAACATAAAGAATTTATGTTCTATGTGTTGAGAATTTAAAGAGAAAGGTCAAAATCTAGAATAAAGATTTTTGCCGTTTAACCTCTGTGCGGTTTCAGCACTGCAAACAGACTTATTTGGCTTTTATTATACAATTAGGAAGTGTAGGAAATTAAGTGCTGCTTTGGTTATCTTTGCAAAATCTTTGCAAGCCGTATAAGGCTTAGGTATAAATCTTTTAGTTTCTGTGTCAGATTCTACCATGATCACAATGGCTTGAGATTTTGAGAAACGATGAAGGATAGCATATGTCTTCAGAATTAGTCTGCTTGCTCTCTGCCATGGGACTCAGCCTCAGCAGGAAGATGCTATGGGATACATAAATCAGGAAAGTAACCTGTCTGTCTCCTGATTTGGTATGCTAGAATACAGCTGTCTCTGTGGTAATATGTTCTTTAATGCTTCATTGAACCTGTTCTTAGTGAAATGAAAATGCATATGTTTGACACGCTTGCAGAGATGGTTGTTCATCAAAATAGATTTTTCCTACCTTTTTTTTCCTCATTCATCTTTTCATGGGCATCGTTATCCATTACTTACCATTATTCTGAGAACAATGCCTGAAGCTTCTTTCCTAAACTTGTTTGAATATGCCGACATAATGTACACAGAACAGTGTCCTTTTGGACATAGGATAAAAAATTAATAGGACTTCAAACTTTTTTACAGTTGGCTGCAGCTGCTGGACTTCTCCCTATATTAAAATCACTTAAAATCTTTTCTCAGTTCTGTTCAGAAAGCAAATTATCTCTGAAGGGTAGATAAAGTAAAACTGGCACATCTAGTACTTCTTGATGAGGTGTGTGTATTAAAATATGCAGTTCTCTGAGGCAACGTATAAAACATGCATAATCTACTATAATGAGATTCCAGAAAATACCATTATCAAGGGCTGAAATATTTGGAAGTGATATGAAGGAATGTAGAGTGCAGGCCTGACTTCTGTGAAATGAATGTTGGAGTTATCTGTGTAGTTCAGGACAAAATATACCTGTTACTACTGAAGCTACTTGCATCGCAGTGTGCAGATATATACTGTAAAATCACTGCAGTAGAAACAGTCCCTGTTCCTGTGCTCTTCTTTCTGATAAAGTGTGATAGAAGGTAGAAGAGTGAAGAGTACTCTTATTACCAATATTTTTCAGGGGAGAAGAAGGCTGAAAGATGTTAACAGAATTTGTCTGGCATTAGACAGATACATGACAGGATAATGAATCATTTTTAAAAACTATGCTCTCACGGTATAGTTCCATAATCTGCATACTTTAAAATTTTGAATAAGATAGAATGATGTTATAAGGGGAATGATTATTTTCCTCAGAATTGCATTACCTTTTGTTGTGGTTTAAGCCCAGCCGGTAATTCAGACACACGCAGCCGCTCTCTCACTCCCCATCTTCCTCCACCCACGCTGCCGGAGGGATGGGGAGGAGAATCAAAAGAATCTAACTCCCACAGGTTGAGATAAGAACAGTCCAGTAACTAAGGTATAACACAAACCACTGCTGCTACCACCAGTAATAATAATGATAAGGGAAAAAACAAGGGAAGAGAAATGCAACCACTTACCACCTGCCGACAGATACCCAGCCCGACCCAAGCAGTGATCTCACCCTTCTGGGTAACTGCCCCCAGTTTATATACTGGGCGTGACGTGCTGTGGTATGGAATACCTCTTTGGCTAGTTTGGGTCAGGTGCCCTGTCTCTACTTCCTCCCGGCTTCCCTTCCTCCCTGGCAGAGCATGAGACTCAGAAAGTCCTTGGTCAGAGTAAACATTACTGAGCAGCAACTAAAAACATCGGTGTTATCAGTGCCGTTCCCAGGCTGAAAGTCAAAAACACAGCACTGCACCAGCTACTAAGAAGGAGAAAAATGACTGCTACCACTGAACGCAGGACACCTTTTCAGTAATAATCTATTTTTGTAAAATAAACATTTGACGTTGTTACATGGTGAGAAGGAGTACCCTGTTGTTGCCTCACAGATAATTCTGTTATTTAATCCATCTTTTTCAATAATCTCAATCTCTGAACAATTGTTTAATAGCTCTTAGGACAAGATGCTATGTGCTGTGAACATAGAATTTCACATCCAAATTAAACAGACCCAGGATGTAATCATATCAGATAGTCCAGCATTAAGAGTTATGGCCCTGAGTAAAACAGAAATCTGAAATGCAAAGACCAGATTTACTGAATGGGACACCTAAGGCAGCTGATTATGTTTAAATGAAGGGAGATGTGTTTGA
The DNA here is from genome assembly GCF_037157495.1 of Lathamus discolor. Lineage (NCBI taxonomy): Eukaryota > Metazoa > Chordata > Aves > Psittaciformes > Psittacidae > Lathamus > Lathamus discolor. The sequence goes on from NC_088892.1 coordinate 19,158,575, forward strand.
AACATGGTTTTATCTTGAGTGGAGGTAGCATTCAGCTTGTATTTGGCATCACTGTGTGTCTGGACTCAAGCCTCAAACGCCTCCGTGGGCTGACATGTTTCAGCCTTCCATTTAGGCACACAATTAAAAACCACCTTTTTAGAAATACAAATTGAAAGCAGGACTGACCAAAGCAGACAGCTCTCTGCCTTTCTAGTCACAGTGTCATGGTTAGATTACACACCTAGGAAATCCAGGAGTTTAAAGTCCATTGCAGCCAACATGCAAACTCTAGGTTTAAGCATTTAATAGGTTCAGACAAGAATTACAATCTCCCATTGACATCAGGAAAGAAAATCAGTTGGCATGTTGCATACTCATGATTTAATTCCAATTGATATTCACCAGGGGTAGGTGGCAAAAGATGATGTTCTTTTTCTGTTGAGGTTTCACGATTTTAGATATTTTATTTGCCACAAAGGGGAAAAGAGATGGTTCTGATGGGAAAAATACGAGTGTGAGCCCACAGTAATTGTTATAGTACCTCACACACAGATCTATTATCACAGTATATATTGAGCTGAGTGTTAAAGGTAATGTGTGATCTATTTATTGAGGGCACTTTTACTTTGAATTCATGTTATTTGTTGTTCTAAGTACTTTTTTAATAAATTACATGGTAGTAGCTGGGCTTACTATTTGTCAAACCACACACGGAGCACACCCTTGCCCCCTGGACAACCATACTGCTCCGGTAGTAACACTCAGAAATATCTCCATAGGCAGTCATGTTTCATAGGAGAGGGAACACCATATGGAACTTTATCTTCCATTGCCATTCATTCATTTCATTTTGTTTATCATCTAAGAAACAAATAGAACAAATTATGAAGGATTCTTCTTGGGCACACAGGAAATGTGCTAAAACACTTTCACTTGTGTAATTTGGAGATTGTATAGATACAGCTTACAAACGTTTATATGCCATGTATTAATATTAATAATAAAGCCAAGAATACATTACTTATAAACTTGCCTTCCTTGTTTATAATATAGTGGAAAGTTGAAGGTGCAGGGTTTGGGAGGGCTGAATGTTCTGTTTTACCTTTTTTTTTTTTTTTTTGTAATGTCAGATTCTTATTTCCTGTGTATGGGATTTACTGTTGTAGCAAATCTAGCCTTCAGGTCTTTGTTCTGTTGTTTTTTTCAAGTGGGCATGAAGGCATTTGTAGCATTACTAAGAAAAACATGAATGCGAAATCTACAAAGATTCTGCCTATAAAGAGAAAACACATTACATTGTCAAACTTAATGTCTGTTCTTTAATACAAATTTGGGTTGAGTAAGAAACTAAATACACAGCTTAGAGTTTCTGAATTTCTCTGTCAATGAAACAATAACTGTCTTCATTGTAGGTAAGTACTAGTTGTACTGTTCCTGTAACAGTAGATACCTTGTGAGTGGCTCCAAACTGCTAGCATCAATTCCTGTCAGACTTCTGGCACAACATCGCTGGAGTTTTCTGTGAATACTGTTGAATTCACCTTGTGATTTGAAACACTACTGAACTTATTTAATTAAATGTCAGCATAAAATTAATAGAAAATAATATTATCTGCTGTCTTTATAATACAGCCATCACACCAGTGCTACAACTAACAGAAAAAAATCACTGATTTCATAGCATGCTTAGCATCCTCTTTGCCCCCTTATTTGCCTATGTGCTTGGTTGTGTTGAAAAATGTAACCCTTTTTGTTATTTTTAAAAAAATAAGTGTTGCAAAATGTAACCCTTATTTATTTGTTATTTTAAAACATAACTGCAAACTGTAACCAGAGACATAAGTAGAACAATAATTACTGTGGGAGCTGAATAACTGGCAGCACTTAAAGCAGAAAGAGAAGTAAATATATCACAACAAAATCCAACTTTTTTTTTTGTTGCATGTGCCTCAGGGTGTCTGTGGCCACAGTTTGCATTGACTGAAATGCCTTTTATCATTCTTAAACATAGTCCTGCTATACGCAATTAATATTTGGGTTGGGGGGGGTTATCTTTTTGACAAAACCTGCAAGATTGATTACCTGCATAAGTATTATTTTTAGAAATAATTCATCAAGGCTTTACAGACACCTTAATGTCTGTGATAATATTAACACATTTTGAGCATCCCCTCTCATCCCCATCACAGGTAATCTTGCTTTAGTCATTTACAACATGGAAAGAATTCATATATCAAAGCAAATGAAGCAAGAACTGGCTATGTGGATATGTCCATAAATTCATACAAACCATTCAGCATCTCTTCATAACACTCTGGAAGTCCCTGCATAACACAGGCATGTTTTTGCAGATGTAGCTGGTCAGAGATATACAGTTTAAACAGCTAAAGTATATGGGAAGAAATAAGTATAGCTTGGATGAAGATAAAATACTTAAAGACAGTAAATTATGACAGTATCTTGTTTCTTTACAGTGTAGAGAATAACATTTCACAATAAGGCTAATAAGAGTATCATTAATTCCCCTGTGAGAAGTCAGTCTAAGATAAAAAGACAACTTTCAATGAAGAAAGCAGATCAGTTGTGTATCAGGGTAGAAGCACACAGTTCTATCACAGAACAGCTGGCCATTCAGTACCTCTTTTGGAAGAATAAAATCCATATTTTCATTTGCCAATTTTTTTCTTGAACCATGAAAATTACTGTAAATGAGTATGAAGATGAGAACAGAGAAACTGAATGTTCTCAATTGGAAGTTCAGAGGCAATTTAAGCTGTTCTTTTAAGAAAAGAATGTCCTGATGAAAAGATTCTCACCATGTGGTTATACAAGTGTTCCAGACAACTTATCCTTATTCTACAGTTGTGTTTTTAAAGTTTATAAATATCTTAAATTGGTTGCTGTTGCTACGAAGGCCAATTTGTAAGAGTAAATTCTTGTAGCTTAGGAAGCTTCAGTGCAGTGTTTTCATAGTTGGTTATTGTGGATTGTAAGACTCATTTCTGGATCAGTGTTAACTTGGTATATGTGGGGTTTTATTTGCCCTGGGTTAACTTAATCTGCATTGCAGTCAGATGGGATGATTTCATAGGGGATGGATTGCTCACTTTAATCTTTCTGTAATATTTCAATATTATATTTTAAAAAATGTTCACCATCAGAAGTTCTTGTACTTACCGTTTTCTACAGAAAGGAAAGAATTCAAACTACTTTTTTTTACCCACAACAGAGTATTTCTTTAGCTTTACAGATATTCTGTATTTATTGGTAGTCCTCTGTAGAACTCCCTTTCAAATTCAAAAATTTGGGTCATTCTGTGGAAGCAACAGAGCTTATGACTTAATTATAAGCTGTGAGAAAACATGTATTATTTTGAGAGGAAGTTGTATGGGAATGTAAAGGCAGCGATGATAATTATATGGTAATTTCTGTTATAAATCTGGAATGCTCATATGATAACTTTTATCTTGCCATATGCATCTTAAGATGAATATCAGTGCTACTTCAATATAAGCCAGAACAGACACGTATGATAAATGGGAAAGGCATTACATTATACTGAAATAATATAGGACAGAGCCAGCCTAAACTGATAATGGCTCTCTAGGTTCCCAGATGAGTCAGGCCCTGAGGTTGTGTAGGTCCTGTAAGAATTACATTTCCAGGGTAAGAAAGCCTGGAATTTAGTATGAGTTGTGAAGGAAGAGGGTGTCCACGTCAGTGGGGCTTTTCAGGCAGGAGTGCAGAGCCACAGCTTGGGTTGTTGGTAAGTGGGCTGCTACCATCAGGGGCAAATCTTGTACTGGGGGAAATAAGCTAAATTCTGGAAAAATGAATTAGTAACTGAGGAGAACACTCCCCCATATGCTTCAGATTAGCCATTTTACCATTTCTTACACTCTGGTTTCAAAATCTGAGAGTGAAGCACTGTGAATGCTGTGTTTTTATTTTTAATTTCTGCAGCAAGCAGCAATGAAAATTCTGACAGCTTAATCAGCCAGTATTATGTAAATGTGTGGAAAATTACAGTAGTTGATGTCTGAAGAGGGTTGTCAGCACTGAAATTGTTTATAATGTTTGATAAAGTTATGTGGGGCTTTTGCAAACAAGTAAAAATAAAGCCTGTATCACCACAATTTTCCATACGTTTATGTTTTGGATTCTCAGTGAAATTCTGATTCAACTGAATCAGTTTTGCCTAATCAGTGCAACTAGATGGCCAGTTTTTAGTGCTAGCATAATATATGGTATTGATTTTTTTCAGTCTTATCAATCATTGCTATACAATGACAAAAATGGAGAAAAAAAGCTGGCAAAAGGCAGAGACAATCACTTGGGTGGTGACACCCAAGTACCTTCAACACAGTGATTACTGTGTAAGATGTGACGTCCTGTCAGCACTGTTAGCATGGTGCAGAAAAATGTCCAACAGAACCTTGTGTTGGCACCTTGGTTGTGTTGTTGCTGCTGGTTTGAGGTGCCACAGAAGCAGGCATCATCTGATAGACTGAGTAGCAAAAGACTTGGGTGCAACTCAGGAGTCCGGGAGAAGGGTGAGCTATTGTATCATTGCTCCTCAGGAAATTTGTTCATGGTATATTGATGTTAGCAGGAGAGTAAATGAAGCTTAAGAGATGCTTTGATCTGTGAAGTCAAGTAGAGATGCAGATATTCTCCTGATGTGCTATACTATCTTATTCTTCATGTTGATTTCACAGCTTGGTGAGAATATAGTAATTCAAGCTTGTGCAGCAGCTTCATCTTGATGAGGGAGTTTATTATGTTGAGACTTCTTGTACAGGTGTTTCATCTGAAAGAGGCAAAAACATATGAGAAAGGTAAGGATAATGCCTTAGAAAGTGCATTAGCTTTGGGGGGGTCCAATTTGTGCTCCAGGGGTAGTGTAATCACATGGAAGAAAACAGAAAATATGGACCTACTTATCTGCCTCTACAGAGGGATGTATACATGTAATGTCTTCACTATGTTTTGGTTTTAGTCATTCTTTGACATCTAACAGCTAAATGTCTCTGAAATATCCTAAGTGAGCTTTAGATGAGACTCAGAAATAGCCCTTCCACTCAAAAAAAAAAAAAATAAAAAAAAAAATTATAGGTTTAAGTATTATGAATTAAATGCATTAGAATAAGCTATAGTTACCTAAGGCTTATATAATTCAGTGCAGAACCTTGAGCACAAGAAGCTGTGAAGGGAAAATAGTTGCAGTATTATCCATCATGGGGTGTTAAAAACAAAGCCAGCATCTCTTTGTGTTGATGAGTGTATCAGGATTTTTGCTGATTTCACTGTGAAAAGTTAAAGAATATTAAGGTTGTCATATTGAAATACATTTGTTATTGCACTTTGGAACATAGTACGCTTATACACACACAAAAAAAATAGGCTGACAGTGTAACAAGGATCCAGTACTGTGGTTCAGAACTGTTAAACATAGTTCAATTATTTCAGTAGTTTTCCACCCTGTTGATTACGTTCCATTTTTGGCAGGCCCCAAAAAAATACTAGTTCATGGATTCTTTAATTTAATTTCAGCCTTGAAGCCTGTATGGTGTAATTCAATGAACTTCGATTTTTCATTACTCTTAAAACTGGAAGCTGAAATGTACTAATGTATATAGAGTCAGAGAACAGTTTGGGTTGGAAATAACCTCAAAGATCATACAGTTCCGACCCCCTGCTATGGGCAGGGACACCTTCCATTAGACCGTGTTGCTCCAAGCCCATCCAACCTGGCCTTGAACACTGCCAGGGATGGGGCAGCCACAGCTTCTCTGGGCACCCTGTGCCAGTGAAGAATTTCTTCCTAATATTGAATCTAAATCTACTCTCTTTCAACTTAAACCTATTCCCACTTGTCCTGTCACTATATTCCCATGTAAAAAGTCCCTCTCCATCTTTCCTCTCAGCCCCTTTAGGCACCAGAAGGTTGCTATCAGGTCTCCCCAGAGCTTTCTTTTATCTATGCTTAACCACCCTAACTCTCTTTGTCTTAAGAGGAGAGGTGCTCTAGCTCTTGAACTGCGGCCTCTTCTGGACTTGCTCCAACAGCTCCACATCTTTCTTATGTTGGGTGCCCCAGAGCTGGATGCAGGACTGCAGGGGGGGGTCTTCCCTTAGCTCAATAGAGAGGCAGAATCCCCTCTCTCAACTTGCTGCACACGCTCTGGGGAATGCAGCCCAGGATGCGGTTGGTTTCTAGGCTCAAGTGCACACTGCCAGGTCATTTTGAGTTTCGTATTGGCCAGCACCCCCAAGTCCTTCTCCTCAGGGCTGCTCTCCATCTGTTCTCTGCCCAGCCTGCATTTGTGCTTGGGATTGCACTGACCCTGATACAGGACCTTGCACTTGGCTTTGTGAAACTTCATGAGATTTGCGTAGGTGAACTCAAATAGAATTGCATTTCACAGTGTGAAAATTTTTCTTTTTGGTGTTGTGGGATACCTGCGTTGTTTTGAAATAGAAGAAAATACCTTTTTTTGCAAATGAGCATAAAAACAACTATTTCATGAGGTGTGGTGCCTCAGATAGCCCTTTTGGGTACAATTGCTTTAGCTCCCGAACTTTTCTGCAGTGGTGACACACACCAACAAAAATAAATGCACACTCAATTATCTGAATTGCATTCAGAAAAATTCTCATCTGTTTTATGAAACAAGAAACTTAAATGCCCCTGCATTTCAAATTCATTGAATTTAGTCCTGCAAAAAACAGTGTACAGAGTTTAGAAAATGATGCTGCTACTTCAAAGTGGGAGATGGATTCCGGGAAGAGAGCAGACAAGGTGTTTCTGTGGTTCCTATTTACATTTTCAATTATGCCCTATTTTAAAATCAGTACACTGTATTGCAAACAATGCACAGTGAATAGAACTACATTTTTCTGCTTTCTGAAGTAACCAGTGTGCATTCACTCCCATGGCATGGCTAAGCATTTACTGCTGTCTCTATAGAAATAGGCTTAGGATTGATAAAATCAGATACACTGCCATTCCCTGTTTAGGAATAAGCAAAATGTATACGCTTTATGGATTTTGCTTTGCAGACTACCTACAGACACCTGCGATGTAGTTTTCATGATGAGAACATGTTCTGTTTCCTCCACTCATATACAATCAATTTTAATAAACCACAAAACAATTTTGCATCGAAAAATTTTCTTACCTTACAAATTCTTTTTAAGATACGTATTTCCTTAATTTACTGCAAGACAATGAGACTTACTCTTCCACATCACCAAGATGCTTATGTTCATAAGTTAAAATAGTTGCATATTTTCCATCTTTTGTATTTGGTGTCTGGAAGTTAAGATGGTTCTGGGTGTTTGAGAGAATAAATTAAAACCTTAAACACAGTGATATCAAATGCTTGGTCTAAATTTTCAAGTGTAAGAACTGAAGGGTGTATTTTCTGTATTCATGGTAAAATGTAGTCCAAGCTAAGTGAGTTTCAGATGTATTAAATGAGTCTAGCACTCATCTACTGCCTTACAATGCCACCTTTTATAACAACACTTATTCCCATGACTTCAAAACCTTGATTTTTTCATCAGGATGTTCCAGTCTCCATTCACTTTTCTTGTGCATGTGTGAGTGCAAGTGATGTTCTTAACTGACTGAATGGAAGGAAAAACGCAATGTCTCTTGGAGTGGAAGTGGGAAGAGCTGCAATAATATTCTAAATAATAGTTCCTCTTTATCTAATTTTCTTATTATAATGAGAAAATGGCTGCTCTGTGACTGTGCATGTCTCCTGCCACTACACAACTGTAATCAAAAGTCTTTGTCTATTGATTTTTTCCCAAACTCTACAGCATAAGAAACTTCTGTCAGAGAGGATCATTTAAATCAAAATTGATGATACCATATTCTCTAAACAGGAAGTGTCTTTATTAAAAACCAAAACAAAGCCACAAACAAAAGAAACCAAAATCTTTCATTAGCATTAAAATATGACCTCCAACTGTAATATATTTTGAAGATAGTTATGTCAGGGGAAAAGAAAGAATCCTTATAAAATTAAGGATTTATTGACACTATTCTTGGGATGAAAAGTATTCTAAACCATATGTTTCTTAGATGCACTTTGCAAGAATATGAAGTGCTTTCAATTGCTAGGAATTATTCCCAGCTCCACAGTTACGTACTTCTGCTCAAACTGACTGTCAAAAATTGACAGCTGGAATATTTGCCCGGCTTGAATGCAACTGCAGAAATTGTTATTAAAAAATACAAGCAGTCAGAAATCCAGGTTTTTCACTGGAATTCCATATTAGCATTTTAAATTGTATTGTTAATGATATCAAAGCACATACTAAAAACCATAGCTCCTTCTAGTGACCAACAATCCTGTTTGAAGATGCTAAAACTGTTTTCCAGATCATGTCAAAGGACAAAGCTGTGAAGCTCTCAGGTGTTCCTTACATTATTCCAAGTAGAGATGAGTGCTGTTCTGGCTTCTTTCCTGATTTTCATACTCTTCATTATAATCACCTAATAAAGAGCAAGTTGAATCATCATTTAGATTAAGGACATTTTTCTAATAATAAATTTCTAGCTTTTATTCTGTTGAGCAAAATAGGAACCAGAGAAATATTAAAGCTCTTGTTTCTACGAGTCTTATCTTTTCAGACAAATACCAGATTTCCCAAATTTCCTTCATTTGACTGCAGGATGGTGATAACTGCGTTCCACAGCAGCTCTGCTATTTAATATTGTCCTTAAGAACAGAGAGATCTTGTTGGAACTACCTGAAACAAGTTCTGTAATGAGGAAAATAGTTCAGGTTTATAAAATGAAGACTTCATTTAAAACGAAACAACCAACCAACACCAAAACCAAAAGCAAAACCCCAACAAAGTCTCAGACTGAAATGACCAGCAATGCACACTAAGACACAAATTGGAAGTATTGTATACATTACCCTCTTGCTCTGTTCTTTTTAGTTTATCACCTTCTTGTTATATGAAAATAACAGAGTACATCAGGCTTGAAGAGAACTACAACAAATAATGTGAAGGATTCTGGGGCATGTTGTTAATGATCATTTCCAGTCCTTCCCTCGTTATCAAGATACTTGAACAAGTTGTCTACAGTCCAGAGTTAAGATCTTTTGCTTTCCATCCATTTTCTGTTTCAGTTTCTTGTGCAGTGCTGCTTCCAAATTTGACACAGCAGTCTTTTGCAAAAAAAATGTCTGCACTGCTCTGCCAACTCCATAACTTGGTACAGATGACCTGATACTAGACAGGGAGGCTCTTGCTCATGTCCTTAAGACAGACTGCCATTCTTGTGAACTTAGGCCAAGCAGCTTTGGCTGACATAAAGATGCTTCTTTGCAGTCCACCAGGTGTTCCTTTGTTACTTCAGTCTTTGCGGTCCCCATATAAGAGTGACAGCTTAGAGCGGCTTTTCTACCAAACCTAATTGCTTCTTGTTTGGGATGGGAAGCTGGGACTGTGATGTGTCACCCTAGCCTGGCCTTTCCTTCTAATTCTTTTCCTCATGGGAAATAATAAGGGCTATTTTGTTATCCTAACTTAACAACAATCAATGAAATTAAAATTAACTGTCACCTAACAGAAATGCAAATGTAATCTGCTTTAGTCAGCTCTCTGCCCTTGCTCATCAACAGATACCCATAAAGAGCTCTCTGCCATACAAGACTGCCTTCTATTTATCTCTCTTTATCACTTTATTTCATCTCCTGGGAGTAGTGATGCCTCTTGATTCTTTACAGACCCTTCCTGACTTACGTCAGTAATTTAAGATGATGCTCATGACTTTCACCCAAAAAAAGGCATTGAGTATTCCTGGCAGTCAGAGCAACGAGATGTTGGGTAAAAAATGCCAACAAAGTACTCTTCAGAAAAAAATATACTCTAAAAATGGAATATAGAGATAATCTTATTTCAGCTTATTAATTATGCCCTGTAAGCAATGAATCAAATCACTTTGCTGTATTATACAATTACTGCTGTAATTTGTAGTCATTACAGTTTGTGCTGAGGTATAATTGTGTAATTCATTTTATGCAAGTTATTGACAGAGAAGGTCTTAACAACTTTAGCATGAAGATTTACTTTGGGTTTACTACAGTTTAATTTGCAGATCAAAAGCACAATAGAACAGCTTGTTGTGTCTACCCCTCAGAGTCATTTATGTTTGGATCATGCAGAAAAAAGAAAGATTAGAAAAAGAGATTTAGGGTAGAAACATCACTACCTGGTATATCGTTCCCTTTATAGTCCATTGGGTGCTGTTGTGTTGGTGCATTGTGTCTTGTGTGCAGACTTAATTCCCTGGTCAGCAGTATTTTCATAACAGGTTGTTCGAAGACAGTAGGTGGCTTTTCCGCATGCAGTGAATTACTTCAAGTAACATTTGATCATTTGGCACAGTCTTCTGCATCTGAGTAATGTTTATTAAATCAATTGTGGTTTGATATAAATAGATTTTAAAGTTTCAACTCTCACATCTAAAATGGAGCATAATAACTGCTGTTACAACTTAAGGAGTTGTTGCAGGGAAGGAAGGCACTCTTATATCGTCCTCTATGCTTTCTTTGTTACTCTTCTGCTAGCTGACATCTGCCATCCTGAATGTTGTTTATGGTTGGCTTTGTTGTTTTATTTTTGTCTTTGGTGTCCCTCTATAGAATTTTAAGAATGATTAGTTTCACACTTCTGCCAGCTTCTTCACAAATAACAGTGATTTTTTCCTTATCTAGTGTCACTTCTTTTAAATTAAGGAGAGGGATAATGTTAAAAAACCAAAAACAGAAGAAGATAGCCTTTTTGGATATGTCTGTGTTCTACATATTACAACATACAGACTGTGTGGACATCACTTCAGAAGATTTACGTGGGTGATTTGTATAAAATTGCTCCTATTGAAAAAAGGTGAGGGGATGATTCTGAAAATCTGTCATGTGCTGTGGAACCGTTATCTTGGCAGCTTCTGGGCATTCAGATTATTCTGTTCTCAGTGGTAAATATACATCACTTGGGTCAAATAAATTTAGTTACATAATCTTCCTACAAATGATATTTGAAAGATTCTTTTTACTTAAGTCTTACCTGACTGTTGGGTGCTTTGGATTTCTTATTTAACCTAGCAGATAATTTTAAAATGCTTTATGTAGGGGTAAAGAGTTACTCCAGAAGCTTATAAATAGACCGGTTCTGGACTAACTTCTGTTTTCAGCCCAATTAAGATTCTGAAGGTTGAGAAACCTCTCAGTTACTCAGGCGTTTCTGAAATTTGTCATTGTGGCAAAACAACTGCCTTTACATTCAGCCTTAACATATTAAAAGTCAGAGATACATACACTCAGCCTCCTACATAGCATAATATTAAAGATATAAATGTTACAAGAGCAAGAAAATAACTTATTGTACTGAGTTGTGTGCATGCTACTCTTTGCTTACGTCTGTAATTTAATTTATATACACTGCATGAAGCTACAATGTAGTCATAAATTGAAAGTGTTCAGTAATAATGATATTGTTTCTCTCTTCTTGATTAAAACCTTGGAACTCCCTTTCCTAACATTCCTCACTAGAGTCTTACAAGTCTGAAAAGGAGAGCTTACCATCCTGGAAAATCAATGGAGCAGGAAAAGGGAGAAAATTATCGGGCAGGTTATCAGCTGCTTGTCGCTGCCCTCTTTTGGAGCTTACACTGTCATGCATCAGCAATCTGGCAATTAAGCAGTTCATGCAAATACTGTCTCATGTGTCTTGGACAGAACTGGATAGAACAGTTTAAATAGTCACCTTTTGCCTGAAGTAAATCAGCAAGCTTTGAATTGAAACACACTGGAATAGATCAAGATAGATCCTTTTACTGATGCAGTTGATGCCTTAATACAGCCAATGGGCCCATGTGGCCAATATTTAGAGCATCCACTTTGCCCAGCTCAGGATCCCAAAATGAAATACACTCTCTTTACCTCCGTGAGCAGCTGCAGCATATATGATTGTGCTCATTTGAAGTCAGATACTCAGTTCACTTGAAATTGCCAGGATATATGAATTCTATCAGCTACATGCAGAGTTTTGTCATGTATTCTTTTCTGATCTATCCTCATAACAATTTGAAAGGATACTTTCCTCGTTTGGTGTGATGCATTAAAATATGTTACATCTCAGAAATTGTAGTCCTCTTGTTGCCAATATGACCTTCGTGTAAATCTAAATAAATCTTGCTATGTATAGCAAAGATTAGTCCTATAAGGATATATAACTTCTCATGTATCCAAAAGAAAAACTGGTAGCTTAGTTTTGCCTGAAGAATAGCTACCTCATGGGAGCTACATACCATTTACATAAAATCCTAATGCTTTACCTTTATTAGGTAATAAATCACATAAATTTGACTACCTTAAGCCTGGGAGAACATTCCTAATTGAGAGCTCTAACGAGAAATGTTAAAAAAGAAAATAAAGAAAAAGCAAACTGGATGCAAGATTTTATCAAGATGCTGCTCCAGGATGTCAGGATCTCTAGACACTATGTTTCATGGCTCTGTGAGTGCCATTTTGGTGGTACTTGAGTGCTTTATTGACTGCAGTGCAGGTGTCATTATTGGACTATTGCACTTTGCAAATATAAATGAAATATGTAGATAAAGTAACTTGCGCAATTTGTCTAAGCTATTGAACCTTCTCTTCCAGTTGCTGGCTAGTGTCCTTTTTCTTCCACCATTCCTTTTTCTGGTCACTAGAGCCTATTTTAATGAGTAAGTCTCTTTCTGTCTCTACCTGTCATGATGTTATAAAAGGATCCAACGCATCTCCTAAAATCCTTGAACAGTGACCTTGGCTGTTTCATTATATTGGAATATTGAACAAATAAGTTTCAGATTGCCTCAGAGACCAAAATACTTAAATTTCAATATTCTTAAGTACTTAGTAGTGTGTTATTTTATGACTGCATCTATTTCTGAGGATGGCTTTTCATAAAAAAATGAATATTAACTGGTGAGCTTCAAGGGAACAGGGGGACTGGTAGAACTGCCTGTGCTTGTAACCTACTGTGAATACAATTCTCTGTAGTGAATGTGAGTTGAGATTACATGTGCCCAATAAGAGGAAGGGAGGCAGAAAGCAAGTTTTTTGTATCTGACTGAAGCTATAGTATCTAAGAAATGCATAGTGATGATGACGGAAAAACAACATTCTCTGGTTAAACTGATACTATATAGAAACTATAATTATTTTCCCATACTTCCTGTTACTATTGCAAATTTCTTACAACTGCCCATTCTAAATGAGTATGTTTTTATGCATAGTAATAATTTCCAAATACGAACTCCTGAGAGTTACCTATGATGTCTTGCACCTTATTTCAGAAAGAGTATAAGCAGTTGCACTCCTTGTTGCTTGCAACCTCTTTTTTAAGCTGCTTCAGAAAAGAAAAAAACAGTCATAAGGAACAAAATAAAGTTATTCCATTCTTTTGCTTGATGCAAACTTTATCCTCAGAATGAAGGTTCCAAATTGTAGTGCCTCTTCGAAAAAAAGTGGCTAATGTTGCTATGGCTACAGAACCATTCCCTTTGCTTTGCTTTTCTGCCTTAGTAATGAAAGAGGAAAGAGGGAGTTTTATTCATGATTTATATGATGCTTTGCAGGGGAGACTTATCTCCCTGTATATACTTGACATACAGCCTTCTTAAACTGGAGTATTTTGGGGTTTGGTTATTTCTCAAGGTGTTGGGTTATTTCTCAAGGTGTTTAGCCCTCTTTTCTTAATAAAGTTGGTGAAAAACTAATGTAATCTTAAAAAGCTGGACTGAAATTGTCAGTTTCACTCACAATCCAGCTCAGATGAAAGATTGATTCAGTTTCCATCAGTCTAATCCCCCTCAGCTATACAACACTCAGGTTGCCCTGAGCTACCTTAGTTTATTGAATTAGCTTAATCTCAGGAGTGACTGGTGCTGATATTTAATTTTTTTGCACAAGGTATTCTTAAGATTCCTTAAATGCATGTGGAACAGATTAAGTCATGCTCTAGGATGCCCAGCTTTACTCCATTATGTTACTGGGTTTTTTTTCTCTTTGTACTTCTGTGAGCAACATGCAGTTTCTTCTCCTCCCACTAACACAAATCTCTTGGAACCCAGAAAAAAGTCTGTGATGCTTTGCTTCTCTGTGATTCTTCCATAGGCTGACAAGTAATTTCTAGTATGGCTGAATTTAAATGTTTGTGAAAACTATTCCCGTTTTCTTATCAACAAAGCATCATCATCAGCACATCTCGAGGATGAAAATACATTTGGAAGCAGCCACCACAAGAGCAATGCAACTGAAATGTTCTCCTGAGGACAATAAGCAAGCTCTTTAAAGGCAGCAATGATATGGCATAAATGTACTCTCTAAGGACAGAATTACTGATGCATTTCCCTGGGGATCATTCTGATTCTGCTGCAGAAAGCTTACTGTGAAATGATAATGCAAATAAAGACTAGAAACTGTGTAAGGGTTTTGTGCTTTTATTGTGGGTTGTTTTTTTTTTTACCTAAACCCCCCCCAAAACCTAATTTAGCAATGAGAATGACCTTCCATTTTACAAAAGCTGAAGACCAAGCCTACTTCATACAGCTCCATTAGGAAGAGAGTTTTTGCTAGCTGCCTTGACAGCGTACACATTTGAGGTGGGGATGCCAGCATGGCTATTATTAAGGCTTCCTGCTACTTTTTTAGTAACAAGTAGTTCTGACTGTCCTGTAATGCCAAGCAGCTATGTGAATTCCTCCAATCTGAATGGCATTTCTATATTTATCATACACACTCAGATATATATTCCCTTTAATGTTTCTTATTTCATTCTATTATTTCAGCCAAAGTAGTTGCAGATGTCTCTGAGTTAACTTAAGGAAGTAGTATAGTGCTGGTGTGTTGGCTTGGGGTTTTTAGTTTGGATTTTACTGTCCCTTCACTCTCTCAAGCCTTCGCTTTCTGGAAAACTTAAAGATTGGTGCAGAAACTTAATCTGATGGCCTTTAGCTTGACTACACCTGTGCTGACCCTAGGAAAACTTACTCACATTTTCTAAGTCACAAGACTAAGAACTTCAGTTAACTCTTGGGAAGGTACATTGTTATTGTAAGCAAGCCCTTAACAATGGGGCTTTTTTTTTTTTTTTGCCTGAGCAGACTGGATATTGTCTGTTCTCACACAGCACGGACATGTCCAGACTCTTAATGAACCATCTCTCCAGACTTACCGAGCATGCACCAACTGCCACAGCTTTAGAAACGGAAAAGACTGGAAATATGCCATCCTGGAGGGCAACAGCAGCTTCACAGTGCTTTGAACTGGAAGGAGAGGTGCAGAGAAAGGGCCCTTGGTTAGAACTGGGAGCCTGTATTCTTGGTAATTCCCTGCTGATACAGCAAGAAAATAGATTGAAGGTAATAAGGTAGGATCTGTGTGTGAGGGACATAAGCCTGAAAAAGCAACAGCTAGTGTGACCTTGGTCTTGGAGCATTAGTTTTACAGCCGAACAGCAGAAAAAGGACATGAAGCAGTTCCTGCTGGAGATATAAAGCTTCCGTAGATAGTTAGATTTCATGCCATTTGCTGACACAAGAGGAGCAGTGGGATAAGAGGACCTTTTGTGATGTGTAGACATAGCTTGAGACTTTTCAACACTGTTGGAAAGAAAAATAACATTTCTTTTGCAGTACCAGTTGACTGGGCTCTTGAGAAATGGAGTGGAATGGAGGGGAGTAACTGCAGAAACTTTAGAAATAGAAGCTAAAGGTTGAAAATTCAAGAGGACTGCAAATATGAAGGTGAGTAAAAAGGGCTGAGAGGAGTCTAAAATTTCAGGAGAGGGAAGCAGGGGACCCAGGAGACTTTCAGACTGCAGCTGACAGAATAAAGATTAGGAAGGGCAGAATAAAGAACAGGAAAGAGCATAGTAGAAAGAATCAAGTTTTGGAAGTAGGAAAAAGAATTTATCCACATTATCTTCTGGAGTCTGGATTTAGAGCTGGACAACAGTAGACAAATGAGCTGCTGAAAGTGTCAGACTGCCCAACCCACCTGCACCAAAGACATAGTGACGTCTCTCACTGGTTTGCTGCTACTGCTATGGAAAGAGTTGGATTATTAGCATCTAGTGTCTAGCTGTGTTTCTTCAGGGAGAGTCAAACCATGAGTTTCTTAAACATGTTCAACTTTTAAAGTAACCCAAGATGGGTTAATGTACAATACAGTACACAGATGATATTTACTGCCTACTGTTTGTAGTGACTGAACAGAACACAAATGGACATTGGAGCCTCGATAAACAACAGCGGATGTAAATACTTGATTTAAAACCCCTTATCGTATACTTTAAAAATACTTTTCCATTTTTGTCCCAACGTATTATGGAGGATGCTTTAAACTACAAGTTTTTCTGATTCTTACCATCTTACCAGGTGAGAGACCGCCACAGAATTTGGACTTTATGTGTGATATAACATGAGTCATAGTTTAAAGACTGTAACTTAGGTGTGTGAAGCTTCTTTGAAAGAAACAGTAATTTGTCCAAGTTTAATTTCTGTATTTCTGTGAAATTTATCTTCAAATACTTGACTGGAGTTGAGGTTTTCAGAGGTCTCTGATTTCATGAGAAGTAAAACATTTAATTAAAACTGACTTAAAATCTAAAGAAATACATAAAGAGTTGTTTCAGATAACTTAAACGTGGGCTAGGGAAAGATTTTATATATTTGCATATTTTATTACTGGATATAAAAAGCAATTTTTCAAATTAATGCTAGTTCTGAGTCTTTTGCCCATTTATCTGTAAGAAGATCAGGGGATGCTATTTCCAGAATGGTCTGACTTCCTCAGCTGCACTAAAATGATTTTAGTTCTGGTAGCCCAATGTAACTTAATGGGGAATGCTCTGTGTTCTAATTCATCTCTACTGGTTTTATGCTCAAAGGACAGTTCCTTTAAGATAGCTACCAAAACTCTTCTAAGGGAAATAGCAATATCTATCAATATCTAAGTGGTTTATGCAAGGATAACATTATCGTCTTTGTCTAGCTCACTTTAAAGTTTCATACATTCTATCAGTGTTACCACTGAATTATTTTTAAATTATTAACACTGCTCTGCCTATAATTTTATTTCCTTTGTTGTTTTCTATAACTGACTTCAATACAGGATAAAAGTAACTGAGCAACTGAAATTTAGATTGAAACCCCTTGCCATTTCCAGATAAAGCTCCCATCTACCCCAGTGCCTGAACTCCTTAGAACTGTAAGAGCAGTGCCTACACCATTACCACTGTGTGCTGACCACATCCATAGAGAGTTAAAGAAAAAACATCTTAATGCCTTAAAATATATTCCATTTAAGTCTTCCCAGCTGATAACAAGTATGTCCTACCAAGAACATGCTCTTCACACTGTCCAAATATGCAAGTTTATTAAGGACAATTACAGCCATAATATGTACAAGCTCATGGCAATTTTTAGATATCTGCAGATACAAACAACAAAACCTGGGATAAAGAATCTCTTGGAAAACTATTTATACTTAATAAACTTGAGCATTTGGACAGTGTGTTCCTGACATATATGAACTTTTAGATGTCTATGCCCTAAAAACAAAGGATGATTACTGATGATTATTGAGTCTTAGTAAAAAAAAAAAGAGTGATTATTTATTCTTACCAAAAAAGGGTGATTATTGATTGATTCTTTATGTAATGGATTGTCCTGGGTTCACCAGTAGCCGTTTTTCTCCTTCTTAGTAGCTGGTGCAGTGCTGTGTTTTGACTTCCAGCCTGGGAACAGAGCTGATAGCAACAATTAAAAACAATTGGTGTTAAGTAATGTTTATTCTGGCTAAGGACTTTGTGAGTCTCATGCTCTGCCAGGGACGAGGGGAGGCCGGGAGGAAGCAGAGACAGGACACCAGAGCTAGCCAAAGAGGTATTCCATACCACAGCACGTCATGCCCAGGGAGGTAACTGGGAGTTACCCGGAAGGACACGGGCTGTCTTCGGGGGGCGGTCGAACTCATTCAGCGGTGGTATTGTATTCTCTTCTCTTGTTATTTTCTCTTATCAATATTATCATTGGCGGTAGCAGCAGTGATTTGTGTTATACCTTAGTTACTGGGCTGTTCTTATCTCAACCCGTGGGAATTACATTCTCTCGATTCTCCTCCCCATCCCTCCGGGAGCAGAGGTGGGGGGGGGGGGGGAACAAAAAGGGAGAAAAGAGGGGGGGAGTGAGTGAACGAGCTGTGTGGATAGGTTTAAACCACAACATGGATTCAGGCCACTGTATAAACTTAGAGCACACTGAATGATAAGTTTTTACTAAGTGTAAATAAAGGGGGGGGGGGATGTGTGAGGAAATCTGCAGAACTTCAGCTTTTGTTGGCAGGTGGAAACTCATTAAATCTGCACATGCTTGAGGAGGTAGTGTATATATTCTGTGCTGCTATTGAGACAATCCTCACAGAAATTTCCCTGTTTCATCTGTCTGATAAATGGCGATATTGGAAAAGAATGTGGTTCTTCTCTAGGCAGCTGTGCAATTCACTGCTTCATGCTTCCTTTCTCTTTGTGCTATAAAGATGAAGTCTATTGCCTTAGACATTTACAAATCAAATCTTTTCATGTCACTAACTGCTCTTAGAGAAAAGCACAGATGTAAAATCCCTGTTTGTCTCTGCAGAGAGGCTAGCAAATGGGCTACTAACAGCAAGGCTCACCACTCTTTAATCAGAATCTGTGCTCAAGAGCATTACTGCAGTACTTACCATGGAAAGTGTATTGCTTAGAATAGTTTTTCTTTTGAACATTGGAAAACAACACTACACTTAAAATTATGTAAAAGGGACAAAACTTTAGAATGTCTCACTCTTTGTTTGAAGTCCTGTGCTTCCAAGAGAAAACTATCACTCCAGCTCCCTTTCCTCCCTGTACAGCGTTGTGAGAATTCTGATTGCAGCAGCTAGGCTCTGGTGTGTACCAGTGCTGCAGAGCTGTGTGGAATCAGGGGCACGGGGTTTTAGGCCCTTGTCTGGGTTTGGGGCTTTTTTGCTAATTGTGGAACTATAGGCATTCCTTTTGCTGCTTGCTGGTAGGACTGCCAAGTAAACATTTGGGGAAGGACTGAAGGTTTTAAGAAGGCTGCTGGGAGGGCAAGAACACTGCCTGCATTTCGCTTGGCTTTCAATCACTGGTGCTTGGCATAGACTCATAGAATCATAGAATAGTTCGGGTTGGAAAGGACTTTAAGATCATCCAGTTCCAATCCCCCTGCCGTGGGCAGGGACACCTCACACTAAACCATCTCACCCAAGGCTCTGTCCAGCCTGGCCTTGAACACTGCCAGGGATGGAGCATTCACATCTTCCCTGGGCAACCCATTCCAGTGCCTCACCACCCTTACAGTAAAGAACTTCTTCCTTATATCCAATCTAAACTTCCCCTGTTTAGGTTTTAACATGTTACCCCTTGTCCTGTCACTACAGTCCCAACGAATAGTCCCTCTCCAGCATCCGCTTCAACACACTTTAAAATAGTTTGTAGTTTTTGAGTTGAAAGAGCAATTCTGTGCTCTTATTCTCTTTGCGATAGCAGATAAACTGATTCAATACTGTTTTCCTTTCTGGTCTTAAACTGTAATGCTTCATAACATGAACCCGCTAGCAGAGCACTTGAAACTAAAGCAAGAGTGTCAATTTGATTTTAGTTTAATCTAATTCAGAGGAATAGAGCCTAAATCTTATATAAACAAATGGTGATCTTTAGTTTTACCTTCTTGTAACAGAAGATACTAACAGTTTGAAGCATTTTCAACTTTGAACTGAGAAGGATGTCAATCTGAAGATGGGTCAAAATTGGGACAAAAGCTTAATTTTGAGCTTTTCAGAAGAAGTGGAATCACTTTCAAGTACTGACTTGTAGTTTAATATTTTTGAGATATAAAGGTGTGAAGTGGCATAAAGATGTCAGCTTATAAAGTACCTTCCTCTACAAAAGCACCGCATGTTAAAACAGCAAGTGATAGAGCAGACTGTTTTTGTCACATAGCAGGTAACATCCTGAGTGACTCCAGCATGGTTTGCCTCTTGTCAACAAGATAATTTGAACAAAAAAAAAGTTGTGCTTCCAAAATAAGTGTCTCCTGTCATAGAACTGCTGAATGCTCAGTTCTGCTACAAGGGTTTTTATGAGAGAGAAGCAAGACTAATTTACAAACATCAAGAACCAGGATGCGATAAACTTGGCTTTGCGTGGATGTTTAGAGAATCTGCACTGTCAGTTTAGCTACAAATGTGCTGTGGCAGTCAGAAGCAGTTGCCAGACGACACTGCAGCCGAAGTCCACTTTATATTCTAAAAGGCTTTCTTAGTTTTTTGAGAGGGACAAAGGTTATAAAGTCTGACTTGATGTAGTGTATGTCTCCATCATCTGGGTATTCAAAAATACTTATGAAGCGTACACTTAAATTTCTTTCATGTTGTATTTGAGTCGCGCACTTACATGGCATACAGGAGAAGTGCAGAGAATGAACGAAGCAGCAGCAAAGGATTAAAAAAAAGCTTCTAAGCTCATCCTACAAACAAGATAAATGGCATCTATCCATCTGTTAGATTGCCTATGGGCATTTCAAACATCCTGAAAACAGGCATCACACCTTTTTGACAGTGTTTGCCTGTAAATGTGTAGTGCCATTCACTACTGACGTTTTTACACTAATAGAAAATGTTACAAATTCATAATTGTTCATACCATGGCTAGAGACCTACATGAGTTTTGATACTGATATTTTGCAGACTTGTCTGACTCTGTCAGAACGGCTTTTAGTTATTTGTCTTGCCCTCTCTTCTACTTAAGTATAGAAATAGCAACAAAGGCTAATAATAAATGCCACAATAAAAGCAGACCCAGGAGCATACATTTCCCTCTTCACTTAAGAAGAAATACACACTTCACATCTTTGTGAAAGCACACTATTACTATTCTGTCTTGGATACATTTCAGCATCTGCATGGGGACTTTTTCCTCCCGATGCAAAGACAATACCGTAAAGTTGGTTAATTCAGTGCTTTTTCAGCAAAATAACTTTCTGATTTTTTTATAAATGACATCCTCCTCTTGTCTCTAGCAATAGACCAGATCTGAGCATCTATATTCAGCACAGCTGTGAGCTGTTCTGACTATAGACAGGACTGCAGCCCTGTGACTGGTAAGTTCAACACAGAGTAATTATGACCTCCGAACTGGATGCTGTGTTTATTTGAACAAGCATGTATCCCAGCTACTGAGGGACAAATCAGTACTAATTTATACAAGTCAAGGCCTGTCTCTGACTTGGAACAGCTGCTAAAGGCAAAAATCAAATATATGGGGATACCTGACAAAAATTCAGATGCTGGCAAACTGTAGTAGGTGCTTTCAAACACCTACCGAGTTCTTTAACCAGTATTTTTGCTTTCACTTTGATCAATGTAAAGACATTACATGGTTCCCTCTGAAAATAAAGATATCCAAGAAAGATGAAATAAGAGAAAAACCTATAGCTGAATCTATTATTTGCTTCTGGCCTAAGAGAAAAGTTCATTGCTGCAGTGGTCTAATGAGCCACTGCACTGGCACTCGATTTCAACTGCATTCTTAACAAAATAGTTGTGCTCTCATACTACTATTATAGTAAGTCACAAAGGCAATGGTTTTTACTTTAATTCTGCAAGAAGAACTTGAGAGCACTCAGAATTCAAAACTTCAGCACACTTGACTGGACAGAATGATCCCAGGAAGGGAAGGGGAAGGCATTTTAAAGTCAGTGTAAAAGCAGGCTACTACCTGAGGCTTCTGTGCGTAGCTATTTCAGGATTCAGTGGGTACTTCCCTCTTCATTCATCAAATGATCACTTCCACTGGGAAAAAGGCAACACTGAAAATAAAACTGCTGTAAAGTAATTCACTGAGCTAATGATAAAAAGTGAGGGAGGCACTGTTTGGAGGGGGTATGCTCATGAAAACTATGACTGGAGCTACAAGAACTGCTGCAAGACATCTGTGCGGAAAGTTTATAGTGTTCTTTTTTACTTACTCGCTTCCTGGATTTCTGCTAAACCTGAAGTTTTCTGAGGGAGAAGACAGGAATAGCCACTCAGTCAAACCTAAGGTCTTGCTTCTCTCACCCCTTAATGAACACCATAAGAACTAGGCTGCTAGGCTTCTCATTATCAGGTATTCATGATGGACCTGAAATAACTTTCCTTCTGAAGCTTTATGAGAAACTGACCTTTTCTTCAAACCTCTTAATAAATTGTCACTTTCTGATGAAACTAATCTTGGAAAAAATCCTGGTCAACTCTAATAGCAAAGGTTTGCCTCTAACTTCTATTTCAGATGTAACTGTGTGACTGTGCTACATGATTACACACTCACAACCCTTACAGCACTACCGATCAACCATTACTTTGCTGGAATCAGTTTTATTTTCAGCAATAGGCTTTTTTCCAAAACCTTTCTTTTATAATTGAAACATTTTGGGAGCTATAGGTGCAGGCATAATAGAAGCCTAGTGCATTTATGCTAGTATTTTAAACTTCTCAGTGGACCACCAAGATTTTGGGAGCAAATATGCAATAATCTCCATCTCTTTTCATGCCAGCCTAATAGCAGAGAAGCAGTTTTGTGGCTGTGATGCTCCTTTCACCTTTTGGTCACAACAGTTTCACCTAAGCTTTCCTGCTTTATATGCATTTGAGCCATTACTTGGCAGACTTGAGGTGTGGTCTGTGTTTTTTCCAAGTGGCATGAACCAGAAGAGACTGGAGAAAACAGAAATTATCTGATAGCGAGTAATACGGTCCTTTCGAGGACAACATTACATCCACATCTGATACACCACCCCTTCCTCAAGATCATAATGAAGCTATGTCCTGAAATTATCTTTCTTAGCCTGCTGGCTAAGGACTGCCTGTAAAGCATCCTTATGTGTGTATATATATGTGTGTATATGTGTATGTATATGTGTGTATATGCATATATAAATACCGGGGCTGCAGGCACACAAAACTGTGTTATGCTTCCATTATTCAGACACAGTTTGTCAGCCTGTTGAACTGTTTAATACCTAAGAAAAACCACTGGATTTATATTCTTAACACTGTAGCTCACACACGATGTCAGGAAAAGTGCATTTGCTTGGTTTACTTCCAAAAAATATTCCAATTAAGTATCTGAGTAAATTTCCCATCTGATTCGTTCCAGAAGTTTTGACAAAAGACAAAGTCCTGTGTCAGAAACTGGAGTTGTCTTTCTCCTGTGCCAGGTGTCTGTGTGTATATACAAGTAGAGTGTTTGGCTGAACAATTCCTAGCACAACAGAAATCAGAAAATGATAAATTCTACCTGGACCCCTTCTCTACCAGCAGTTCAAGCAAAACAGTGAAAAATAAAACCAGCACCTGCAGTCCAAATCTATTGATATTCTCAAGCTTGCACCAAGCCTTGGGTGGTCAAAGGCCTGTGTATAAAAACTGGCACAACCAAGTTCTTTTCAATTTCCTGTTTCTTTCAAGTTAAGGAGTTTCTTCCTGATCGATTAAACAGAAGAATAAGCTCCAGGCATTTTCTCTGTCTTTGAAGCCTTCTATTCCCACTGCAATCTGACATCCAGATCTCTGGGTGACAGCAGTGACGTCCCAGGGTTCAGCCTTAACCACTGCACAAAATTCCCTTGGAAGTAGGGGAAAAGTGGAATCCGTACCACTATCCTGTAGCAGTAACCCCCACTTGATTTTAAGCTCCATGTTTCACAGTTTGTATGATTCACCTCATAAAAATAAAATAGACCAAGAAAATACATATAAATACCTGAAAGTTTTAACATGTGTATAAGGATAATCTCAGGATAGATGACATTGCATATAACCATAGTCTTCTCAGGAGCCTGGCATACATATTTGTTAACATACAGCTGAAGAGGAATTTTTGCATAATCATTATAAACATAGGGACTGAAAGGTTTCTTGATCACCAAATACAACACTTCGTTGCTGTGACTGTATCATAAATTCTCTATAACTATGTTTCATGTTAAATGAATATGCTGATGGGCTCAGTTGTCCCTGGTGTGGGTAGCCCTACCCTCTTCCCACAAAGACCCTCTCCTGCAGCTCCCCCAGCTACCAGCACCCTGCCACATTCACCCCTTACAACAGCTAAGGCTTATTTATGTTCCTGTATGCTGTTTATTTAGTATTGTTACTTTAAATTGACAAACCTGGAGTTGCAGTCATATCGGTCTTTGTTATCAGCTTGTCAGTTACTTAATAAATACATTCCATCATCTCTGTGGGAGTTGTAGTCATTTAGATGGTAATTCCTGTTTCACAGGTATGTTCTGCAATAGATGCCAAATATAATCATCCATACTGTTACCGGTGATAAATTTTAACAGTTTTCATGTTCTTACATTTCTGTGTACTTTTTATTATGTAGCAGTATCTGAATTTAAATTAACATCTCAAATCCATGTGGGCTATCTTCCTCTTGAAACTTCCTATCATGGCTGCACTTCAGGTACCTGACAGCATTTCTAAGCAAGAAATAACATACTGATGGAGTGGTCATGTCTGTTACCACCAGTAATTAGGGTTATCAAAATAGTAACCAGTTTTCATCCCTACCTGTCAACATAGTTCATTGTGATACTCAGAGGAAATGTTAGAGACCTCTTTGTCTACTGAACTCTGCTTTAACTATTAAAGCTGCTTCTTCTCAGCTATGCTTTGTGGGTGATTAGGGCCATCTCCAACCACACGAGAATGAATACCCTCCATGTTCTTTATCCCAGCCGTTTAATGTAATTATCAAAATATCTGTCATAAGGATCTTCAGATACACCAGTATTTGGGAGAATTCTTCTTTATAAGGGTCATATGATACTAAATGACATGTCTCAATCCCAATTAAGGAAGTCATCATCTTTGACCAGCCTAAGCTATGACTGAGTATTTTAATCCTGGTCTGTTTGTGAAGTGTCCCATAATCTCGGTGGTGCATGAAATTGATTTTACAATTATTTTTTCCACGGAAGTTTTAGACATTCAGGATGTTTTTGTACAGACTGTCAGCCAGCTGCAAATTACTTTGCAGTTGTCTACTTCCACTTACAGGTTGGCCTTCAGGGAGGGAAGAGAGACTAAGTGAGAAGACGGCATTAATGAAAGCTAGACAAGCTTTTCCACATTTTGTATTAGACTCTTCATCTACCCCATCTCTGCCAGATCTTTTCCCCAGGTAAGTGCTTATGAGAAAAGCTTTTCTCTCCACTATGCTTTCAACTAGGTGCTATAAGTCTGTAAAAAGGAACAATAATTTTAGCTGATTTTTTCTAGTTATTTTTGTAAGCATGTGTGTAATTTTTGCATCAATAAAGAGTGACACAGTTGTAACTTTTTCTGTAATTTTAAAGTGTTCTTCACAGAATGGTTAGAGTAGTATAACCACAAGTTAAGTTTCTAGTTTCTGAGCACTGGTTAAAACAACCTAGGAAGCCTGAAAGAATCATGCAGAATCCTCCTGCCCAACCTTCAGGGTTTTCAATACACTTCTATTGCCAGCTCTGGCAGTGAGTGCTTACAACTCTGCCATAACTTTAGATTCCAGATGTGTTTAGTTCAGAAGAGATCATAGCATGCCAGTATTGATGACATTCCATCTGTCATGAATTTTTTGATAATCAGACACAGGTGATGGTTAATCAGATTTAACACACTGAGGTTTTTAAACACAGCACAGTGATTGCCAACTGGTACAATGTGTGTAACACAACTACATTCATATGGTCTGTTCAGTCAATAATGAGATTTCTGGAACAGCAGAATTTGCTTCAAAGACGTTGGTCTGGGACTCACAGGACTTGAAATTTATTCCTTACTCTACTGCTGACCTGCTGGGTGACTTCTATAAAAACCACTTTGACTCATTCCTTTTCATTGCCCTTTGCTGTAATGTCTTTATACAGGTAATGACCTCCTAAGGCAGTAAAGCAACTTTATAATTGCAAGGTGGGCTTTTAAACCTCCTCAGTGTAAACACTGTCACTCTCCATCTATAGCAATCTCTGCATCAATACAGTCCTGTTACAAGTATGATCCATAAATAGTACAAACAATTAAGATACCTTCACCTTTTTATGCACTTTGCAACAAACTGACACTTACTTTGAATGTATGGTTATGAAGTGGCTTATGGTAAATTAAGCTCACTGGAGGTGTTCCAGTTGTTCCGTCAATAGGTAGAGCCAAAACCTTTGTGGAAATTCTCAGCACAGGAAACAAGGAATTAACAAACCAGTCCCTCATTTTCCAATCCTGGACAAGACTGCAATCTCCTCTTATTAATGCATATGTATCGTGTATCCCCCCCCACCCTTTTTTTGGAGGGGAAGGAGGAGAAGGGGAGAAAGACCCTCAGACCCAAGCCTTTCCTTAATAATGACCTCACAAAATAAATCATGGGTTTCTATTAAAGGTTTGTTAATACCTGATGTGAGAAAATCATAGAATCATAGAATAGTTAGGGTTGCAAAGGACCTCAAGATCATCTAGTTCCAACCCCCCTGCCATGGGCAGGGACACCTCACACTAAGCCATCCCACCCAAAACTTCATCCAACCTGGCCTTGAACACTGCAGGGATGGAGCACTCACAACCACCTTGGGCAAAATAGCCCTGTGTAAACAATAATGAAAGCTCTCATTTTGCCTTTCCTTTTCCTAACAATCATCGCTACAACTTTGCTGTCCTCTAAGCCAGACAAAGTCAAAAACACAGAGAACAGTAGAAAGAAAAAAAGATGTGCAATGATGAATTGCATTCAGCACCAAGAATACATACAGAGAAGAGTAAGAATGGCTGTTAAAGAAATCATATCATGAAAGATAAGAAATCTCACAGAACATCAGTCATTCTTATTCTGCATGTTTGCTGGCACAGTAAAGGCAATAAAACAAAACATACGCTTTCCTTCATGTAGCACACAAAAGCAGGATCTGAGGAAAAATAACAGTAGAGCACTAGACGGTAGTCAGCTAAAATAAAATAGATTCCAGTACTGCAATTTGCAGTATCCTGCAGTGTTTGCAGAAGTTTTTTCCTCAAGCATTACTAATGTTAGAACTTTAGACAGCTTCCTTGAGTCTTTGTGGAACATGTTGTGTTAATTCCTACAGCGTTAAAATGATGTTTTGGCCTGATAATAGTATGCAAAACTCCCAGGAAGGCTGTGTTTAAAACTTAAAAAGCTACAAGCAATTCTTTCTAAATTGCTCCCTCCTGTTTTAAGATATACTGCACTTTCAGACATCGCCACATAACACTCACTGTGGTGTGCACATAAGAAACGCAAAATCTTAGTCAGCAGTCTACTTCTATAGTAGACTAAATGAGTACTGCAAAATTGACCTCTAACCTGTTAGATTGTTCCTCAGCTTCATCCTTTGCTTACCCCCTTTTCTACACAGAGAGACTGTTTAAATAATAATAAAACTAATCATTATCTTGGCATATAGTAACACTTACATGCTGGAATGAAATCCCTCTAGCAGGACAGTTGGTCACTGTCCGGGTGGCAATAGGAATGCATCACAAGTATCCTTGGAGCAGCATTTTCAGATGTATCAGACAAGATTTCCCACACCACTGCTCTGCAAGGCAGGGCTCTGTCACATTTAACAATTGGTAAGACAAAGACCATAACCCTGGATGTCCCCCCTGCCCTCTCCTTACCAGGAGCTTTCATTGCCAAGCACAATGTGATATGGTATGGGATAGCCCTGTCCCAGCTGCATCACCTCCCAGCTTCTTGAGCACGCAGCCCTGATAGCCTTTACAAGTCCAGAGTTGAAAAAAAGGCCTGGAAAACAATATCCATGTTAAAGTGTTTGATACAAGGTTGAGATATAAAGTTACCTCGTTTAAGCAATCTTTTTCAGATTTTAAAGGGAAGCAGACTTCACTGTACAGCACTTGGTTCTGCAGCAATGGGTGGGATCGATCAGTATCTGCACCTATGACCAAAACCCAACACTGCCTAATTGATGGTATTTTGGATCTGAGGTATTCAGGACGTAGCATAGACTCTGTTAGCTTCCATTTTAAAAGTTCCATCTCTGTAACCTTATTCTTTGGTGTGTGAAAACTGATGTGCACCCAGAACGAGCACTTACCTGTGAAAACATGGCAATTAGTCCTGCATGAAAGCAATCGAGTAAAACTCAAGATGAGGAACAAGCTCTTCTGTCTCCAAGATACTGCCCCAGGACACAGGACACCTTCCTTCCAGAAGGATGTTCAAGTGTACTGGGAAATAGAACCAAAGGGATTATTTATTGGAAATGTGCAGCAGTGTTCCTCAAAGCACTCCACTTTTGGACTAGAAGGTTAAAAAAAAACCTCCAACAGACCAGCAAAAGGAAAACAAAACTTTTAAAGTGTTAGGTCTGGAAAAAATGGAAATGAGCTGAAATTTGTATTCTGAAGAAGAACTGAAATAGAGCAAGAGAAGAAAACAGCTGCTTCAGGAATACAAATGCTAAATTTATTAATGCAAGAGAGGACAGTATGATTAAGTTGTTTAATGTACTGCATAAAACACAACAACAGTTGGCTTAATGTATTTAACCAGAAAAGCTAAAAACACCACGAGTCCAGGCTGGAGTAAGTTCAAAATGCATTATCTCCCCATTCTTTGATTGAGATGGTTTTTAAACCTGTTTTTCCCTCCTTGTGCTCAATCCTGACAGAAGTGCATTGCAATATACAAGTACCTCAACAATAAAAGTGCAAGTCCCAGTCTGTGCCGAATTCCAGCCGATCGTATGTATTCCTGACACTCAGCCCACAGCCCAAGTCAAGTTAATAAGGCTTCCTTACCCCAACAGGTACCACAGCAGTGAATTATTGTACTGTATTCTTACACAGTTAATCTCAACAAAGGCTCCTTCAAAAAAGCAAAATGGAGCAGAACTACTAAAACCTCACATAGGAGAGAGAATACATGTTTTACTCTAGGAGCAAAAGAAGGTTAGTGTCACAAGTCAACTCCAGTAACAGAGATCTAAGGGATGTGGGGAAACACCCATAAGCTTTCAATTAAATATTACAGCACTTTCTCATTGTAATTTTTCCCCTCAACATGCCTTGAATTTGGTTGTGTGAATCATCCTCACACCAACAAAGAAGTTAGCAATACTGTCTGTTATTTATATATATATATGTTGCCTGCTACTTACCCTTAAAGCAGCCGCAAAGGGTAAGGGAAGAAGGGGAGCCCTTCCTATTCCCATTACCTAGATAGACTTGCAAGTCTGTGGCAGTTGCAGTGGGCTGGGTAGAATTAGGGCCAGCTGACTGATAGTCAAAGACCACTGAAACATTTTATTCTTGTAAGAATACATATATAGAATCACAGCCTCACAGAATGGTTTGGGTTGGAAAGGACCATAAGATCATCCAGTTCCAACCTCCCTGCCATGGGCAGGGACATCTCACACTAAACCGTCTCACCCAAGGCTCTGTCCAACCTGCCCTTGAACACTGCCAGGGATGGAGCATTCACAACCTCCCTGGGCAACCCATTCCAGTGCCTCACCACCCTAACAGGAAAGAATTTCCTCCTTAGATCCAATCTAAACTTCCCCTGTTCAAGTTTTAACCCGTTACCCCTTGTCCTGTCACTACAGTCCCTGACGAAGAGTCCCTCCCCAGCATCCCTATAGGCCCCCTTCAGATACTGGAAGGCTGCTATGAGGTCTCCACGCAGCCTTCTCTTCTCCAGGCTCAACAGCCCCAACTTCCTCAGCCTGTCTTCAAACAGGAGGTGCTCCAGTCCCCTGATCATCCTCGTGGCCTCCTCTGGACTTGTTCCAGCAGTTCCATGTCCTTTTTGTGTTGAGGACACCAGAACTGCACACAATGCTCCAGGTGAGGTCTCACAAGAGCAGAGTAGAGGGGCAGGATCACCTCTTTCGCCCTGCTGGTCACGCTCCTTTTGATGCAGCCCAGGATACGGTTGGCTTTCTGGGCTGCGAGCGCACACTGCCGGCTCATGTTCATTTTCTCATCGACCAGCACCCCCAAGTCCTTCTCCTCAGGGCTGCTCTGAATCTCTTCTTTGCCCAGTCTGTAGCTGTGCCTGGGATTGCCCCAACGCAGCTGTAGGACCTTGCACTTGACCTGGTTAAACTTCATAAGGCTGGCATCATCAGCCCACCTCACAAGCATGACAAGGTCCCTCTGGATGGCATCCCTTCCCTCCATTGTATCAACCGGACCACACAGCTTGGTGTCATCGGCAAACTTGCTGAGGGCGCACTCAATCCCACTGCCCATGTCAGCAATGAAGATGTTAAACAAGACCGGTCCCAACACCGATCCCTGAGGGACACCACTCGTTACTGGTCTCCAGCCAGACATCGAGCCATTGACCACAACTCTTTGTGTGTGGCCATCCAGCCAGTTCTTTATCCACCGAGTGGTCCATCCATCAAATTGATGTCTCTCCAATTTAGAGAGAAGGATGTCGTGTGGGACAGTGTCAAACGCTTTGCACAAGTCCAGGTAGATGACATCAACTGCTCTACCCCTGTCCATCTGTTCCATAGCCCCCATAGAACGCCACCAAACTGGTCAGGCAGGATTTCCCCTTAATGAAGCCATGCTGGCTGTCATCAACCACCTTGCTGTTTTTCACATGCCTTAGCATGCCTTCCAGGAGAATGTGCTCCAAGATTTTACCAGGCACAGAGGTGAGACTGGTCTGTAATTCCCCGGGTCTTCCATTTTCCTCTTCTTGAAGATGGGGGTTATATTTCCCTTTTTCCAGTCCTCGGGAACTTCACCTGACTGCCATGATTTTTCAAATACGATGGCCAGTGGCTTAGCAACTTCACTCGCCAGCTCCTTCAGGACCCGTGGATGGATTTCATCAGGTCCCATGGACTTGTGCACATTCAGGTTCTTAAGATGGTCTCGAACCAGATCCTCTCCTACAGTGGGCCCAAGGTCTTCATTCTCACAGTCTCTGTGTCTGTCTTCCAAGACTTGGGTGGTGCAGTCAGTCAGAGCCTTTGCCAGTGAAGACTGAAGCAAAGAAGTCATTCAGAACCTCAGCCTTCTCCAAATCCTGTGTAGCCAGTTCTCCTGGTAGCTTCCGGAGAGGGCCCACCTTGTCCCTAGTCTGTCTTTTATTCACAATGTACCTACAGAAACCCTTCCCTAGCCAAGTTTAATTCTAACTGGGTCTTAGTTTTCCTGACCTGGTCCCTAGCTTCCCAGACAACATCCCTGTATTCTCTGCAGGCTGCCTGTCCTTGCTTCCACCTTCTATAAGCCTCTTTTTTCCCCTCTAAGTTTCCTCAGCAGCTTCTTATCTGTATATATACACACACACACCTACATCCGCACATGCAGTGTATACTAGGACAAACACCTAGCAGCACTGCACCAGAAAGAAAATCAGATGAACTTTAACACATACTCAAGAACAATATCTGTTCTCACACCACAGCACTTTCATACAATCAATAAGTGTTGAATTTGGATCACTGAGTATTGAAAGTGATCCATGTATGCCTTAAGGAATATATCACTGAGGAATGGTAGACTGCTTGTGACATAAGCCAATAACTGGTCCTCTCAAGAGAAAATGCTGTAGAGAACAAATGTCACTTCTCTGCTGGGAGCAAATGAGCAAAAGTCTGCTCACTGGGGCTCTTTTTCTTCCACACTGAAGAATTCAGTTCACTGGCAACCCTGTCTTCCTCTACATTACGTACACTTCACTGAAAGTAGAAGAGAGTTGTACTACCTTCTGCCTTAAGGACAGAATAACCTTAAAGTTATTCCAAATGGAGTTGTACCTTAAAAGACCTTGTAAAAAGTCTTAACACTCAAACGTGACAACAAAATGCATCTTTCACGGAGAATGGATAAAGTAATTGCTCACCAGGCAATACACAAATCCAACTTCTTTTCCACAGTCGTACAGTGTGTTACAAAACAAAGAGATTCATGGCAATCTTCTGTAAGTATATTTATGGTGGTTCTTGGCTCCCTCCATCCTCAGTAGAGGTTAACCAATACAGAGCATCATCCTCTTCCTGCTGCCTACAGGCAAAATCTAAAATAAAAACCAGATTTTGTCACTATCACCAAATATGCTAAAATAATCAGGTTTATTCTGTGTTTACAGGTACCCCAAAACACAAAAGCAATTGCTGGATGTGTTGTCAGTTGCACACTGCTTGCCAGTCTTAGCTTTCTACTATGCTAAATTATACAAACCCAAAAGTTGCCAGAAATCAGGGAATTTATAAATTGGTAAAGCAGAAAGAGTGGGAGGTATAAGCTGACACCATTAGAACAGTGGGTACCCTTCTTCGGAAGGGTAATTCAGTGTGTTATTCCACAGGTAGGCAATCTGGCATTTCATTAATGCGGCTATAATTTACCAGACACTACCCTGCAATAGCCACTGTCAAGCAAACAACTATTGTTTTGTTCAACTCATTGAAGTGATTTGTGTTTGGAGGATGAGTCCTGGTTTCTAGAAGTATCATAAACTGCAAAAAAACCCATTTGATGTACTTTCATTTGGACTGTAAATAGACTGAGTTGCTTTTATACAGTTTCCTACATTTTGTTAATGTGCAAACTTCCTCTGCAACTAATTACCTTAAGATTTTAATTTAAAAGTTAATCTCCTAAAAATAATATTAATTAATACCGTTTTCCTTGTATTCCCCTATTACCTTCTGTCCTTTTAGTTCCAGGTTTTCAGCTGTAATGGGCTTCAGCTCCACTGCAGGCTTCCTAGTGGAGAAACAAATTTGTGCCAGCTTGCTAAATAACCTCAGTAATGTTCAGTCACTCAGAACTCCTCCATCTGTGTGTCCATCCATCCAAAGGACCAGATGCTCTGAAAAATGCCTTCTCCGCTGCGCCTGGTGTATCACTATCTGAAATATGTTGCTCCCATCACTGCCATTTCCAGCCCACAAGCACAGGCAACAACTGACCTACCTGGAGCCCACAGTCATTCACTTGGTCAGGTACAACATGTTCTTTACAAGTCAACTGTTCCTGCTGCTTGAGCTAAGGGAAAACCTGCACAAAGTTTTTACAGGATTATTTCTTTCCATCCCACAGACAATGAAATCACATTAACTGGATTACTGGAAGCACCGGAATAACTGGAAGCATTGTGACAAAAACTGTTGGAAAGCAACCATTTCACCGACAAAAAGAAGCCCAGAGAAATACGTATTTCACCAGAAGGAAAAGCTAAGTTTTCTGTGCGTAATTCTAGATCTATTAATTCCATTGGGTTTTTGCACAGTGATTATTGAAATTAGATAATGAGATAATCATATAAACCTCCTTTCTAAGGTTATGTACATGCCACTGACACAGGCGTCGTGGTTTAAGTCCGGTCAATAAATCAGAACCATGTAGCCACTCGCTCACTCCCCCCTTTTCCTCCCCTCTGGCTCCCGGAGGGATGGGGAGGACAATCAAAAGAATGTAACTCCCACGGGTTGAGATAAGAACAGTTTAGTAACTAAGGTATAACACAAATCACTGCTGCTACCGCCAATAATAGTAATGATAAGGGGAATGACAAGGGAAGAGAATATAACTGCTCACCACCCACCAACTGATACCCAGCCCGATCCAAACAGTGATCTAGCCCTTCTGGGTAACTGCCCCCAGTTTATATACTGGGCATGACGTGCTGTGGTATGGAATACCCCTTTGGCTAGTTTGGGTCAGGTGTCCTGTCTCTGCTTCCTCCCGGCCTCCCCTCCTCCCTGGCAGAGCATGGAATTCACAAAGTCCTTGGCCAGAGTGAACATTACTGAGCAGCAACTAAAACCATCGGTGTTATCAGCGCTGTTCCCAGGCTGAAAGTCAAAACCACAGCACTGCACCAGCTGCTAAGGAGAAAAATGACTGCTACTGCTGAACCCAGGACAACAGGTTACAGAAATGTCCTTGCCACAAACATGATGATTCGATGTGAGCTTGCTTCACTAGATGTTAAGAAAAGTCCTTATTTCCCCATTAAACATCCGCACAGCTGTTTTGCTACAGCACAAAGATTAATACATGGGACCTGACTCAGCAGCTGATCATTTTCAAATTGTTTGGCTAGTAACCTGGAGTTTCTTCTGAAAATGCCTTGGAAGAATGTTTCCTTAGAGAAAGGAAGCGTGCGCATAATATATAATATTCTTCGTAAGAAAATTAATGATATTCGATCATCCTACATTGTTGCAACTTTCCTGCTGTACCCCCTTGAGTGAACAATTATCTCTGATGAGAAGCTTCAGGAAAAATATTGATTAGTCTATGTTCTTGGAAACAAAAGATGCACGTGAATCTCAAGGCTCTGCTGAAGGACAAAGCAAGAAGGCAAAAAATATGTTTCTCCTTTACTTCCAGCAGACAGATCCTCCCGACCATAATTCTATTGCAGAGCACTGCAAGAGAGATGTTCATTATAGGATTTGGTAAAAGGAGTGATCAATCTTGCCATGTTAAGCATCTTCAGTCATACTTTTAATACTAGAGTATTAAGAATGTGGTAGAATCAGTTTAAAAGTAGCTATCACTGAAGAGTTACTGAAACTTGGTATTTTCTTTTATCCACCAAATTCGTTGAAAATGCTTCACTTCCATTGAAGTGCTTTACTATGTACAGCAAATCAGTTTTAATGAAAAATAGTAATACCACAGTTACAAATCACAGAAGCCAATGAACTGTGTTAACAAACAACACTTTAAAAAGGTGCCTATGCATTTTAGTAGCTTACTTTACAGAATCATAGAATGGTTAGGGTTGGATGTTCAGTTTCTTGTTGACAAACACCCCTAACTCCTTCTCCGCAGGGCCGCTCTGAATCTCTTCTTTGCCCAATCTGCGGCTGTACCTGGGATTGCTCCGACCCAGCTGTAGGACCTTGCACTTGTCATGGTTGAACTTCATAAGGTTGGCATCAGCCCACCTCACAAGCGTGTCAAGGTCCCTCTGGATGGCATCCCTTCCCTCCAGCATATCAACTGAACCACACAGCTTGGTGTCATCGGCAAACTTGCTGAGGGCGCACTCAATCGCACTGTCTGTGTCAGCAACAAAGATGTTGAACAAGACCGGTCCCAACACCGATCCCTGAGGGACACCACTCGTTACTGGTCTCCAGCCGACATTGAGCCATTGACCACAACTCTCTGCGTGCAGCCATGAAGCCAATTCTTTATTCACCGGGTGGTCCATCCATCAAATTTATGTCTCACCAGTGTAGAGACAATTTCTAATTTTTGAGATAAACGTTCCCTCACTGAAGCATCACAGCTTCTGCCTTGGGCAACTATTCACTGCCAGAACATCTGTGGAATCTGAAGTTACTGCCTGCCAACTGTTTGGTGCCATTACTCTTTTGTCAAAAATTGCCAGCCCCATAGAACATGATGCTGCTCAGCCAGCAGAATGCACGATACAAGGATTCCCTCCACTGTTCCAGTATAAAGTTAGCTAAGATAACTTTAAATCCAACTGCTCATGCATAGGAAATGGCAGAATTTCTTCAAAAGATTAAATGCTGACTGTTCAATGTTACGTACATCTTTGCAAAATGGTGAAAAACAAATGTAAGGGGTTTTAAACTCATCTCGAATTTGTCTGCACTGTTCTGAAACTGCTTTAAAACGTTCATCTTGTCAAGCACAATTTTGCCATACACCTCACACTGATGGGACAAGGTTACTAAAGCGCCATGTCAGCAACATCACATCAGCAAAACTGAGCTGTCAGGAACAGGAAAGAGTTAGAGCTGCACTATACTCAGTCCTCATCATCTGGAAGCCTTTGGCCAGAGGCATGAGATTTGTCCCTATCAACAGTAACCTGTGCAGGGATGCAAAGACATCTAAACCCTCTTTCTGACACAGCAAACCCCCTCAATTATGGTCTGAATTGTGGGAATATGGCATTAAACCATGAGAAGGGAAAAAATTCCTATTTAGAGAACATTGCTGATAAAGCCCCAGCATGTCTTGTGTTTCAATTAGGCCTAGAGAGGTATAGGTTTTTATGTAAGATGGAACTATTGGTTTTAGTCTTACAGGTGGATGCATTTATAAATGCTGACCCTGGCATATAACCTTCAACAAAAGCTGTGCCTTTCTAATTTCCATCTTTCAGCTAAGACATTAGCATTCCTTATTCAATGTTCTTCTCTCTCAAGCATTACCTCAGATTAATTGGCACTGTATAAAATAATTTCCTGGGTGCACAATGGTAACCATGGTAGCCTTCATACTATCCTCACAACGCATATGTAATTCAGTCCTCAGGAAAACATAATTAGTACGTAGCATAATATATTCTCTCTAAACACACCACCACCATATGAAATGCACACAATCAAAGCACGCGATGCCTCCCAACCTCTGCTGAACTGGGCTATCATTACAGAGCAGTCACATTACAAATGAATACACTATTAAGTAGTTTTGCTGCAGCATCCTCAACTTGCATGCTGCTGCTTTCGAACAGTATGCCTTTTCTTTATGGCCAAAAGGTGGCAATGTTCTACTTTGTATCAGCTGGCCTTAGATAGTCAATAGAGCTGCACTTGCAGGAATCCTGCAATCTCTTCCCAGCCAAGCCAGGCAGCATGCACCATTAACTGGTGTGCTTACCGGGGCCCCGGGCTTCAGTGATGCAGCCCTCAGCTAAAGTGACACGAATATTAAAATACCATTCAGGCTGTAATCCAGTGAGCTGTGTGAGAGTACATTCATGTATATTTCCTTATGAGGAAAATTAAAAGGCATATGCCACTTAAAGTGTGTTCTCTTACTCATCACATATAATCAGGCTTTATTCAGGATACTCTCAACGTGTTCATGCAGGGCAATTACTTCTATGCACTGAGTGAAAAGTTTCACTAGCCCAGCTGCTCAGAAGATGTCACCTCACCACTACCAAAGCTTATTTCAAGTGATGTAAGTCATTTGAGGTGACCTCCATTATCCATCTGGGGATTTGCCACTTGGGAATACTGAAGTCACCCGGAAAATCTGACAGTGAGGTCTTAATACCACACCCATACGGACTGTCAGTACACAGAGCATGGAAAAATGAGCATGCAGCTGCTCTGCTCCTGGTTAGTGTCCCAATAACAAGTGCATTACTTATTTAATGGCACGAGTTAGGAATTATCACATGTAGCAATGAACTCCTGCCCTGGTGCTGGGCCTGCTCCTATGATTACACACACAGGGTGTCCCACACCCAAACACTGAGATGCTATTTCCATTTGACACTAGGTGACAAAAGAAAGTATGTTTTGCCTGGTGTGTCACAGGGAGATGTTTTCCGGTATCATCAGTCAAATGGGAACTCTAACATTATTTTGTATATGGTATTCAGGATAACTGACTGCTTGCTATGGAGTCAAAGCAACAGCGTAAGAAAGGAAGAGAGAAAGGAGCACCCTTACAAATCCACTGAAATAACTGTTGGGTTTCTAACAAAAAGAGGCTGAGGCCAAATTTGGTGTCATGATCATTCTGATGAGGCTGAGGAGAAGTTACAGTAAAAGAGCTAGAGAAATAAATGCATTTTCAAATGCTGCCAGCTAAGCTGATAAATTATTATTACCTTCAGAAAGCAAAACGAGAAGTGCTTCTCCACAAAGCAGGCGTAAAGAGTAAGGAGATGCCCAAACATGTACAGGATAATCAGTACTTAGCAGACATGAAAGCCATTTAATTCCTCCTGTGAATACATATCGATTTAGTTTACTGCTGTATTAGAAACTTTACTTCTATTAAGTGTGGGGTATCAATGTGCAGACGAAATGCAGACATCTGCCACACCTCTGGTAAAAACTTCAGAGAACTCATTTAGGAACCAAAATCAACTTAGCGAATGGGAAATGAAGTAGCTGCCTGGCAGTTGATTCATCTTTGCCCAGAATCCTTAGTAATGTTCATGTGTACAAGATTTACCTTCATTTTACTCCCTCTACATGTACATGACAGGAAATACTTTTCCACTCATAACAAACACCTTTGAAACTGTTGTAATATTTAAATGGTTTTGATAATACCATTTGCCTTTTCTTTTATACCAACAACATGCTGTGGACACTTTTCTCCTGACAAATCCTTGTGACGTGGCAGAGCTGTTACCAGAGCACAATGAACTGACATTTCCATGCAGACACTGCCAGGGCAGGTGACATCCTCTTGTTCCAGTCTGTGAGATAAGAGATGTAGATCTCCATTTGAGGCAGAAGGTAGCCTTATGATTGTAAAACTCCAGCCACACACATACTGGCAATCCATGCGCACCTGATTCCACACATTTTGACTATTAGAGGTGTGGGGGAAAGGAAGGAAATGGCATTCCTTTAGTGCTATCAAACTAATCTTCAGGTAACATCATTGATTTCAATTACACAGAATCAGAAGAAAATGCCCTCTGTTACTTCACTAATGCTTAAGTAGCCATGTCACACTTTGCATTTATAGCCATTATAAAATTTATTTGGCAAAACAGTGGTGATAACTGGTAAAATAACAGCATTTTATATGGAAAAGCTGGCTAGTTCAGGAAAAGCTGTTTATGTCAGGTGGTGAAAATTATTTCATATATTTACATTAGGTTACCTATTATCAAATACACATTATATGACACTAACTTGACATTTTTCTTAAGAGACGTGACTTTATTAGATGTTTACTCATCCAGTCT
Organism: Lathamus discolor; assembly: GCF_037157495.1. Taxonomy (NCBI): domain Eukaryota; kingdom Metazoa; phylum Chordata; class Aves; order Psittaciformes; family Psittacidae; genus Lathamus; species Lathamus discolor. The sequence goes on from NC_088892.1 coordinate 19,197,395, forward strand.
CAGACATGTCATCAATTCTAAAAAAGTTTTAAACTTGTTGTAACAATTGCTGGACTCACTAGGTATAAATCCATTCACCTATGACCAGCTGGGCTGGGACATGGGGAAAGAGTGAGTTAGTGATTGCAAACAGAAACAAAACACAATAATTCAGTTTCAGGTAATAGAATTTGGGAGCAGAAAGATCACAAACACTATTTGCCATACGTTCTATATTCTGTTTCTGTTACATAAACTCAGCTTTCCTTTATGTAAAACGCCCAGGCACTATGATCTGTGACTGCAGAACATTCTGAACCAACTCTACTAAAAACCAGATTATTGACTTCTCAGAAGAAGAGTTTTTATAACCCATCACATGAAAAGTATATATAGCATGGGGGTGGGGGAGAATGAGCTACTGGATCCTGAGCATGGTAATTAGGTAAAGCCAGCTGCCCACAGTGGCTAGTACTAAATGTCTGTGGGAAATCTTATAAGCACATAGGGAAGAGAACTACAAGTTCTACTAATAATCCTAAGCACTATAATTTAAGCATTAACAGAGTAAAATATTGGAGTATTTTAAATACCTTTCAACTGCTGATACTGAATTGTTGTAGTCATTAACTGCTGAACATTAGAAATCCTGCTTAGTCATTATGGTTATTTAATGTTTGTGAAATTATTTTACTTCTGTTTAATTACTTGAAACTCAAAACCAGCAGCTTTTTCCAAGTGACCTCAACTACCAATGCACCAAACATTTAATAACCATGGGTATCTACATATACTGAACCAGAGCTGTAGATACGTACCCTGTCTAGAAAGCAATGTTCCTTTCAGAATCTCTGGGGTTTGGTACCAAATACCTATGGCATGATTAATTAGAGAAGAATTTCTTCAGTGTTTGCAGGAACCCCTCAAGAAAATCAATGGCTGCAAACATGAAGAATCTAAGAAGGTAAACTTAACGGGCCAAACAAAAGCTTTTTCCCCCGAAGTGCAGTGCAAAGACTAACCCGTCAGCATTGTTTAAAAAACGGAGAAGCTACAGAAGATATCATTGCCAGAATTTCACACCAGAGATCTTACAAAGAAGTTGCTCTGTTCATTCAACCTTAGATATCAAGTTTGTGGCACAGTATCATGTAGCCACAAGTTTCAAATGCAATTCCAAGGTGTAATATAATACAAGATGCCCAGAGATACTAACTCAGAACCAGGCAATGCAGTTAAACTATCGTTATGATTTGCAAACCAGCAAGGTTTTATGGACCAATTCAGATTATCTCCAATATTTTTTATGTACTATATATGTATATATATTTAAACAACAAAAAAAAAATGAAATCAGCATGACAGCGGTATTAGTCTTTTTAATGCCTGCAGCGTACTTATGTTGACTTCTGCCTCACTACACCTTAAAACTTGCTGAACATTCTGCTGACTTTCAGAACATGTTGAACGTGTTCAGAAGCACTGATATTTAGGAGATATTTTCCTTATTTTAGGGGGAATCCCATTATTATTAGGATTGGATACATATTTTGCAAGCAAGTCTCAAAGTACAAACAGCAACTCATGCTAGCTGTCATACGAACATTCTGTAGCCAGTCCTTTGTCCCAAGAACTTAAACTAAATACAATGTACAGACAGAAAGAACTTCAAGTTCCAGAACTTGTGCTTAAAATACATCGCAAACCTTATGGTGATTTATATTCAGCATTCTAGCTATGTTCGTGAGGATGAAAATCATGCGAGAGCTTCCAGTCAGCTTCCAGTCCAAGTCTGTTTTCCTATGCTCATGAGGGTAAAATACTCATTTTACCTTTTTTGCTCAGCAAGATGCCATTAAAGAAACTTCAGGATAAATAGAACGAAATCTCATATAACAGAGTTCCACACAAATGCTCACTCAGGGACGTGAGCAGTGGCTTGTGCTATATGAAAAATAAACCCTCCATTAAAACAAAAAAGGCTAGTGACAGAAACTGCCCAAGTGACAATAAACAGCACAATAAAAAGGGTGACCACTAACATGAGCAATTACACACTCTAAGACCTGTTACTATGGACTTGTTTTTACTAGATCACACTGTAGAACATGTAGAATGTCTCTGAGCATCATCTCATTGCCATCAGCAGTACTATGCCGGCAGGTGCTAGAACAGCACAGCCTGTGTCACACGCCATTACAAGTCCATTTAAGCATGCCAGTTAGATCCACTTTAAAATAACTTTGTTCAAGAGCATTGTAAAACACGGTAATGATTAACTGAGATGTAGTCACTCAAGAACTGAGTCTTCTCTCTAAACAACCTTGGTTTACAAACCCTGTCAGTTTTCACTGTCGCTATGAGCTGTCATTCAGGGGGAAGCTGTCACTGTACTGGCACATTGCAGCATGAGCTCCAGGGTTATTGTGCAGATTAGGAAACTAAATATTTATGTCACATTTGAATGAATGGAAAAATTGCAGGACAAATTTGTGTTTGGTTGGCTTAGGAAAATAGCTTCTTTTCTGACATATTCCCATGGGAATATGCCCAAAGGCCTGCAGAACACAAACTGACTTATTTTGGATACTTTCCATGTTACCACTAGTTCAGAAGAGAGATTTTCACATGCAGCTTACTGTCCTTTACAGGGCTGTAGTCACTTATAATGTTTCCTGCTAGTTCATACATACCAGCTTCTGGAAACCACAGAAGGCAGCTTATCAGGTACAGCACAGTAGCTAGAACTTGAGCATATAGACAACAACTAAAATGTAGCAGAAATTACAGACAAGAACAGAAGTGTGTAAGTAACTTCTGGGTTTTTTTCCCACTCCAATTTCTTGAAGGTTCCACAAGACTGGGCAAACCCAGCGTTTTTATCAAAGCCAAACAACAGCAAATGTGCCAGGAGCACCGATCTTCCTGCAGTTCACTGAATGTGGAGTAAACCCAAACCTACACAAAGATGGGACGCCTGAGCTTCTGCCAAGGTAACAACCTCTGTGGAAGAGTCCCTAGTCTATCCAGAGAAACCCTGAGAAACATCAGAAGGAGAAAAGGAGCTTACCCCACCCTGCTAAGTGCTGCTAGCAAAGGATTATGCTCTCTCCTGTTTCATTCACTGTGGTGTTCTTGGGAACAGATTTATTTTGTACTTACAGTGTCTAATAACAGCTGTTCTGCAGTTATGTTCCCACTATCCTGACACACTAATGTTATCCTATTTAACTCTGCAGCTCCTTCTGACATAAAAACGCACCCACCATGACATTCTTTAACACCGTAACAAGCCAGCAGTGACCGAGGGCTTCATGGCTGTTGCTGGTGCGCACTCCAGTGGGCTGAACTCCCCCACAGCACTAATGGATAGAAGTCATTGCAACATAATTGCTACCAACAGTATAAACCCTATAAAACAGAAAAGCCCAATTCTACTGCCAAGACTGGCAGATACATTGCCTCTCGACACAAGTATTTAAAGTAGCCTTTAAGTAGAAGAATTGCTCTGTTGTTCTATTTCTCATTAGCATACTGGCATTTTTCAGACACACTCACAGCTCCATTTCAGCCAAACTTGACATTGGCTTTGAAACCCAACATTAATAAGTGTCATTCCCACAGAACCACCCTCACCTTCTGCTTGTATTTCTGCTGTGCTCCTGTTGATTTGTTAGACTTGCTGGTTCACCCTTCACATGGATCACAAACAATGGGTAGAGGGATGTGATTTTGTGAAGAGAACTTCTCAGCCATTATATAGTTCCACAGAGTACACTTATTTCTACACTTGGCTGAGGGTAAAGAGGAGAAAACTAAAAGAATAACAGCCTTGTAAACAGTTCCTCTTACCTTCCAAGATCAATGACAACTCATTTTTAGATTACTCTTTTTTCGTATCTTGTTCTTTTCAAAACCAGATGCTACACGTAGCTAGAAATGTTCATTTCTTTGTTGCAAGACTTCTAAGCATTAAAACCTAGATGTTTCTATCCATCTTTTCTTCTTCTTCCTAAGTACCCTGTAAGGTAAAGCAAAAAGTCAGGCTCTTACTACATACACAACTTCTGCTGTAAAATTGCCTGAGGTTCTCATGATTTTCCCTTTATATGCCCAAATCATCATGGATGGGACAAGCAAAGATGACGACTGCTACACTGGAAGAAATTCATTTAGACAGAAAAGAAAAAAAAAGAGGAAAAGCTAGCTGTGAAAAGCAGCATTAAAACTACTGAAGTGCTGAACTAAGATATTTAGAAAACAGAGCAAATACTAACCAAAAATGGTTTAGTTGATCCTTTCTTATGTGTGGGGAATACACTGTATGACTACTGAAAAGTCACAGAATTGGTACCTGAAAGTAAGTTTACTTGTGTTAACATGGAAAGTTTACATGTCTCTTAGTTAGGCAAACACCCCGGAGTTCAGAAGGCAGTCAAGTATTGGTTTGTTCAGCCTCGTTACCTATTCTGTAAGTTTTTATAACCTAAACTATGAAGTCGCACACTGAAAAGCACAGCTTTTCCAGTTTTCCCTCAAAATCCTTCCCAAACTGCAGCTTAATCTCTTTAAACACTTGTCCAGCATTCCCTGCATGCAGTGACACCGCGGAGTCTTTTCCAACAACACAGAAAAATAACAGTGTGGTATGCATCTTATTTTTCCTTTCTCTTGAGCTCCAAGTCACACTTCTAAGATAACAAGTATTTCATGAACGAGTAACCCATTGTGTACTAAAGGCAGACAGAAGACACAAATTTGGAGTTGTTCATTCTGCAGTTTCATTGCCAAAGCAGGATGGTTTGCTTTGTGCTGTTTCATGCTGATTACATTCTGTATGAACATGAAAATCTCAATCAGTGGGACTACCCTGAACACTCCTAAAGACATAATCCACAGAGAAACATATCAGCCTTTTCTTTCAACACCAAAATGAAATAAAATAAAGCAAGGAAATAGGCTGGAATAAGCACATCATAACTGGTTTTCAGAGGACACACTCTTTATTCAGTATTTTCGTTCCTTACACCAATTGAGTGATAGGCATGAAGCGGGTGAGCAGTAGGAAGCCCAGTCTGATTCCTCTTCAATTTTCTGTGAGGATTTTGCTCTGTCTGGAACAGATGAAATGAGCATACAGAGGTTTTTGTTTGCTTTGCAAATGAAAGCTGGTATTCCCCTAGACTCACCGTATGACAGAGCATATGATCACGCTCAAGCTGGGGAGAGCACTTTTTGCCTATGCTGCAGTCATTACCAGGCACAGCGCAGGCAGCCAGACACAGCAGTGCAGTCCAGCACGTCATGGCTAAATCCACATCTGAATTTGTACTAGATATAATCCAGCAGTTAAAGGCCATATTTGAAAAACAAAAGCAAACCAGACCATCTGAATGGATTCCAATACTATATTTAAAACACAAAAGAAAGAAACCCAAGAGACCATTCAAAATAAAAAGGGGCATTTAACTTGGGAACATCTCAACACTGGGAAGAGTTATGATTCTGTTTTCAAAGTTAACAAACATACCAACCTAAAGCTGCATTTCCAGTAAAAGACTACATTTTTGGGTCAAATAAGACTTTTGAGATACAGTGTCATGAATAGTGAACTACCTTGAAATCCAGACAGCATGGGTTTTGTGCAGACTGCACTCCAAAGTGAGTGCAACTTCTTGTACTTTGCTTGGAAAACCATCATTATGTCAGCTGTGGTCCTGGATTATTTTGGTACGTGCTGCCAAAAGCTGCTCATAAAGTAAAAATAAAAAGAAAATTATAATTATATAAAGTTTTGCATTCACCAGGGTCAGGGGAAATGCTTTTTTGTGTAGGAAGTGCATTTCATGTGAGCCTCCCCTTAATTTCTCCTGTGTTTGCTGTATTTTAGCTGTCCTGCTGGTTTTAATATGAATTACAAGTAACTCACATGTCACTTACTCATGGGGACCCTAGTATGTGGGAACACAGATGGGCTTAGGCAAAGCCTGTGACAAACTGGGGCACTATGAATGCAGAAGAATGTAGTGATAACAATAGAAGGAGCTTCAAAGTACTTTAAACAATCTTTACTCTTCAGAGGCAAGAGTAAGAGCCAAGAAGAGAACACACAAAGTAAAAAGTTGTATGCATGGCTTTCCCTTCTTTTCCATTTGCTCACTGCAGAACAGTGTTATTTTGCCTTTTTTATGTAACTTGGTATCACTCTCTTCTCTTGGGGGTAGGAGGGATTTAGGGTTTTTTTACAGTTATCATAGTCAAAGCTCCAGCTGAAATTAAAGATCACAAGTTAACCGAGCTTAGATGGAAATATATTCAGCCATAGTCCTATTTAAGCACTTCTGTCTTCTTCACACTTGCTTCTATTCCTCTATGGAGGAATGACTTCTTAAAAGAACATGAGTTTGAAATTACTTAGGATCAGTAGGATCAGAAAATGGCCACTACTTCTTAGAGTAGAATGGGTCAGAGAACTAAATCAAGGGTAAAGAAGCAGAGATAACACCTAGGTGAAAAATACTGATCAAATCTGTAGCATTTCTTAACTCACTGGCTCACAGGCTCTTTAGGCAAGGAGGAGATTTGGCAGGCATGCTGTCAGCCAGTATTCCTTCAGATAGCTCTCACAAAGCTGACTTACCCAGGTCTACGGCAGCTTTTGATGTGACAATGAAGGGTTTTCAGAATTCCTTTAAGCGTCAGAACCGTGAGGAAAGTGATATATTTATAGTTTGTGATGACAGGAAACACAGAGGGAACAGAATCCTCACTAAAGGGAGAAAGACAAACAGAGACCAAGGGAGCATTATAAAACTGCAAACAACTGCAAAACCAAGCTATTAGCCATCAAATGCAAACCTGAACATTTTAGTTCAGTTTCTTGGCTTGTCTGATACTAATTATTGTCCATTAATCTTCCACACAACCACCATGCTGCAGCTTCACACATACGTTTGTATTCAGTTTTCTTTTTAAACCTGCATAAATGAAATCCACAAGGAGTTTACATTTACTGCTGCTAAATACCTGTTCAAAGCTTTTTGCCAGAAAGTCTGTAGAAAAAGAAATCATAATCATTTCATAAGGAAAACAAATCTGTGCAATCCTTGTGTTCATAGAGCCTCTCTTCCCTTGTCCTGGCTTCAGCAGTAGCAGTCAGTTTTTCTCCTTAGTAACTGATGCAGCTCTGTGTTTTGACTTCCAGCCTGGGCAGAGAGCTGATAACACCGATTGTTTTTAATTGTTGCTAAGTAATGTTTATTCTGGCCAAGGACTCTGTGAGTCTCATGCTCTGCTGGGGACAAGGGGAGGCCGGGAGGAAGCAGAGACAGGACACCTGACCCAAGCTAGCCAAAGAGGTATTCCATAGCACAGCACGTCATGCCCAGAGAGGTAACTGGGAGTTACCCGGAAGGACACGGGCTCTCTTCGGGGGGGTCGAACTCATTCAGCGGGTGGATTCGTATTCTCTTCTCTTGTTATTTTCTCTTACCAATATTATCATTGGTGGTAGCAGCAGTGATTTGTGTTATACCTTAGTTACTGGGCTGTTCTTATCTCAACCCATGGGAGTTAAATTCTCTCAATTGTCCTCCCCATCCCTCCGGGATTGGGGGGGGGGGAAGAAAGAAAGAGGGAGAAAAAGAGGGGGGAGTGAGCGAATGAGCTGTGTGGATCGGTTTAAACCATGACATCCTTCCACTCTCCTTCAGAAAACATTTAAAAACAGAAAAAAAGTAAAATCAATGTGGTAAGGATTAGTCCTTCAACTCAGGAATAAAGCTGAGAACAGAACTATGGAATGGTATTTGCCCATTGGGGCCTCAAAAAGCAATTAAAATTAAATCATTCAGTTGAGAATAACACAGAATTATTTTAAAACAAAAGTAAATAGATGCTGCTGTATAGAAAAAATACACTGAAATTGTCACCAACCGGACATAAAAGATGCTCATTTCATCTGTTCCCTCCTGTAGCTTTAAAATCCAGGTCTCATTCAGACAATTTGACAGTGTGGTACATCAAGGGGTGTCTTCATATTTGACTTATGGACCAAAGCAAAGCCCCAGTAAAAGAAATCAGAATTCCCAATTAAATTAACCAAAACATTATGGGGAGAAGAATTTTCCCAACACCGTGAAGAGCAGTTTGAATACAAGAAGAAAACATGGAAGGTGGAGGATGTTTTTAATATCAAGTTTTCTTATAGTTGCAGAGCCTAAGGAAAGCCAGTAATATGCTCTCTCCTCCCTAGGCAAGTTTAACAACATAAACTACTGATACATTTACCTCCTATCTCTTTTTTCACACGTTCTTTTTCCATGCATTTCTGTACAACCATCCATGCTCATACTGAGGGTCTGACTCTGAAATAATGCTCTGTGTTATGACTACGTACAAAGATTGCTTGTATACACTACACATCTAATTTCTGGTAGTACTTCAAACATTCATCCAAATTAGCAAGACTTCAGAGCACCTGAGGGTTCAGACTTGTGGGTAGCACTGTAACTGACAACAGATGTACGCTACTTAAAAGGCAATTTAATGTGTATCTAGTGAAAAATACTCTTTATGAAAGATACTGAACTCATGATGCACTGGGGAGCACAAGATGTCAGTCAGGGGTATCCATTTAATAAAGTCCTAGTTCAGCTTCTGCTGAGAGTTTTCTGATTGAGTTTTCTGTCACCATCAGTTCATAGTAATTCCTCGCTCCCCCAAGGACAAGGTTGCAGAGTTCAAGCAATACAAAACTATCACCTTGTAAATAGTGTTCACTTGTAGGAAAGGGGACATAGAAAGCTGCTGGAATTATAATAGTAGGAAAGAAATGAGTAGTAAATTTTGTGTCAGCTGATTTTGTCGCAAACCGTTTCTCCTTTATGATGGAAGTCAGGGTAATGGAAGGTAAAGTCACCAAAGTAACTCCACAGGTTCTAATCTTCAGAGAGTTACCACATGCACACACTACGGGTAAGTCACGTGTAGACTTGGTAGACATTTGGATGTGGAGATTTGGCCTAACTTTGGGATGGATTTTATCAGGAAATCATTTTGCTTAGAGCAGGTGTTCTCCAGCACTCTGTTACCTGTACCTGCATGACAGAGTAAGGAGCACATGGGAAAACCAAGGCAGTGGTTTTGCCATACCACCGAAATCCGCACCCATAAACTGTGCCAGTAGGAACACATGAGAATGTGTTAAGGCAAGACCAGACATACAATGAGACAGAGACTTAATGACTGTGGTGCCATCACAGTGCAGAATCCAACTGACACTCATACCATTGTAGACACAAAGCACATTTTTAGTTGAAAGACTGAAAATTGACAGAGAAAGCAAGAGTTACACACAATACACAGTTAAAGGATTACTGAGGGATGGTGCTTAAAACATTTTTCCCCACTTATTATGCAAACACTAGGCAGAATTCATGGTTTTTTGAGAACTCGGACTAATTTTACCATAATAATCTTCTCAAGGATGACTGTTAATTGGGAAATAAACTGCTTACCAGTACTTTGGGGGCTGAAGTTACATGCTGAAAAATGAAATAGCAAGTCATTTGGGTTTTCAGATCCTGAACTCATTTCACAGAAAAGAAAGCTTGCATAGTTAGCAGGAAGCCATCAACATCCAAAATAGAAGCCAGAATGAAATAAATTATGTCTTATTTTAGCAAGCAAATTTTGTTTAATTGCACTTCTGAATAGAATTTAGCTTTTAATGGAAGATAAAAGTTTGCAGTGAGCAATGCACAATAAAAAGCATAGCACAAACACAGCACAATAAAGAACATTCCCACTATAGATATACTCAATGTACAGCATTATGAGTCGAAGATGTTATCCTTACTAAATCAGGGGAATGTTCTGACATGAAATCCGAGGTGAAAGCTTCTCTGAAGGACATACAAATCCTTCTATAATGCTTCAATTCACCACGATGCTGTTCCCATCCTGTGCTCATGCAGTGAAAGCAAACAGCTTTTTTAATTATTACAATATAAAGAAGTACTTCAGCGAGCCGGGGCCCTTTGGAGTGGTGTTCTACCAGCGCGAACAGACGCAGCCAGAGGAAAGCAATCCTCTCAGCTCTCTAGATTGCCACGGAGAGGAAAAGCACCAGTTTTCATGCTGCCTTATGGGAGCACTCTGCCTGGCTGCCATTCTTCCCAGCTCCCTCCCTGCTAGAAAACCATTGATGTGTCAGAGCTTCAAGATGAGCTGATGACACAGTCCCAGGGCAAGGATTACAGCCGGGTATCTCTGCTCCGCTCACTGGAGCAGTGTTTCTTTCCCCACTTCACATGAGCTATTTACCATATTCCATTCTCTTGTTTGTTTGTTTTGAAGTTTGTTGTCTTCCCTCATTAGAGACATTTGCATTCCAAGGGAGATGTGCACCTGATTTACATATTTGTTCAATCCAGACATATAAACAGTCTTGAGTATTCATACACTGACACAGCATCATGATGTAAATAAAGTGAAAGAGTCTCATAACAACTCCAGTATATCTCTGAGGGTAATGCGTACAAGTGCTTCATGTTGTGGCATTATTAAGGAAAGTATTTTGAGGCAAGCCCTAAAGAGAGCGAGTTACAAGTAAACCCATCTTGCTTTTAATTTTGTCCAAAGAAAAGAATTAAATGGGCAAGGGGAAAACATATTGAAAGTTAAGTGAGAAATTTAAAGGAATAGATTTAAAATTGCCACTGCCTTGTGAACACTGCTGTGCTACAGCCAGATTTGCCTTGAGGGCCCAACAGCCTCACCGCAAGAAGTCCCATTGAGTCATGGCATTTTGAAGGGCTGAGCAGGCACTACCCAAATCCACCTAAGGCTTCCTTTGAAGTACACAATTGCCAGGTAATTCTCCTTTCAATAAAGTACATATCAAACATTAAAAGGAGTTTGTCCCAACTTATTAGCCCTTATTACCATTAGCTGTACTGCGCAGAGTATTAGGCTTTCACAAAGACTGAAAACAGTCATTTTGTAGTGATTTTAAGTTGCAGTTGGTATGGCACGTGTTCAAAGAAGCCTCTGTTATTTTATACTATCTTCTGCTATTTAAGCTACACAGAAACTATGAAGTACCCTCAAATTGAGAGGCAATGATACTGTTTTAAAGACAGAATTGTCTATGACATCAGCTGACCTAATGTCTCACCTTTGTACATACATAATGCAGTTTCTGAAATGTTTTTGGTTTGTGCAAGTCAAATCACACCCTGATTCCCAGAGATCTGCCTCCCTACAGCTGACCGGCAGCTGTAGACACTGCTTTCTCAATGGAAAGACAAAGAATCTTTTCATGCCCCTCCTGCTGTTTTCATCTGAATATGGGAAGAGACCTACCGAATATTTGTTTGTAGATAAATAAGCTGCTGAGAAGCATTCCGTTCAGATCAAAGCAGGCAGATGGGTGACCTCAGTTTACTCCCGTGCATGTCTGCTACTTTAGGAGATGTATCGAATATTCTCACAGGATCCAGGGCACGAAGTTCACTCGCTTCTCCCCTCAAACTGAAGATTTCTGCCCTAGAATATTCATGGCCAAGACAGGAACAACACACAGCTCCACCTGCGCTGCTGGCTGCAAACGCTAGCCAAGAAGATGGCCAAGGGCCCAGTGGTACAAGGTCTGACTTGTCTTCAAATGCAGGAAACTACTACTCAGAGCTGGGCACCAGACACAGAACAAGAGGGAATTCAAGTTGCAGGTAATGCCTGTTACAGAGGTAGTGAGATCCCATGCTATTCAATCACTGCTGGTTTCTGAGAGCTTCAAGTCTGTGTGGTAATACTGCGTAATTATTGTGAGAAATAAAAGCATTACCCTGGACATGAGTCATGAATACTTTTTCTCACCCAATGCTTAGAAGATGATCTATAATACGTAACCAACCACATTATTTGACTTTTAGAGCTCAAAATCGCATAATTCACATTACCATGGTCCCTGTTATGAAAACCTCCTCCTATATTAGGTAAACTTACACAAACAAAAGTGTGCTAAAATTAATTCTATCTACTGTTCCAAAATAAAAAGCTCTAAACATCATAACTGTATGTAGTATCTATTGATATAAAGAAGCACATAATCATTGATACATAGAGAACTCTGCCAAAAATTCAATTCATATTTATTAACCCTGTAAAAATAGGGCAAATTTTAATTTTAATTCTATAATCAGACACTGGTATGAACATAAAAATAATACATTTATATTATAAGCACATAATAGAATTGGATTTGAATCTTAACATCTCTGATTCAGTATTCTGAATTCAATGTATATAGTGAAAAACAGAATACAGCTGCTCAGGTCATGAATCAAAAACAGAAGCCAACCTGAGAAAAGAAATATCAACCAAAAGCCAGATATGCCTTCAAATACTTTTTTTCCTCTAAAATCTTTACATCAAGTTCAATATGAAATGTTACAGATGAAACACCCCAGAAATACCCAGAGCACGATATATCTTGTGTTGCTACTGATACAACAGACTGCAGCGCTTCCAAGCCCTTGCCCCAGAGATCTTTACCACATCCAGATTTGATTCTTATGGTAACTTGTTTTCCTTTTCCTTTTTTTTCCCTAAGCAGCAGGACATACTGGGAATCAGAGCATTATGTAATTTGCCCAAACAGGGAGACTTCTATGACAAAGAGAGACAAATTGGCACTGCGCTATGTGAAATCCAAAGCTGATGGCTGAAGCTGCAACATGCCAAGGCAGGAGCACACAGTTTATTCTCATACTCCTCTTCTGCTCTTACTGTTAGTTTGCTCTGACGTGACTGTGGCATCAGCACAAGAACCCACAGGGACACAGAATTTTGCAGGGGTAGGTGTGAGGCTGTAACAAGTTCTCGTGGATTAAATGAGCTACAGGCTGCTAACGGAAACAGCAGAAAGTACAGGAAGTGCAGAAGTACAGGAAAATGAAGAAATTCTTTGCCTTAGAACAAGTCTCGAGAAAAAGAAACAACTTTGCAGGGTTAATAAATGCAAAATGATTTTTTGCAGAGTTCTGTATGTAGCAATCCTGTGATTATGTGCTTCTCCACATCAGTACTGAGTTACAGTAACGACCTCTCATCAGGAAATCACACAGCACTAAGCTGAACTGCATTTAAAAGTAACAGTGAGATAACATGTTAATGCTGTCCCAACACCCATCTCCTGGCAGGCACCTCACAGCAAGGCTATTACACCTTGCAGATTTTCATTAATTCATCTTCAATACTCCAGCGTATGTCAAAGCTCTCATGCCAAGGATAATTAATTACTTATGTCTGACTCTACTGTGACGAGGGATTCTTGGAATGGGGTTAATTATACACAGAAGCCATTCTCTTACGCTTTCAACCTTGTGGCTTGCCCAAACACCACATCCAAATTTCAAATGATCAAACATACCTGGAGAGTTCAAAGTTGAAAGAAAGAGACAATTTGTTGTTGTCAGTCTTCATCATTCTGCTTCTCTAGGGAAAGCAAGGTAAATCCCGCCACTTAAATAATAGTAATGCTACTTGACACACAGGTAGCACAAACAGCCCACCACTGCAAGCCAACCAGCCTCTTTGGATGCAGTTTGTTTCACAAGGCTCATTTACCAGCACATTCATGTAATGATGATGAATTTCTCAACATGGGAATTATTAATCTCTAAGAACTTGCTTTCATGTTCCTTAGTTATTAACATTACCTCAGCTTATGCAAACACATGCATCTGACATTCTCCCTTTAAGCCTTCCTCCTCTTTGCTCCAGCATGTTTTGCTTTCCATAAGAATTTCACCACTTCTAGTTTTGCTCAATATCTTATCAAGGCAAGTGGCTTTTATAAGGCAGATTCACACAGCTTGCAGTCAGGTGGATTTCTGCTTGGGTATCAGCTAAATGTATTTTCTTACCATAAAGTCTGCCTACTTGATAGCTGCAGTCAGACAACGATGGAAAAGTAATAGCACGAGAAGGCACAGGAGCAAGCTAGAGAAGTTATGGCTATTTAATGGGCACTGACTGTCCACCATGAAATTCTTAAAACATAATATCCAAAACAATGAGTCCTCGGTTGAGAAGGCAGCTAGATCTGCTGCAGAACAGCTTCAGCAAAGCTGCTATCACCTCAGTAAGAGGTAAACCAGAAACCTGGAACACTGGCTCAGCAGATTAATGCACGAGCACACGTTGCCACAGATGCTGGAACTCCGAAGGCTGATTTTCAGCTATGGTTATGAAATATAGCATTTTTGAAGCATTACCTTGTTGGTTCAGAGCACTACAAGTAAATGATTGCTACTAAAAAGCAACAGTAGCTGCAGAGGAAGATTATACAATGTCAGTTTTCATTAATAAGTGTCCTGCAAGTCATTTGAATGTTAATGAGAAAGCAAAGAAGTGAGATCTCAGAATCACTAAGAATTCTGTTGTCCACTCAAAGCTGCTGTCCACTATGACTCTTAATTATGCTTTGTATTACCCATGAATTCACATACGATTACAGAAGTCAGCATACTGTTTTGTCTGTATATATTATACACAGTGCTAAGAATGTTTGATATTAAGTTTTTTGTTTTCGTGTACAGCTAGACATTAACATCTGCTAGTGTGCTTGCCACAGCAGAAACAATACACTCAATTTCATGTTTTACATTAAAGTCTTAAATCTTCTCATACCTTATTACACTGCATTAGGAACGTTCATGTTTGATAGAAATGTTTCTAGAAAGCCAGCCCCATTTGCCTTATATTTATTGTGCTTAAATTCCTGTTGCTTTGCTTTGAATTCTTGCCTTACAAGAGAAACTTCATTTGTTAGAAGAGAGATCAACGCTACAAGCAACACGAACATCATGGTTTACTGTGAAAACAGGCAAAAGCACTGCAACAGTTCTTTATCATTGCTCATTCTTCCAAAATGACAACTTTATATAACACTGAGAAGAGCTGAGTGCTTTCCATCCCGCTGTACTGACAGCTTTTGGCATAGGCAACTATGACTCAATTTAAAAAACCCAAGAGAGCATTTGTGCGTGAACACTAGAGATGGGCCAGCTCTTTTTTAATCAGCTATTAAGCACAACAAAATGGGGTCTGAGCTCTGTCTGGTCATTCTTCACCTTCCAGATTATCTGAATAAAGGCTAGTAGGCAAATGGAGAAAGTGCAAAAAGTGGCAACAGAGGAGAGAAGAAGCAGAGTGAGAAAGACTGAGAAGCAGCAGTGATTGCAAACAGTACTAGAGAATGGTTAAAACTGTAAATCTTTTAACAACAGAATGATTATTCTACATGAAGTAGCACTTGCTTTCGCTAGAAACAGCCATTTATTTTCCATGCATCTTGCCAAATAGGATAAACTGGAGGAGGGAAGTTGGGAAATTTTATCTGTATAATAATTCAGGCATCGTGTGACAGCACATTTCTCACCAGCTTCCCAGCCTATTCTATATCCCACAGACTAAACAGTTAGGAGCCTGTCATATTAATAAAACCAGGAATACTAAGGCTGATCATCCCCAAATGAAATGATTTGTGACCAAACTAAACAGAGCTGTAGCAATTATTTTTCCCTTATCTGAATGAGTTCTCATTTTTTACTCCTAACCCACAGTGACTGGCTTCCAGGAGCAATGCCCTGTGGTACCTGGCTGGTGGATCTGCCAGTCCTAGGGTAACCAGGCAGAAAAGGGAGCACACGTGCTAATTGTCACCTGCTGCTTGCATTTTCCTTATCAGCCATCTGGCTTCTGCCTACATACCCAGTGGGGCTCCTGATGTCAGTTATACTCCTGAAAGAAACAAGATTAATGTCAGTATTTGAGTGCTTTTCTGGTAGTAAGCAAAGTATCTGTAGACACTGTGACTCCTTGTCCACCATCTCCAAATAGATCCTCCTCCAGTACCGGAGCAAGATGTGCAGAACTGCATGACATTACTGTCTAAAGGGGAAATATGAAGGTGTTGAAAAGAAATGAGACTTGCTCCCCAACAAACACTTGCCGAGTCCTCCAACAGTCTTTCCTGGAAAGAGATTGTTCTTTTGCAATCAGCTAAAAGCAAAATAAGGCGTCCCTGCAAGGGGGTTGTAAGTAGGTGATCCTAAGGTCCTTTCCAACCCTAACCATTCTATGATTCCATGATAATATCAAGGCTGCAATTCAATCTTCCACTGCCATTAGCTGACCAAGATATTCCACAATAGCCACTGTAAAGTTCAAGCCTGATGGAGAACTCGCTTTAGGAAAGAACTGTACCCAGGAATATACATTACTTCTCAAGTGTTGCTGACCCATTACCTATCCTCTACCTGTAGCCTGTCCCCATGGTTCAGCACAGCAAACAGTGAATGATGGTACCAAAGCTGCTCTAGTTTTTGCTGCCAATGAAACTGTCACCAGGAAGCATCACTGGGATGAGAAGACATTCTGTATTCTGTCTTACACAGGGGGCTTTCAGTAGCTTTTTCATCTTTAGAAGGTGATAGCTGAAGAACAACACTGCAGCATTTACAGTATCTAAAAAATAGTGGAAAGCATTTTAATTGACTATGCACACATTTGTGCTGCTGACATCAGTACGTATTTGGGACAAGTTGCTTTGGAAATAGAGAGAGCTGACAGCTCTGGCATGCCAGTTGTCAATGGCTCAGACAGTGCCTAGTCTCAGAAATTCTGTGGTTCAAAATCCAAATAAATTCTGGGAGCACAACTGGTCCCAGCTCCTGTGATTAATTCACCTTAGCCTTGTTGCACTTTCCTTCTTCTACCTTGTAAGTGCATTAGGTCTCTTTAGAATCATTTGCAGGCTAGTTTGTGGCAAATCCTATACCTAGGCTTTCTTTCAGAAATTCAGGCCTGTGCTCTACACTTTGCCACTGACTTCTGAGAATTTCAATTGATCTTCCTAAACATTAAGAATACCCTTGCTTCCTTTTATCAGGTATTGTCCTGGGTTTACCAGGAGCCGTTTTGCTCCTTCTTAGTAACTGGTGCAAGCTCTGTGTTTTGACTTCCAGCCTGGGCAGAGAGCTGATAATACCGATTGTTTTTAATTGTTGCTAGGTAATGTTTATTCTGGCCAAGGACTCTGTGAGTCTCATGCTCTGCTGGGGACGAGGGAGGCCGGGAGGAAGTAGAGACAGGACACCTGACCCAAACTAGCCAAAGAGGTATTCCATACCACAGCACGTCATGCCCAGGATGTAACTTGGAGTTACCCGGAAGGGTTGGGACTGCAGGGTTGGATGAGGTATCAGTCGGTGCTTGGCTGGGGGGAGTGGGGGCGAGTTATTGGTCGGCTGGTGTTAAGGTGTTGTATTCTTTCCTCTTGTTATTTCTTTTATCATTATTAATATTGGTGGTAGCAGTAGTGATCTATGTTATACCTTAGTTACTAAACTGTTCTTATCTCAACCCGTGGGAGTTGCATTCTTTTTGATTCTCCTCTCCGTCCCTCCAGAAGCAGGGGGAGGGCAGGAAGGGGGGGGGAGTGAGTGGACGAGGTTTGTGGTTGGGTTTAAACCACGACAGTTCTTTTTGGCGCCCAACGTGGGGCTTGAAGGGTTGAGATAACGACGGAGATGATCAGATTAATAGTCGTCACAGTGCTGATTTATTGGCTCTCAAAGTTGTTTCTCTTGCTCTCAGCGCTTCAGAATGTAGTACATTACATAGAGCCGGTATTCCCTGTGTTCGTGTTTATCAAGTGTGGGGCTTGGGCTAAGGTTTTTGTTTCACTGTACTTTATGGCAATGGCTTGTAATACGGGTGGGCTCCAAGAGCAGGGAGGGATGGACGTGGCCGTGGACTTGTACCGGGCCGTCCCGCTGCTCTTCACCGCCCTGGCCCTTGTCCTCGCCTCTGTCTTCGTGAGGCTGCGGGGAGCCGAGGGGGAGCGGCCCCGGGAGCCGGCGGCGGCCGAAGCGGCCCGGGAGAGCGGCCCCGGGGAGCAGGCGGCGGCGGGAGCGGGGCCCGAGCCCGGGAGGAAGGCGGCTGCCGAGCAGCGGGAGGAGGCGGCCGAGGAGTCGAGCCCCGCGGAGGAGCCCAGCCCCGCGGCGGCCGAGAGCGTCCCCCGGCAGCCGCCCGCCGAGCCGCAGGAGGATGCAGGAGCCCAGGGAGCATTTCCCAGCACGGCAGAGGAGGAAGAGCTGCACCCAGGAAAAGAGAAGCAGGTGGTGGGAGAGCCGGCAGGCACAGCAGCTGCACCAGCCCCAGGGACAAGCACAGCAGCATCGTTTGAGAGTTCTGAAGGGTTTGAATGGCCTTTGGGTACCCTCGAGACCTGCCTGCTGATTGTGACGGGGATCAGCATGCTGGCACACACACAGAGTGTGTTCTACCCACGGCCATTTTGTCTGATCTCAGAAGTTAAGCAGAGTCAGGTTTGCTTCTTGTCTGGGGTTAGACAACAATATGGGAGGACCAAGAGATCTTCCCCAAGGCTGGACAGTCATGAGTGGCAGGGTGTGGGGGGCAGTATGAGCCAGTATCTAGTCCACTGGGCCCCTCCAGTGCTTTGGAAGCGTCGGAGATGGAAGGCAGCTCTATGGAGTCCCCAGCAACAAGCTGCAGAAACTGCTGAAGGGGACAGTGAATTATTTTGAGCCTGGTGGGCCCATGGCACTTCCGGCCATCAGGGCAGAGATGCGACACAGAGTTGGACTCATGGTCGAGGGGTGGACTTGGCAATGGACACTATTGCCCAGGTTATTCATGAGTGTGAACACTGCACACAGCCTCTCCTGCTCTGAGAGACTGTAACAAGAGATGGAACCTGACATCATGGACCAGATGGACTCAGCAGCTTTATAGGTCCATGCACTAAGAAATGATGTTTTTCTCTGTGTATATGTAGATGTATATATATATGTAAGAGTGATGGCATATTGAAAATGTGGGATCTGAGCATGATGTGAATGGTATGGAATAAGGGGTGGATACTGTCCTGGGTTTACCAGGAGCCGTTTTGCTCCTTCTTAGTAACTGGTGCAAGCTCTGTGTTTTGACTTCCAGCCTGGGCAGAGAGCTGATAATACCGATTGTTTTTAATTGTTGCTAGGTAATGTTTATTCTGGCCAAGGACTCTGTGAGTCTCATGCTCTGCTGGGGACGAGGGAGGCCGGGAGGAAGTAGAGACAGGACACCTGACCCAAACTAGCCAAAGAGGTATTCCATACCACAGCACGTCATGCCCAGGATGTAACTTGGAGTTACCCGGAAGGGTTGGGACTGCAGGGTTGGATGAGGTATCAGTCGGTGCTTGGCTGGGGGGAGTGGGGGCGAGTTATTGGTCGGCTGGTGTTAAGGTGTTGTATTCTTTCCTCTTGTTATTTCTTTTATCATTATTAATATTGGTGGTAGCAGTAGTGATCTATGTTATACCTTAGTTACTAAACTGTTCTTATCTCAACCCGTGGGAGTTGCATTCTTTTTGATTCTCCTCTCCGTCCCTCCAGAAGCAGGGGGAGGGCAAGAAGGGGGGGGGAGTGAGTGGACGAGGTTTGTGGTTGGGTTTAAACCACGACAGGTATAAATACAGATTTATTAATGTTGATAGATTAAATATTAACACTAGATTTACACAAAAAGCTTTTAAATGCACCTAGAAGAATGTATGCCTTAATGGAGATAATTAATGTTAACTTTACCATATACTTAAAGCTAGGTATTGCCACTGTTTGATACATACTTGATTAGGTACTCCTATGGTACCTATAGGTACAGCTATGTGAACAGCTGGTTTAGGTACACATGGGCTGGCCTCCCTCTAAAGGATGATGTCATTTGGAACTGTAAACAGAAATCACATGAGGAACCAGGTAGTGTGACGGGCTTGGAAGCATGTCAGAATGTCACACGTTTTGGTTTGCATTTTGTTAGCCCTGGATTGTAGAAATCCACAGGATTTCTATTGGCGGGAGTCCCAAGCATCTACCTCAATAAGTTTATTTAAGCCTTCGTTCCAGCTTATTTCCATCCCCTGTCTTCTAAGTGCACTTTTTTCTCTGAAATCAAGTCAAAATCTCAAGGAAAAAAATCAAATTCAATCAAGACTAAACTGGAGAAAACAAATACATTGGGTTGGGATGGGAGTTTGCCTACATAGTGCTTTATCCAAGAATCAGACAGGAAAACTAATTTTTCCTTGTCCAATCTCTTTGCTGATACCAAGTTATCACAGCTGGAACAGGGTATCACAGAGGATCAGAAGTCTGGAACAGCTGAATTTCTGTCTCAGTCCATCTCAGAGAGTGCTTGTGGATGCTATTTATGTTATTCATGGCTGTGTATCATTGCCAGGCTTGGCGGTTGGGTGAATTCTGCTTCCAGGTCTGAATTCAGAAATCGAGATTATCCTGATACAGAGAATATCTATGTTCTGCTCCCTCAAGTATGCATTTATTTATTATGCAATTAATTCTCTTAAAGTTGGTAGCTTGGTAAGATAATAATGTGGGGTTTTAATTATTTTTAAATTACTGTTAATAAGAACTTGATATTTTCCCCATGATTTCTTGCATTACTGATGAGTGACAAGGGGATCACTCTGAAGGAGTGAAATGAGATTTCATATGCAAAAGGGAAAAATCATCCACCTCTTTGCCAAAAATCTGCTAGACACTGGAAAGCTCTTGAAGATGCTTGAGAACATAACCACATGTTCTGAGGAAGACGCATACATGGACAGAAAGCATTAGTAACAAGCTTGATAAATCCATTAGAAAATGGATTTAATATCTAGTAGAATTAGTAATAGGCGTAAAAATGAAAACTGTCTTATTTCTTTGGCATGTCCAACTGCACATGGACATCCTAGCCTACTGAAAGGGGACTTCCCACCCAGGTAAGATGTTGACATGAAAGACAGCAATGGAAGGCTGAAAGCAGCTGTGTTTGCTGCAAGGGTCTATAGGCCCATACCACCCTAAACCAGTTCCACCCCAGCAGACCATGTATTCAGTCACCTGTCCCAGTCTTGGAAATCAGAGGCAGGCTGTTCAGAACATACTTTCAGAAGCTCCCAGCACAGCACAGGAAATAAGTACAAGTGTCCTCCCATCACAAGACAAACTACATAGAAACATACAAATTAAAGGCTTTACAGACTTACATGAGTGATCTTTATTTCTTTAATAAAAGCACTTATTGATGAGCCGGTTTCACAGTCTAAATCCCAGCAAACAAGCCTAGTTGAATGCCCAGACAGTCATACACACAGTCACTGAACACTTGGCTGTTACGATAAAGACTGAAATGCTTTAGGATGCTGTGCCCTATACGTTGGCAGGTAGCTTCTATCTTTGATATGGTAATTATAAAAGATTGCATTGTCATCTTAGAAAGAACAGAGCAGAAGTGAAGGAGGAAAACTCCCCCTGAAACATATATTCAAATTTAAAAACACCCAACAAATTCTTCACTTGGAACACATTAGAATGACATATCTGGTACATTGCAGAAATTAATACATTTTCATGCTCAGAAATCTCACACCAGTTTCCCCTGAACCTCCAAGAGCAAGACATTTTGTATCACTGATGATCCCGTGGTTACAACCGGTCTCTTATTTACAGTAAATACACATTAAGCATTGCAAGAACAGTATGCTGGAATGACTTACCTCTCTGCCATTTTTCTTTGTGTCACAAGTCTGCTCTTCCGCACTCTTGGAACATTTTGACTGCTTTTGCTTTGCCCTGCAAAGATATTTTTCTAAGCAATTAAGTCAGTTGCAACCAAGATACTTGAGCAAAGCAGGCATTCTTCAGCCTGCTAGAAGCTGAAGTGGTATAAGCAATAGAAAGCTGCAGAAAGGAGCAGTACACACTGATGAAGATAAATCCCATGCTGACACACACCTCTGCAACTCCACTAAGACTTCTGGTCTCATTAGCACAATTTTTCCACCTAAATGAAGAAAAACTCATATGACAAAATTGTCTATAGTTCCAATTAGTATTTCTATTTATGTGCATTGTTAATTCTGCACATTCCATAAAGTATGCTTACATACTGTTTGTTTAAAAATGCATCATCCTATCATAATGCAGTTAAAATCAAAACTAAAACTGTTAAAAACTTATTTTTCAAACCATGTTCCATTAAAATGAAATGGTTTCTTTTACCCTGGGTTACTCTGGGGTCTCCGCATTTCTATTTCGGTGACAGGTAAGTTACTAATGCCATTTTACGTCTACGATGTGCTAATGCCATTTTATGTCTGTGATGACTTAAATTACAAAGTGCCTTTCCCCACAGGATAATGGGATGATGGCAAGTGCGTAGTGCCTAAAAATGGCTTTACAAATCCGAAATAATTTATCTGATGGTAGCAGGAGGAAGAAAGGTGCAGTTCAGCAACTGGGGAAAGTACGTGACATTCTGAAGCCTCTTTTTTAAACCTCTAATTAGTATTTCTCCTTAAAGCACTAACCAATTCTGTGATGTCACATAGCAACATCCTCTATGATCCTCAAGGTGTAAAGATACACACACTTTTGGAGGAGCAGCTACTACCACAATTCCATGATGTCCATAAAATGATGAGACAATACTCCAACCAGTTTTAACTGTTCAACTCAGCTGTTCAAAATAATTCCACAAGGAACAGTGTACCACCTTTTTTGGTTTAAGGATCCAGTCTCCAGAAGATAAAAGCTCTAAGAGAAGTGAATGAGTTCGGATTGAGTCAGACACTCTTTCAACCAATGTTCATGCTGATGTCCTTCAAGTGTCATCAGCTCTTGCCCTATATCCTTTCTGTAGAGTCTTGTCTTGCTTTCAGCAAGTCTTGAATATGTTAGCAAAGTGCTGGGAATGGGATTCTGCCATGTTACACCTTCTCTCCATCAAAAAGCGGAGAAAAAATAAAAAGCCTTTACACTGAATTCTACTACTAGAATGTGCCAGTCACAGGAACTACACTGGCCTCTGAATAACCATGGCAAGGCAGCGACCAGCAAGGTTCCTCTGGCTCCTTCTTCTTGACAGACCCATCACTGGTTTGAGACTCATTAAGGGATGCCAAATGAGCCTAAATTCTGCCCTCAGCCATTATCTCAAAATGAAAATACACCAAGGAAGGTTCATCTGGAGAGCTTCTCTGTAGGAGCACGCAGGACAGGAGAAGGCGTGCCTCGCAGGAGACATCCTGCAGAGTTCCTACAAATTCTCAGCAGCGTTTCAGTCTGGATATGGGACTTGCAGTGAACGCACCTCCCACCTCCCTGAAGCTACAGCCTCGCAAGCCTGTAAGTATAAGGCTGGAAACATAATGAGCTCCCTGCAGACTTCTTCCTAGCACATGCAAAAGGATGTGAAAATATAAAGTAATAATGCTAATTAGGCAGAAAAAAGAGCCCTATAATTTTGTTCCCTCAAGCAGCTGCGTTGTTCCCTTTCACTGAGGGCATTAGGATGACCTTGTCCTTACAACACTTAGCCCTACTGCAGAAAAAGTGCAGTGCACAAATGCTTACACAGCTCTCTGAAACTCAACTTTTAATGCTGCTGGTAGACCAATGGCTCTTTACAGGAACATTCTCTCCTACCTATGGATGCAAGCTTTCCAACAAGTGGCCAGCTCCTCTATTGACAATTATATTGATGGCTTAATAGCAGGAACGGAAAACAAAGACCAAGTAGCATCACACATGTAGCTGTTTCCTGTAGCACATTGATTAGAGAGCGGTCATCAGTGACAGTCAATCTACAAAATCAAGTTGCTACTACATTCCCCAATGATCTTCTCTTCCCTGAAAGTCTTTGCATTTTATAATTTAACCTACTTTGTGCTGTCAGAGTTACCTTTAATACATGAGGCTTATTTCAAGCCATCATAGGTCTCACACTAAAATATAAATTAAGAAAGGCTTATTAAAAATCAAAGTGATCATGCATAACCCTGAGTGAGGAGAGACTGCGCAGAAAATAACAATCTATTATAAATACAATTTAATTGTTGTACAACCCTAAGAGCTCCCTGGAATTTTTCAGGGAAAATACAATAAAGCCCAAACTTCCCATGGAAACAGAAACCTCTTAGGATGACTTAAGACTGTGTGCTCCAATCTTTTTGCAACAGCCCAATAGGGTGTTTCTGTGTGATAAAAGAGGCAAGACTTCAACCTCCTTTCTTGTCTCTATGTAGCAACTGTCTTGAAATCCATCCTCCTGTATTAAATGGCAGAGTTCCTAACACCCTACACCTTTTCCGGACCAGGAAGCCATGCATCTATCCTGGCTATCTTTAGTCTTGAAAAGGTCTCAAAGATGGACATCCTTTAAAATCTTGGAATAGGACATTTTTGAAAGGCCAGCTTCTGCAGGCTCGAAGTTAATTTGAAAATCAAATCCAACAGGACCATTACTGTAGTAAAGAGAAAGTAGATACTTATCTAAGTACAGACATTTTTGTCAATAAATAAACAGGAAATGCAACATTTGTAACTGAAAGATAATAAAGTTTATGTAGCTGAATAATAAGATTAAAAATATTAAGCTCGATCACAAAATTGAAAGCCTGTTACTTATTTCTTTGTGGTTCCTTCAGCAGCATACTCAGCAGTGGAGTACTCAGCAGTACACTGCAAGAGGCTTATTTAAAGGAAGAAATACAGACAAGGCAAAATCTGACTAACAAAATATATATACTTTAAAAAATATAGAAACTTGGGGAAAGAGGAAGCAGAAATTCCTTCCCAATGCAAATTCTGGTGTAAGTCAGGCAAAGTTACACAGCTCCTGAAGCAAAAACAACAGAATAAGAACCATGAGAAGAACAGCCCTGCTGAAGACCGTTCTAAGCCTGAATATATCTCCTAGGTAATTTGCTGTAAGAAATTTCTCTGTATATAACTTCTTCTTTCACACATAATTAAGAGCTGTCATGATTCAGGTAAAGAGTTGCTGGAAGTAGCATAGTAATTGCAATCTTCCACCAGGGATAGATGTAATAAATAGTGAAGATCTTTCACGAAACAGTACCTGCCTCAAGAACAGAACTTCTGTCTCTGTCACATTCCAAAAGCATGTGGAGGTCTGCTATGGTAATTTAACTTAGAAGCAAGTAGAAACTTTGCTGGGTAGTGCTTTGCATACAAATGCACATAGGAAAAAGAAGCAAGAGACTACAGAAGAGATTGAGAATAGCTGAGCACTTCGTAGCGGTGGCTGAAGGTGATGTAATGGGTTGGCACCTACAGGCAAATGTCTCACTCGAGCTCTCATTTGCACATCATTTTTCACCAAATTTTTAAAGAAACAAAACTTGTACTTTTTTTGTTAATAAGCAAGGCTGCATTTTTAAAAGGAAAAAATTTACATGCACTGTTTTCACTTACATCCTTTTTTGTTTTTTCCCCTATCTGAAACTTTAGGTGTATGTGTTACATCCTGCACAGGTCTTAGCGCTGTAAGGCGCAAGTTCTCTCCTCCCTTCCTACCTTTTAAGAACATTCACAGTTCACATGTACCATCGCAGAACTCCTCAGAGGGTAGTTTCATTGTTATTCCGAATACATGTCTTTGGAGTAATGTGTTTCTCCTCAGAGACCAATACCTCCAGTGGCATTTTCCTAAAGCCTGTTCCGCGTTGATGCGCATGCATATGCATTATACCCTACTTGCAACTGCTCAGAATGAAATTCCTCACAGCTTTCTTCTGTGAATTGCATAAAGCCTCAGACATTAAACAGTTGTACAGAACCTGATAAAGTTTTAATCTATTAAGACATAATGCTTTTTAAGATGACCATGAAGCAAGACTTTAAACAAGATTTTTGCCTGCTACAGTTAAATGGACATTTATCAAAAGCTTACTAAACGGCTGCAGAACAAAAAGGAAAATGATGAATACTTCATGCAGAAGGATTGCATTTTCCACTCTCTCTAACAAAGTATCATTCATCATTTTCTTTCTCCCCTGCTACATTCCCATACTTTCTTCGAAAGGTGTTTCTGAAGTTGGACATTTTGCTTTGCCATTTTATCTGTAAAGCGACTCAAAAGACATAAATAATCTTACTGCAGTTCACTAATGTTTACATCTATTTTCTTCCTTGTCTTTACTTTCTTCTACTTATATCAGCAGGGATTGTTTGCAGTGATTTCAAACAACTACATTCTCTAAGTGAGGGATCAACAGAGTTTAAAATCATTATTTTTCATTATCAGTTGTGATACCTACCTGAATGAACAAGAACAATTAAGTAAATACCTGTAAAGGACGGGGGATATAAAGGGCTTGCAAGACAGCAGGAAACTCAATCATTCAAACGTGTTTCTTTGTTTTAATGTGTATGTAAATTTGATCAATGTCCTTAGAAAAATCATACTAGAGATTTAACCTGTAAACTAATTTTAATTTCATAGCTCTGCAATAAAATTTAATGACTTTTACTTGGACTTAATACACAACACTGCTGAAATTTGATGTGTAATATCTTTTTTCTACAGCCAAGACTCTCTATTTAAGTTTATGCTTCAGCTCCCTTTTCTTGAGGGTGGGATGGAAGTGGTGGAAGTGTTTCGAAACAGTTTTACTTTACCAGCAGAGATAATAACTTCCAAACAGCACATAAATAAATGCATCCCTTCATTGTCAGCCACCTCCATAGCCCTCTCATTCTTCGCTTGCTCCTCAAGGATCTCTCTTTCTGCCTTCATTTTCTTCGGCACAGAAGTGAAATTCTCTGTCACTCTATTTCCAATTCTGGT
This sequence comes from Lathamus discolor, assembly GCF_037157495.1. Lineage (NCBI taxonomy): Eukaryota > Metazoa > Chordata > Aves > Psittaciformes > Psittacidae > Lathamus > Lathamus discolor. The sequence continues at coordinate 19,224,110 of NC_088892.1, forward strand.
AGTTGCTAAACTGCTTACCAAAAGAGACTGCATGGGCTAGTATTTCCAGTGGTTTTACTCCACGTCAAACACCCAATAACTGGATATATCAGACAGGGCAACAAAGACCAGGAGAAATACTGACTTCAATCTATGATGAAAAATGCAAAGATGCCCAGAATCACCCCAACAAATAAGGAGCCTATTTCTGAACTGACCGACTTGAATAGGGTCCCTTCCCAGGTGGCTCAAAGGGCTGACTGGTAAATAATTCACCTAAAATAAGAAGATCTTGCACCTCACCTGAAAAAGAAGCAATGCTACTGAGACTGCAGGGCAGCAGATCTGTTGGTTTGCTCAGTGCATCGACATCCTCTGTTCCTCTAAGCTGTCCCTGAAATAAACTCTGGGAAGAAACATTAAACCGCATGGCTGGGAAATAACCTTCGTTGCCAGCAGGAGGCAAGAACAGCCTGCAGCTTCTAACAGATTAGTGGAGATCCATTGAACCAATGCCTTCAAAATACAGAAGCAGCCACTAGTAACAAAGCAATCTCAATGTTACAGGTAATACAAATCAGCTCTGCTAGATTAAGGTGGTGCTGGCAAAAGGAATTCATTGAATAATATTCCCTTATAGCATGGGGGTTGGGAACTAGATTATCTTTAAAGGACCCTTCCAACCCAAACCATTTTATGATTCTACAACTCTATATTCATTTCACAGTACACAAACTTCTTCTCACTTTTATTTATATAAATATTCATTTTTCACAGCCCATTTTTTGTACCATATAACACTTTGGCATCCTCTCCTCCAGACTACTTTCAATGACAAAATGTATGAACATGGGACAGCCATGAGATGAAGAGTCTTATAGGCCTTATTCTGCAGGGTGAAATTTCCATGGCTCATGTTATGGCAGTGATCTAGAAAAGCCTTAAGTGAAGGCCATTTGGTTTTGCTGAAGAGTGGAAATTTTGCCGGTCTTACCCAAAAGTTCCGATTCATAGTTATAGTAGTTGGATACAGACAAGAGAAGATCAGTCAAGCGACTAGAATGGTTTTGAAACACTATTCAGGTTTCTTGTTTGTTAAGGAACCGTTAACGTTACAAGCCTGAAAAGCCTCACTCGGCAACTAGTGCTCAAGATGCTTGTCTCATGACAATTTTTCATACCATCCCTACACTGCTAAAAGCTTTCTTTTGTGCTAAAAAAATACTGAAGGACTTTAAGAAGGAAATGAGAAGGAACAGACAGCAGTTTCAAGCAGTAAACATAACCCCCAAACAAAGCGCCAGAGCAAAACAATTGGCAGTCCACCTTCAGCCCTCCAGCCCTCCCATTTTTCTGCAGAACAGATTGCTTGCTGAAAGAAGACAGTTAATAATTCACACTGAGTCTTCCATACCTCTCTTCAACACGTGTGTTTATAAAGAAAGCAAAGTATTACATAAATCTATGCCACGAGCATATATGACTAGAGTAACAGTTTCAAATATCTAACTAAAAAAACCCATCATGGCACATCAGCAGGGGGGTGACAAAAAATATATATGCTTTCTAAAGCTATCGGTTTTTTCAATGAAAATTATCCAGTTTAATGCTTCCAATTCAGGTCATGTAAGGTACATACTCAAATTATCATTAACTATGTTATGGGTAACAATCTGTGCTGACCTGGGGGGATATTTTCAAGGCTTTCAAGATATAGCATTGGGCAGATCTTTTCATTTTCATTCTATAGTTGAGCATATAAAAAAATAAGTGAATCAAGAGTTAACTCGGCTAAATATAACTTTAAATCAAGCCCTTGAAGGGTCTTTGTAGGGCCTTGATATTTTAATAGCTTTGCACACACATTTAGATGGCTCAAAATATTTAGTATTATTTTTTTTAAGAGTGCAGCTCTCCATAAAACATTCTTACCTATTCTTGTTCTGTAGCACATTCTTTTTCAATTGAGTTTAGAATGTGGCATTCCCCTTCCCCCATCCTACACCCTGAAATTACACTTAGACCAAAGGTGGTTTGAGGTATGAGGAAACAAACTCCAAGGTGAATCCAGAAAACATGAACATAAGGAATAGGGTAAGAGTTTAATCTTGGGGGGAAGGTGGTGGCATAGGGGAAGGAAGGAGTTGTCATGTGAACTACAAGCCGGTCCCCGTGCATCATTAACAGGTTTTGGTTTCTTATTAAAAGGTCTGGGACTTGTCTTTAGTTTCTATCTGCAACCCTGACAGATTATATTCACCACTACATGCCAAAAAGTCTTGTAGAGCAAAAACCACTATTTATTAATAAACATAAAGGGAAGCACTGATGCACAGAGCAGTTCTGCCACAAAAAACACTGGCCAAATGATGCAAGAAATGAAAGAAGGAAAGTAAGGAATAGATCCAGCAATGAATCTTGACAGACCTCTTTTGGGAGAAGTCAACATGCTTCCCATCTAGGCGACATTTCAAGTGCTGCACTCTCAGGATCTATCCCACTGTCCTGTCACAGTTACGACTTGTCTTTACATTTTGGTCAGTTAGAGCAAGCAGCAAACAACAATAATCCCTGAGCAAAAATCTGGGCCAAAAATAATCCCTATAGTGCTATCAATAATTGCTTTCTATAGATAACTATAAAGAAAAATTCACTTGCTTTTTCCTTTTCTAGTACTGAACCATTTCTTGAGGAAGTTCTGGTTGTGAACTTCAACTTATGAGTAAAAGGTATCTTGTATTGATTTTTCTCCTACAAATCTTAACAGGTTTATGCCGTTTTTGAAAGGACTGTTGACAGAATCCTCAAATGGATTACAATGCCAGAGAACAAAAAGGGAACTGTGATCTTTTATTGAAGAACTGAAAGCCTAAAATTCAAAGACACTTCCAGCTTTAAAGAAACTTAATGCAGGAGATGCAATTTTCACTTGTCAAGGTGTGTTTCCTTTTTTGAAGCCCTGTTCAGTTTATTCTGGCCAACTATAGAGCAGAATACAGAGGCTGATGTTCAGCACACAGACTCCTTAATCACGAAGTGGTGTCCGGAATCCAGGCAGCACAGAATCCAAATAAATTCCTAGTTCTAGTCAATAAACATATGTGTGAAGTGTTTGAAATCCTGCCCTTTACTTAGCTAGGTACCTCTTTCATGGTCAGACAGCTCATTTGTCCAACCCTATATGCAAGCCAGCACACCACTCAAAGAGAGCTGTCAAAGTGTTGTTTAAAAAGAATTGGAGATTCATATTTTTATAATGAAGTCCTAGTTGCAGTAACATCAACACTCTCCGAAAGCCTTCCTAACATGACGACCATGTTGTATTTGCAGAGGCAAAGCTTCAGATTCAAGTCCTGCACCGAGCAGAAGTATAAAATACACTTGGAATTTGACACTCGAGATTTACATGGAAGTTTCAGAGTTTGGGACCAATCTGATTGAGGTGATTTTAAACACAAGTCATTTATCAGATGTAAAACAAAACTAGCTCAAAATCACCCCCTAAAAGCACTAGAAAACTACAATCCTGTAACAGCCATTAAGGAAACAATTGTGTGAAGTACACATATATAGTTTAGGTATATATATGATTCTGGATTAAGATCAGAAACTGACAACTTGTTCCTAATAGAGCAATGTCAAGACTATGATTTTCATTACCTTCCTTTCAGAAAAAGAAAATAGACAAGTAAGTAGAAATTCAGTATTGGAAGTGAGAACAGTACTGCATCGGAGGAAAAACAAAGAGCAAAGTGACACATTACTGTTTGGAGAGCTGTCTGTATTTCCTTTCCGCAACTGCTGTGGATTCTTAATTGATGAATTTTCATACCATAGTTCAAAGCTCATATGCCTAAATCAACAGCTACAGACTTAAGGATTAAAAGTCATAAATACTGGCTTAGACATATGTCTCTGAGTTATCTGCCTTGGGATTTTGGTATCTGGTTTTGAGTATTACCACCACCATCCCAATGCCTCTGATCAGCATAAAGCTAATTATGTGCTGCTATTAAAGGAGATTACACGAGACACTGACAGTTGGAAAGACCTAATGACCAGATGGATAGAAAAAAACAACCCATGTTGCTTAGCAATAAATTTGCCAGAATTTTTATAGGCAGCTTTTATCACCAGCTTCATTATTTTGTTCTCCATTAAAAAAAAAAACAACAAAATAACCCTAAAAACAAGAAACCAAACTGAAAACACAACTGGAAAGAAGTCAAGATGGAGAACGCAATGAAATTCATCCTCTCAGCATAATCCATCATTAGTCATGCAGGTCAGTGCTGTTCAAGAAGATGAACATTCTCGTGGAGGTCTAACATCAATTTTCATGATGGTAGCTTTGCTTTCCCACAAACCACTCACGAGCATTCAGTGTTCCCTCACAGAATGGAACCAAGCAAACAGGCATCCACTGCGCATGTGTAAATCCACTACATCCACTGAGTAAATACTCAGAGGGTACTGAGGCTACAGTCGTTCCCATCATGGACAGCCAGTTACTTTCACCAAGTACTGCAGGACACAGATAACCGAGATGAATAACTGGCAGTAATGAGAGGGCAGCATGATGGAGAACACCCTGTTACAAGGCGTCCTAAGTGTCCGTGAAAGTAAGCCCCCCAAAAGAGAAAGATAACTATCAACTCAACTACTCTTCATCAGTTGCAACCACGTCTATTCAAAGGTTAACATCCCAAATATTTTTGGGAATATCATGTAATTGAATCATTGAGTTCCAGAATAAGATAAGTTGACAGAGACCTCTGGAAGTCCAAGTCTGGACTCAAAGAGGAGCCTATTTAAAGGTTATCGCTCAGGGTCTGGATTTTATAGTTTGAAACATAAATTTCAGTAAAGCAGAACCCAAATTCCCCCTTTCAGCCTTTTGGAAAAATTAAACTCCAGCTTTTTGCCCTACCTTCTGAAGTAAAAACCCCACCTATCTAACTAACTTACTGAAAAAAAAAAAAAAAAACCTTTGGCAATTAGAGAGCACCAGGCATAGGATGCAAAATATGCAGGGGAGTTTTTAGTTCCTTGTAACTTAAAAAGCACCAAAGCTGAAAGCCTAGGCTAGCCCACAGCTCAGATAAGCTTTGGTGTAAGCATTGAAACAAGTTACTTGTGAAAGGAATAAATCAGACAGCAGCATGTTTCCACAAGATAAATAGACAGGGGGTTATTTTAGCCAAGAGCCTCCCAGTTTCTTAGTGCTCCTATTTCACGTTCTTCCTCTATCAAGTCAATAGCACTTCCTAAATTTGTGTATCAGAGATCAAAATCACCGTGGTTTGTGTAAACTCACCCTTCAGACCCCCTTTTAGAGCTCTGCAACTTGGCATTGCAGCCAAGCCACTCAGGTGTATCAACAGAAAGCCTCTCCAAAAAAGCAGCCCCCTCGGCTAAGCTTTTTTACACATTCTGAAAACAGGAGTCCCCCACCTTTCTGTTCATATCACTGTCTCTCCTACTCCAATCTCTACTACTTCGCATTATACTCACAATAAGCTGTTTTAGAGACAGATTAATAATCGAAGCAGAGCTGAGGCATTTAATCAATCAGAACAACAGATTATTGCTTTGTTCACCACAAAGAAAGACAGATTATCCTTTTATTATCGATCAGGCTGGCTACACTCCTGCCAGTTCCATTGCCCCTATTTCTAAATATTTTTGCTCAGCAAGTTTTCAACTTGCACCAATCTTAAAGACAAAAAAACATTTCTTGGAGCTTTATACCTATCGATCAGCTTTTTACTGTAATCCCCTGCCTTTTTCAGATGATTTAACACTCACACAATACATGAGTCTGTTTACAATGTCTCCTTACCACAGAGAAAATACACTGAGGATACTTGTCTCTTCCAGAGTCTTTTTCACTTTCCCTCTGTTCAGGTACAATACATTCAATCTTTACTCTTAACACTTGCAGAGAAGTGGTTACAACTTACAGGCAAGCACTCAAGTTGTCTCATTTCACAAAAAAGGGGCTTGGCACTGGACTGCATGGATGGGAGAAGTGCTGTAGATGGCATAGATTGTTCTTGAAGAGATGGAGAGAGTGGTATACTTTAGAAAGAATAAAAAGAACCATTCGGAATGAAACGTAGCTTGAGTTTAGCAGAAATAAATACACAAAAATCACCAACACAAACCAGTAAAAATGTTTGAAAACCAGCAAATATAAACAGGCATGTCACATGGAAAACATGAGACAATCTTCCCACCTTCCTCAGTGGCTTCAGTATCTGCACATACCCATGATCCTTACAACCATAGCAATAAAATTATGGGTTTTAGAAGGCATGTTCTATGGGGGGAAAAAAAGTTAAAGATTCCTCCATATTGAAAATACATGTTGTCAAACTTCAAATGGTAAGAAAAGCTACTGGAAAGGTCAAAGACAAACATAACTTGCATATCCACTGAACAGAACAAGGGTGACTGTTCACTGCTGCCAGGGACATGACTCAGAAGTAGACAAATTTTTCACTCTAACTTAGTGAAGAGCTGGATCATGCCCCTAAATGCAATTCTGGAAATTATTTCACTAGAGATAGATTTTCATGCAGGGAGTAAGACACAAGAGACAGTCCAATGGATTAGATGACCTCTCTCCTTTCCTTCAGCTCTGTTTTTTCCTGATTATGTGAATGCTTTTAAATGAAATATTTACAGGCATTGCTAATGCTAGGATTTTTTATTCTCAGATTTACCAGAATGAAGCAAGTCAATTTCATCTGAAACATTTGTGTTAAGAATTTGCTCTTTAACCTTGACTTAGACTATAGAAGTAGAAAACTATTATTCTCTGCCCAAATAATCTGTGTGATGTGCCAAGATACTGATGCAAAATTGAGTGCAAATGCAATTCTTCATCATTGTGAGTTAAGAACATTTGCTATGTTAACATCAGAATACAAACACTGTATTCTCTAAAAGTGGAACATTTAGCTTCTGAAGTGAGTTCCCAACTGCCACCATAAAATCACACTTTGTATTTCTTTGGAGACTTAAACACATACTGGGTTTAATCTTGCTTACATTCCCATGTATCCACTTCCTTTCAGACACCCATGCTCTTCTTGACTGGATTCATCCATTGTGAGAGCCTACTCAAACCCAAGCATCATTGGACCCTATTTATGCATCTGACTTTCCCCACTTTATTGCAGGCCAAAGATGTAATTAATTTAAGAGACCACAGTATCTACTAAATAAGCAACACACTACTAAATATCTAGTATATCAATTAATAATATAGCTAATAAACAGTTATTACTAATTCAGAATTCTGTCATTTTGTCCACTATCACACACATGTAATTATAAGGTTATGTATCACTCTTAAATGGTACAAATCACATGCGACTACTATAGAATTAAATCTTATCACCTGTTAGACACTGTTCACTGCTGTGAATACTTGCACATGTTTCCATCAAATCTTTGTAACAGAGAACTGACAAGTGATGGTGATTAAACAGGAGATCAAAATAAAGTATCTGATTTAACTGCTTAAATCTGAGACTCAGGCCAAGACTCAGTTGTTCCACAGGCCAAGAGAAAGCCTCTGTACTCTCTATACTAAACCTCTAGTGAGAGCAGACAGGATGGCAAAGATATTAAATGCCTTAAGGAACAGGATGCTGCTGTGCAGTAAAAGAGCAAAGGGCTTCTTTTCCAAATGGGAGCACTGTAGTGTCAAGCTGGCAGCTGCTAACAGGGAAGGCTGAGGTTGCTGTAAGGGCAGCCACTACTGCTGGAAAAAGGCTTGCTTCTAGAAGCAGCAACCAGCACACATAGCAGCAAAATGGAAATGTCACTGCAGCTTTTTGTTCTTCCCTTGCAGTTCTCTGCCCAGCTTTGACATTTCTCACCCTTTTCACTTCCACAGCAGGGGTTTTGTGCACCTGGCCCTTTCCTCCCAGAACAAGGAAGTTCTGCCTGTACTGCTGAGAGGCCTCACAGCTGATGTCACACCAAGCTTCAAAAAAAACCAGCTTTGAGAGGAGCGTCCTCTAACAAAGCAGGAGCTGAAGCATGTTCTTTGCCAAGAACATCTTAGTTTCAGTATAACATATAAAGCTGGCCAAAACCCCTAAGACTATTTTAAACCATTTGTAACATAAGAAAGTATTCCCACCCCATACATCTCTATTTATTTGATAACTCTGCCAAAGCACACACTAAGGAATTAGTCTCTTCTCTCCGTTCTGGTTCCAACCCACTGTGGAGTGACACCAGGCTCTCCCTGTAGACAGTAGCTTTTCTCTAAGAAGAGAAAACGATTAATCTTACTTTGCTGTTTGCCTAATTTGCCTAGTTAGTTTCAAATTTTTTTTCTCTTTTAATTTAAAATACATCACCAATATCTGATCACTGCCATCCATCACATACTGATCTATCCACTGCCAATTTTTAAACAGCAGAGAGATGCTCTGCTTGTTTTGAGGATCTGTGTTGCCTTCCAAGAAAAGAAGGACCTAGGGACAGGCCTCTGGTGTTACAGCTGTTCCTGGGAACAACTGACTAATAAGATGGCAGAAACTAGTGTTGTACTGGGAAAGAAAGTCACAGCCTGGTACTGAAAACCTGCAGCTCCAGAAGGGACCAGGCCTTCCCCTTCCTGGGAAAGGTAGAGGAAAACACTGATTTTACAACACAGATCTTTCCTGTAACTAGACCAGGCTGTGTGGAGTTTGCAACTATTCCTGAAACGAACTGAAACTTGGTCTGGAGCAAGGACCTGTCCTGAACGATGCAGGAGAGGAAGCAGGAGAGGACAGAGAGATATATTAAATTTCTCCAGTTGTGCTCTGTCTCATCTATATAATGTGTTTAAAGAGCAAGGTTATTCAATGTTGACGCTGATAAATCTGGCTTTTTCATTTTAAAACCCTTTTGGTCTTTGAAGAGCTTCCTATAAAGGAAAGATCTGAATAGACTCATCTCAAAGTTGTGGCCAAATCTCATTCTGACTATATGGGCATTGCCAAGACTAAATGGTGATAACAGCAATATCTTTATGCATCTAATCCAAGGTTACAAATCTAGATTGGTTTTATTTCAGCATGACATCTAACTATTGAAAAATTGACAAAGCATCCACAGTAAAGGACTATTTTGAATACTGCCCCACTATATTTATTGCAATGACTCCTACTCAACTGGAGTTGAACAGGACTCGAAATTTGGACTGTCATTTCTCAATAGTCCGATTGAACAGAATAGTTTATCAATGACTTCTGTAACATCCATTTGGCCCCCGCCCTCAAAAGCAAAAAGGTTTGACTTGCGCATTTTTGTCCCCTTCTCTCTAAATATTCATAGTAACTACAGTTCTAATAATGCTTACACATAATTCAGTTGACTAAGCTACGCAAAATACCAGGGTTTTTATGTTGTTGAAAGCTATTAAACAGTGAAATAGAAAAAATTTAGACCATATATTAAGAAAGAAGGCCACAAAAGACATATTCTACATGTGCTTTTTGTACACAACACCCAACCTTTTTCCTGCCAGATCACTATACCAATTATGCTGTGATTTTGGGGTGTTATCTGAAATTTTAGTATGAATCTCTGGGTCAGAAGTAGTTTGCATTTGCTAGTAATGTCATACTGTAAAGAATCTCTAATTCAGTTCAGTAATAACTGGTTGGGGGGATTTATTACAATATTGTTCCTCTTAAACAGTGCAACCAGTGAGAAGTTACACAAATCCCACGAACCGCCACACTGAAAAGATTAATGTATGGCCTTGCTTTGGTACAGTTTTGATTCAATTATCATGGTAAACTGAGGCACACAAGACTATTGCTGGGGTCTCTGCCTAGAGATGGTGACAGCCCTAAAGTACTATATATAACACTGAAGTCTGATTTCATAATTAATGCATGCAGAAAGTTTTGAGCCCCACAAAGGATGAGCAATGTTCCACATACACTAACACGAATAACAAATTAATCTTAGAAACAAGGGACTGTTCTCAGAGCAGAACTTGCACTGTGCAATGGTAAGACTAATGGCATCCTTTCAGAAACTGGAATTGGTTATCTTTTCACGGTGTTGGTCTAATTGTGTTTTTAATTTGCTTTTCTCTTTTTGCTAGGCTCCAAACCTCCAGCAGTCACATTTTACTCACCGTTTTCATTCAGCAGTCACACTTTTCACCCATGGTTCTGTTTATTGGCAGGTTTAGGAATATGTCTGGAAAGCATTTTGCAGACAAAAGCAGTCACCACTCCAAATCAGCTGGAAGCTGCATAGATTAAGTTAGCACAATGCCGAAATCAAGTCAATAAAACCACTGAAAAGGCATGCTAACATTAACTCAACATTCTGCTTCATACTGCCCATATTGCCCCAGCTTCTGGCAGGCTCAGTGCTGGCCTGCAGACATTCTGGTCTGCCTGAAAAACACAGGAAACCAGATTTAATGTCTGCTCAGTATCTGCAATCATCTCCTGAAGCTATTAGTAACAATTGGAGGCCAAAACATTTAAAGGCAGACAAGAAAAAGTTCTTAAAATACTTATTCTTCATAAGAAGGGTATGTTCACAGTACCATCTTCATTTGTATGAAAAGCACACTTCTGAAGCACAACTCGCATCAGACTAGAGCCGGTTGGCAAGACACTGCCCTCAGCATCATGTTCTAGTCTACATATTTACTCTTACTGCTTGCTAATGGAGACAGTCATTTGTTCGCAGGAGGCTGAGCGCTCATTTCTGGTAAAGCCCCTCTGGAAATGCAATCTGTTTTATTGTGTGTTCCACAGTTTGACAATTTGTTTCTATTACATATTTGGACAAGTATATACCAGCAGCAATACTGAGGGAGGTTGGAAGGGAAAAAAATATTGGGTTTTTAAAAGTATAATTTCTACTTGCCATAATCATTTCAAACATTTAAATAGTTTTTGTCCATTCCAGTAAATACATTTTGTACAAGCTAAACTGGAAAGCTTGAGAGAAAGGAGGAGTTGAACTAAACAAAACCACCCACAAAACATCCAACCACTAACGAACCCCACATCTCATCTGTGGGTTCAAATCTTGGGTGCAAATCTCTACATGACCAGAGCCATCAAGCTCTACAATCCTCACATTCCATCTGTCTCTTCCATCATGCAACCAAATGTATCCTTCAAAGAGTGCAAGGCTGTCAATTAAAAATAATAACAAACCACTGCAATTCTCTGTGTCATGACTTAGAATCATAGAATAGTTCGAGTTGGAAAGGACCTTAAGATCATCTAGTTCCAACCCCCCTGCCATGGGCAGAGAGACACCTCACACTAAACCATCCCACCCAAGGCTCTCTCCAGCCTGGCCTTGAACACTGCCAGGGATGGAGCACTCACAACCTCCCTGGGCAGCCCATTCCAGTGCCTCACCACCCTAACAGTAAAGAACTTCCTCGTATCCAATCTAAACTTGGCCTCCTCAAGCCAGCCACGAAAGTGTTGGCTAACCATCCCGTTTCAGTCTTTAGTTAGCTAAAAGCAGCTCCTCATACAGCAATTTTTCCTAAAATATTATTTGTTTTTAATTTATTTACTAAAGCTATTTAGTTCCAGGGCGGGCTCAGTAACTGGGTAATAAAACATTCCACAAGCTACACTACTTAATGATCTTGCTTTTCCTTTTAGGGTAAATGCTACCCCCACTCTCAATGGCCATGTGCTGCCTGTGCACTGGTATGGAGCCATTGTTAAAGGTCAGAGTGAGATTCAAAGGCACAGTTATTAAAGCTAAGAGAAAGATTGCCTCATTTCCATCATCTGAATTCTTTCATTATTTACTACTACTCTACAGGCAAAAGGGCAGATGTATTCATGATAATTGAGTGTATTAGGCAAGTCATCTTTCATTGGTTAAACTAATTGAAGCTTAATTCATTTTCTTGCAACAATTTGCAAGACTCCTCAAAAACATTAACTGTGAAATCGCCATTTATAACTCCTAACAAAAAGCCTGCATTTTCTGTCTTTCTGTTGAAGTTCTGGAAACAGCATATTGCTACAAAGATCAGTCCAGATTCTTACAATCGGTCTCAAATATGATTACAATATATATGGTATACTTCTTGCTCACTCTGGTGAGAAAGTGTACATCGTGTATGAAAACTAACCAATTATATGTAAAACAATTATTATCTAATATTATTTTCAATATGATTATAACTTTTACAAACACATACATACTTGATACACTGTACTGCCTGGACTAGCAGAAGAGATTTTAGCCCTGAACTGCATGTCAGTATTTTGAGACTATTAAGAATACAGCAGTCCAGCTGAACTGTTCACATTATGCCCCAAGATGACTGATGAATCACACTGCTGCACACATTTGGTTTAAGATGATTTACAGGGTCAGAAAATACTACATTAAAGCTCATCAGGGACACAGAGCTTCACTCCTGCTCTAGTTCCCCAGCTGCTATGAAATGGTGCTGCTCTGGCACGGTTAACTTTTGTGTTTGCACCTTTGACATCTGAATAGTGTATCCACATGGATTACATGGTTTATTTTACAAAACTGTGTAGCAGAATTTAATACAGCAGTTGCAGTTGGAATTTTACCTCTATATTTCTGGAAAGAAATGCAATACATTAAAAAAAAGAAGTAATTTTTTCTGCTCTGTCTGCTAGATGGAATATTAACTAGTCACTCCAGATTTATCAGTTGACTTTAATTCTAATGCAAATATATGCCCTGCACCAGGGCACATTAGAATATTTATAGTGTGAAGATGCCCCCCTATAGCCTGGAAAAAGGAGAAAGGCTAAAAACAACGCAACTAAGCTTTCCTAAAACATTTCAAACCAAATGATCTTTTTCCATCTGTGGACCTTCTTAAGTGAGAAACTCATAAAATCATACACGCAAGCAAGCATAATTCCTACTTGATGGGAACTTGGGGGGTTTTGATTTGGTTTCATTGCTAAAATAGAAACATAAAACCACCAAACAAACCAACCCAAAAAACACAAACCCCACACAAAACCAACATTCTGCTGTTTGCATTCAAGTTTCACCTGAATGCAGAGACTTCCCCCCCCCCCCCCCAAGATAAAGCAGAAGCAAAGTAAATTGAATTTGCTGCTCTTGAGACTGCTCCATTCACAGTAAGCATGTATTTGGAGAGAGGTTTGATCCGTACATTAAGACATAGTCAGATTCATTCAGGTGTGACAGAGCAAGTGAAATTCGCACATCTCTACTGATTTGGGGCACCGGAATTCAGCTGCAGGGAAACTGTGTTGCCATAGAAGACACGGCAACTGGAACAAAAGCATTTTTCCTCTTTACATGTAACTATTTCCAAGCCAAGTAATAAATAAAGCAGGATAAAACTTTCCTGGAGATCCACAAGTGCGCTGGTTTTGTCCCTCTCACCTTCACCAGTCTTCCACAACTGGTCCAGGTCTCCAACTATAATTCCTCAAAGAAAACTATGCAAGGTAAAAAGCTACTTATGATCTTGACTTGGCTGCTTTGGTCACTGCTACATAAAGCAGTAAGACATAGATCCCAAGACAAGACCATGCAGAACAAACAGTCCTGCATGACAGATAAGGGCAGGCATTTAGAAGCCCATTTGCTGCAACGTGCATGAGCTTGACAATTAAGGTGAATTTCTACTTAGCCCAAAATATTAAGAGTGCCTCATTTCCCTGTATTCTGCTAGGGAACAGTCTCTCAATTTGAGCTACAGGACCTGCTTAATAAATTAATCAATCACCATTGTAGAGCATTAAAAGCATGAAAATTATCGATTAATCATTAGGTACAAAAAAAACATACTCCATGTGCTCATTGGTTCACTATGTAGGGGAAATTGCTAGAGAAATGTTACTGCAGGCGAGAACATATGCTTATTTACCTGCAAGAGTTTTTTGATGTCATCTTGACTCCTTTCCCCTCCCCACATAACCTCAGCTTCAGAAGATTCTCTTGAAAAACTGCTGGAAAAAAGAATCATCATTCTTTATGTGGTCAATAAAGTCAGTGCAGAGAACAAACACACAAATGGGAGTGGAACGCCTACAGAATATCCCTGTCAACTGAAAGCAAGCTCAGAAAAATAACATTGTCAGGGATGGAAAATTGACTTTTAAAGTTATTTACAGAAGGGGAATGTGTGCCCACATTGCGGTGCCCAATGATGTTTTGTAGGTGAATATTTTCACCATTTCTTGTACTGACTCCTACATATGCTGCTCTCAGGACTCGTATACCAGTGATAGTGTCAGAAAGAGCAGGACAATAGAGCAAAACTGCCCCAGAGCTGAAGACCAGACTATTGGCCAATAAAACCTGCATGTACACTACCAAAAAATCGTGGCCAGATATTAATCTAAGTGATGCCTCTGTATGTGCTTCACTCAGAGGTCCTATTCCATCTATCATCCCTTCCACTATGCAGGACAGGTGCTTCCCAGTCAAGATCAGATCTGGTAATGTGGAGACACCGTAATGGATTTCCCTAGTTACCAAGTGCTGCTTCATCATCAGTAGGTCTGTTTCATCACCCACCAAACCATTTCTAAATCAGGTAGCTATAACAGATGTTGGCTAAAGATAAAATACAGCATGTGTGGTCGTGGGAAGGTCTTTCTCAACACTCCTCCTTCCCCCAAAAAAAGAAGTTCAGTGCCTGTCTATCATAACACTAACACAAAAATAAAGAAAACAAAACCTTTTAAATGAGGTTTTGGAATATCTTTCACTCTGGCACACATCAAACACACTTCTCACAGTTTGAAAAAGACAAGTGTTGTGGGATGCATAGGTTACTGCTCCACCAAAACTGCCAGCTCTGGGAAGGCATTTAAAAATTCTGGGCAAATAGATCCAGCACAGTAAGACAGAACTGGCAGTTTACAAACTGCTTGTGTGCCAAAATGACAACGTCAGGCAGTGAGTCAGCTGTACGCCTCTGCTCACTGGCACACTGGAAAGAAACCCATTATCAGTGGCACTACATGGGGACCAATAATGGCATTACTGATGCTGCCTTCATGCTCAAAGTCACAGCAGTAGCATCTGAAGCCTTGTATTAGCTTCCCTGTGTTTCCTTACTTCACACACTCCTGCTTAAGGCAGAGACAAAGAAAGCTGCAATACAAATTATATATTCATCACAGCTAGTGCAGCCTAATACAATAAAGTCAGTGCCACAGTGTCACTTGTCACTTTCAGAGCATGAGATGAAATGACGCCATCTGTGAGAGAGAATAAAATGAGGAAGTGAGTCATAGCATACTCTGATAAAATGGCACAGCCACTCTGGAGCTGGAAAGAAAATGATGGAGGAAGGGCCATCAGGAAGCCACAGCAGCAGCGATTACTTCCTAACTCACATAAAGACATAGTGCAGTTTCGTCTATACAAGCAGCACTGGATAAACCTGCCAGGCACACCTGCAATCTGATCCTAGTTTATAATATCTGCTAAACACACTTGCATTTTTATGACTATGTTTGCCTGAAGGCCCTGTAGTAGCAGGGACAAGGATATATTTGGAAAGTTAGAATATCGTTAGCCAAATTCAAATTCACTTCAACAATCAATAGATCACTAATTAGAATTTAATTCATTTGAAAAGACACTATAGCTGGTGAAGCAAATCAAGTGTTTGCAATTGGCAGACTTTCAGCATCTGAACTTGCTTTTAGGAAGTTCTCTGTCCAATGTGAAAAACCCAGCACAATATCCATACTCAAGATAGGCATCCAAGTCAAAAAGACAAGAAAAAAGTCTTTGAATTCCATTTACCATTGTGCTTTAACAGTTCTGTTTTATACAATTCTACAATAATTCTATGCATACTAGGATTAATATAAGCTTAAAAATCCAGGTATACATTAGCTTTTAAAAGAGTGGAAGAAGTGCACTTTTCCATGAATGTAGTTTTCTTGAATAATAGAAACAATTTTTTGTGATACCAAACAACATCTGGTATAAAACACGCGTCATTACTATGCAGCAAAGTGTTTCCTTTATTAAATCACCTACAAACTTGCTGCCAAGTAGGCTTCAGCTTGACCACAGATGCTGGGCTGGCAAGATGCTAATCCCATCCTTTAGAAGTGCAGAAGCCTGTAGCTTTGACCTTCACCTACCAGACCCTCCAGATGTCTGAAGCCAGTTCCTCATTGTTTTGAACAGCTATGCATACCACTAAGAACGTGTGATCCATGTACTCCCAATGGATGATAAAAGGTGTAGCTTTTAAGGATACAACTGGTGTAGTACTGTCGTGGTTTAAACAAAAGTCATCCATAAATCACACAGTTGCTCTCTCACTCCCCCCTTCTTGCCCTCCCCCTACTCCCGGAGGGACTGAAAGAATCAAGAAGAATGCAACTCCCACGGGTTGAGATAAGAACAGATTAGTAACTAAGGTATAACACAAATCACTACTGCTACCACCAATAATAATAATGATAAAGGAAATAACAAGAGGAAAGAATACAACACCTCAACACCAGCCAACCCATAACTCGCCCCACTCCCCCTAGCCAAGCACCTACTGATACCTTGTCCAGCCCTGCAGTCCCCGCCCTTCCGGGTAACTCCCCGTTACATCCTGGGCATGTCGTGCTGTGGTATGGAATACCTCTTTGGTCAGTTTTGGGTCAGGGGTCCTGTCTCTGCTTCCTCCCGGCCTCCCCTCCTCCCTGGCAGAGCATGAGGCTCAGAAAGTCCGTGGCCAGACCAAACATTTGAGCAGCAACTGAAAACATCGGCGTTAACATCACTGTTCCCAGGCTGAAAAGTCAAAACGCAGCACTGCACTAGCTACCAAGAAGGAGAAAAATAACTGCTACTGCTGAACGCAGGACAAGTACATAACACAGAGTCGCACTGGGTACCTCTCTGTCATAAGTAACAGTAATTTGTATCACAAAGCATTCAACTGCTAAAGGAGACATCAGTGATCTATTCTGTAGCAGTTATTCCTGAAGGTGAGGATTTAAATTCCTACATCATTCATCACCAACAAACTGCATATTTTAGTCAAATCCAAAGTTTACCAGCAACTCAATAGAAGATTTTGTATGAATGCCACTCAACTGTATCGCACATACACATTTAGGTGGTCAGACACTGTAAAAGCAATTACTGCCTGTGGCCCAGATATGAGTAACTCAATGCCATGAATGCGGATCAGACTGCTAAACCCTTGCATGATGCTGTACACATAGTTCTTTCCTCCTGTATGTCATACAGAATCATTGACTTGGCTTACTAGTATCTTACAGAAGCAGCAAAAAAGTTCTTCCATTCACCTGTGCCAGGTTAAGCTACAGGTCTGCAATTATCCATCTCTAAAACATACATCTGTGTTTCTATCATAACAAAGACATGACTGAAAAATGTATAACCTGTTGGTTTGCTGCAGTAAGATTTATTGCTATATACTTAATTTTAATGACTGATTATGAGTTTAGTAGAATAACTTCATTTTTTCATTATCATACCTAATAATTTCAAATAACGAAACTACAGATTCTACATATCTGAATAAAACTGTTAAGGTAACCTAATGACTTACACACTTACGGTGAAGTCAGGACAGTTAAAAGAGTTGCTGGTCCTCAGCTAAACCTTACATCAGTGCCAAGTACACTCCACAGGCAAAAGGGAGAGTGCTGGAGGAAATCACCCGCAGTGAGAACTGGGTAACCTCAGCTGGTGAGCAGCAGCTCCTTAACTTACAGACAAAGTGTCCTGGTTTCGGCAGGGATAGCTTCATTTTCCTCCTTGTAGCAGGTGCAGTGCTGTGTTTTGGCTTCCAAGAACAACGCTGATAACACACAGATGTTTTAGTTGTTGCTCAATAGCGCTTACCCCAGTCAAGGACTTTTCAGTCTCTCATGCTCTGCCATTGAGGAGGAGCACAAGAAGCTGGGAGGAAGCACAGATGAGACACCTGACCCAGACTGGCCAGATGGGTATTCCCCATCACAGCACATCATGCCCAGTATATGAACAGGGAGGAGTTGGCCAGGAAAGGCTGATCACTGCTTAGAGATTGTGCATCACTTGTTTCAGCTTTTTTTTTTGATCCCTCAGGGGACAGGGTTTATTCCTTTCTCTCTCTATTTCCTATTATTATTATATTATTGTATTTTTCTTTTAATTATTAAACTGTTCTTACCTCAACACACAGGTTTTGACATTTCTTCCAATTCTCCTCCCATCCCACTGGGGAGTGGGGGCACCAAGTGAGCAACTACCTGGTACTTAGCTGCTGGTTGGGCTTAAACCACACATCACTTCTGAATGATGTCAAACCCTTTTCCACTCCCATGAAAGCCCACTGACAACTCTACCCAGTAACATAGAACTTCAACAGTCTTAGAATTTGCGAAAAGCTGCAAGTTTAACCAAGTAAGTTTACTCAAAGTCCTGCACAGACACTGGTAGTGAGAAAGGTCCTGCTGAACAGTGCACTCAAACATCCTAACGTAATGCAGAACCTCCACAGGGCCTTCCAGACCTTGCTCCCATCCTGCTGCCCTCCTCCACCCCAGTCTGAGTTAATGATTTTCCAAAGCAGATGGTTGCTGCTGGTAAACAGATAAATTATAGCCAGCAGAAAGCATGAAGCTTGGGATCACTGCCATGGTGAAAAACTGAATCCTCAGGAAACAATATTATATATAACTTAGCACTGCATCTAAAGAAATAAAACCTAAACCTTGAGAGCCCAGTGTGCTGTAACGAAGCGAGCTAACCGTTACCTTCCCTATGCCTGAAGCTCTGCAATCGCTAGGTTTCTGAACTGTATTTTTTTCATTAGTCTTATGCTTCCAAATATAATCTATTATTTGGCAGCAAAGGCAGCAAAAACATTTGTTCCTTCTCAGTACAGCTGCAACAAATTGGACTGAAAAAACATTGTATTGGCAATCCAGCAGTCCCGCCATCGTGTTGATTTTTCCCTGGTAACAGGGTTGTATTTTTTCCTTTGTGAGGGGTGTGGTGAGAACAGGATGAAGAAATGCATTTCCTCTGTCCTTGGCTTTTCGAGTTCTCATTCCTCTACGCCCTGATAGAAGGGCTAGGCTCCAGAAGTGCATACTATGAAACTTCTTTTAATGTGTGTTTGTATAGAGCAACCTTTTGTCTTTCTCATTCTCAGGAGTGCAAACATGAAGAAACTCCAAACTATGGCATTATATCTGAACATAAAAAGAAGACACTAGAGAGTTTACTGTAGACTTAGAATCTCCAAAAGCAAACCAAGCAATTACACTCCTTGTTGAGATACATGACAATCCACTAAGGACGATATCACATGTAGGTTACAGCAGTATTTCCTTGAGAAAAACAAATGAACAAAAACTTGCTGTAAACTACTTAAGGACTAATCTTAGTGCTAGGCTAGAGAGCTGACTATGTAAAAAACTGTGGACACCTAATTATACGGTCAAATAGGCTTCATTTCAAACAAAATGTTGCACTTTTTTGTACCATATACAAAATACCAAACCCACACAGTATATAAATCAGTACAGAAATAAGGTTTAGTGCATGCATAACTTAATATATTCAAGATAAGGTAGGAAACACAAGAAAGGAACAAATAGCAGCTGAAAATATCTGGCTTTCTCAGAGGTTGCTAGTGCCAGACAAGTGCCAGACTTGGGCTACACTTGCAGCTCAGATTGACAGTTCCCTACTGCAGTGCCACCAGCCTCAGCAGCCCAAGATCTGGCAAAGGATGCATCACTTATCTTCACTACCCCGCCAGGCACTAAGAGCTTACCAGGACAGTCAAAACTGACTCAATCACCGAGCTAAAGAAAACCACAGAAACCCCCAGCCATTTGGCCCCTATGGCCTTAAAATGACAACACTAATCACACTGCAATGGTAAACTCATGCTGTGTTTTAAGTTCACATCTTAGTGTCAGGAGTGAATCACCATTTTGGAGAGAATCAGACACAATGACATTCAGTGGAGCCAAGTGTTTCACAACAATAAGACACATTTGTCAAATACAAAAGTTGACTTCTGGTTTATTGCTGAATTAGAAATAAAAAAACCCAAATAACCCACCACACAAAATTGATGTTATTTGGTAACACTTCAGATACGGACCAGAAGGGTTAGAATAATTTCTCACTAGTGTGGAACAAGTCAGGAATGATGTGATAGATCTTTGGCCTCTCCAAAACATATTGACTTGAAAAGCAGAATGTCTCACCAAGTTTCTGTAAATTTTGTGAAGTTTTCTCGACATATGTTTGGAGCCCATTATATTAGAATGAGTTAAATGATTTATGTAAGAGGTGGGAGAGAAACTATAATGCTAAATGAAGTCGTATTCTGCTAGTTAAAATCCATCCTGGCATCTGACATTGATTCTTATGTTTGACTTGATCAATATTTAAGCAAGTCAACTTTAACAGACATTTCATAATGTAGCTTCTGGCAGTTGTTCTCCTTATCTATAATAAATTTTCCCATGTATTATAGTTTAATTAGCTATCCAGAGTATTCCTATGGGCTCAAAAACAGTAAGATAAGCAGGATTTGACAATATGATTATTTATCAACCAGTGTAATAAAAAATTAAAGAAACATACAGATGATATAACAGTACTCATTTTGAGAGCTGATTTAAAAACAAAAGGAAGTTAAAATACATAATTATAACAATACAAAAGAACAGACACAGATCAGAGAAAATTACTCATTGCTGCCCTATGAGTATTAATCAAAATAGGCACATGATAAAAAGAAACTCAAGCTGTAACAGTGTCAGAGCAGTCCTCCTCCAAGTTCATTAACAGTACTGCTCTGCAAGGCATCTGTGCAAAAAAAAGTCTTGGAATAAGGAAAGATTCCCCTGGGTTTTCCACCTCATCTGCTGCCTTTCAAAGCCAAAATAAGTTCCACTGCCTTAATCTCCTGTTAGCACCACAAGTCAACAAAGACTCTTTTCCTATGAAAGTAGACCAGTTTCCTAAGTATCAAACAGTTTGGCCAGGACAAACATTAAGACGTCAGTTTTGCATTAATGCAATATTACAGCTTCTCTTCTAGACCTTGAAAATACTGTATATCAGTGATTACTTGAGTGACTTTTCCTGGAAGGCCACAGAAGGACTATTTTTCAACTCAGCACACTAGATATAGTTTTTGTTAGTTCACCAAACATGGAAGACCGTAACATTCCTAAAGTCACTTTGAGGAGCACAAACTGATAGTAAACACTGTCAGATTACATCTTTCTTAAAGCAGGGGTGATCCACAGCAGATGTCACATAACTGAGTCTTGGCAAAGCACTACTGGATCCATGTGTCCCATTAATGTTTTAAGGGTTTTAAAGTATGAAATATTGTGGAAGAGAGTTATGCAGGTTGACAGCACATGACAACACTCTTACGCTATGTACCCCCTTTATTATCTGTTGTAACTACCAACTTTAATGTGCACAACAGATTTCTTTGTATGTTAAGTGTGTTTCTGTATACTGTTTATTCTACAAAAGAACATCTGATAAATTGCATTGCAGCCAAAGGCTGAACTTCAGTATCACAGGATCTTTTTTAAACAAACTCTTAGAGCCACCCAAGCACATACTCTGAAGTAAAACCTAAGAAGAGAATGCATGTTTGTAGAAGACATAGCTTTATTCATAGGCATCACTGTTGAATTGCTTGTTTCAGCTATAAGCAACTGGGTTTGGTTGTTTAGAACACAGTGTGAAACAATACACACAATGCCACTCAACTCCCTTGAGCAAGTATCTACATACTAAAATACTGATTTAGAATGATGGCTGTCTTACTAGAATGCACCATGATGTGAAATATTTCATCATTTATTACAAAGTGTTAAAAAAAAAAAAGTTCTTTTAAAAGAAATGTTGAAGAATACTTTAAAAATACCTATTTTTAAAAAAAACATCAAGCAAATACACACACATATTTAATAACTTGTTCCCCATCTTAATTTTTTTTAAAGTTTGTATTTGCTTCATTTTTCAAATGGACTTCAGCAACCTTTTGCTGTATGAGCATGAATATTTCAGAATGCCCTTTAGAAACAGAGGCTATTCTAGGGAATTCAAAGAAACCCACAGAACAAGAAACAGACAAAACCCAGAGCTGATGAATCAAAAAGAGAAAAATACCCAAACCCAAGACATAGCGTAAAAAAAGGGGGAAATCAACTTAAAGCACCTCAAGTCAATTGTTTGGCTGTGGCTCTGAGACAAAAATGTAGAGATTCAGTAGTAACATAGGAAACATTTCTGACTGAAAGCCATAATTCACAACTGTAGGAGTTATGAATCAATACAAATGGCAAAATTATTGACATTCCTGCTTTACCTGTTATTGCCAGGGAAAGTACGCGTTGTTTGACACCCTGGTTTATAACTGCCTCCTCACTTAGATCCTATCTGAAAAGAGTTAACTTCATATGGCAATAACTTAAATGTTTTAGGAGCGTAGTTTCGATACTCCAGTGAATTAGAGCATAATTCCTTCCTTCTAGATGCATCATAGCAGTACATACATTTAAAAAGTGCTGAAGACTGGTTTTGCTGAAACTAATGCCCCCTATATTTTCCTTCCAATTCTGAAATTCAATTTGCTAGCACATATTGCCAAAGGGTAATTGGATATCAGTTATTTGATTTCTTCCCCTGCTCTTTAGCTTGGGGCCCCATCGACAAGGCACACAGGTCACATAAACCTGAACTTTTGCTTGGATTAATTTCACATCAAGAGAGTCGTACTGGACTCGCATACACTTAACAGGCACTTCGATTAGCACCATGGATTTTCACTCTCTTAATGAATGTAACTATATTCTAGTGTCTCTTGCAGATTTCCTTTCACATCAGGATCTTACCTGGGACTAAATTTCAAGGCTTGAAGAGCTTCCTTCACCTTAGACCATAAAGCAGTTTGGCAGAACCACAGTAAAGGCATGGAGGAGAGCTCCCCACCTCTGAGTGGAGACCAGCTATGCACTGCTTATTACCCCTTCACTTTGTGAGTATTTGACGGGGTGGAGGGGTGTTGAACCACATTGTAGGTAAGAACTACAAAATTTAGACTACATAGTTATTTTCACGTAATATTGCATTCCTATTCTGTAATTTCACTACATCATTAGTGTACTCTAGAATATAAAGGTAGAGCTACTAACACTTATGTGTTATACAGATATGAGCAAAGTAGCTTTACAAGGCCTGAAACCCTTAGAACCTTTATTAAACTGACATTTTTTACTTGACTTTTCATTACCTTCTGTGAAGTCTTACTGCTTAAATTAAAATTAAGTTATTCTACTGTTTGACTACTTCATGCACTTAAGAAAACACAGTTCTAACCTTCTCCCTGGTCTCTTTTCATTAGTTACCGTTTTTTAATTGCTCTGTGTCATGATGTATATCTCAAAATCATTGTCTAATTTGCACAATTCCAATTTCTGACCTTGCTCCATGCTCAGAATACACTTAAATTCTCAGTAATCATGCTGTGTTTACACTCTCAAGTGACAGATCTCAAACATACACTAATGGCAATCAAATCCTTACAGAGCTTTTGAAGCAAATTCAATTTCATAATTACTTTCCCCTCTTTGCCTGCACTCCCTATCCTTCACCAGGGGCCCCCAGCAGTGCACATATCCTTCTAATCCTCTCTCTCTCCCAGAGCAGTATGAAATACCTACTGAAGTGGCTGTGTCAGTGCTCATCCAACTTTCCTCCCCCTAACGTGTTGTCAACAAGATCATAACTAAGCATTACTGAACAAGCAAGCAAGCACTTATGCATTATTCCAGGTGCTCATATATAAGTTTAATCCACCACGCGTGCAATTTCTACAGAAAACCCACATAGACTCAGTAACAGCCTACAGCATCCTCAGTTTCATACCTAGTGTAGAAGCTCCTTATGACTATCACTACTGACATCCTATCTGCAATCTCAGGTGTGGCTTTTATCTCAAATAACAATCCCTTGTTTACTCACACTTTTATTCTACATCCTCAGTACTGACTTAATAGAAGCAAATCAACATTAGCAGTTTTGCATGCCACAATATACTAGAAGCACTGAAACATGCTACATTTCTATACTAAAAAAGCAGCTACCTTTTTTCAGGTATCATGTTTTAATCTTTACAGTAACCTACCCACAGGACTGATACTTCCCACTTAGGAATATGGAAACCACAGCATCTACTGCAAGAACCTTTATGCAGACAGCCTAATAATTCAAGGTGAGGCAAATCTCTCAGTGGCACTCAGATTTAAAAAAATGTTTATGTTTTCTTACCTCCTGTTGGTGGCCCATCACACCAGTAATCACTATCTCCTTCATAAGTAGCTAAATATTAGAATTATTCTGAAGACAGACCTGAATAACTCATTTCATGGGACACAACTGTAAGAAACACTATGTCTGTCTTCCTTTGCAAAGAAATCCAGTTTTACTATTTGGAACACCAAAGCAATGCGTGTCATGAGCATCTGGCCATTAGCGGGGTGGGAGGAGAGAAACAACCTGACAATTACGGTTCAGTCACACTATTTTGAAAGACAACACTCAATTCAACGTACAGCATTCTTTGAGTAACAAGCAATGCTATTAGTCTGATCCAGCATATTTTGCAGTTATTAACAAATCAGCATAACTACATGAAAGGAAAGCTTTCTGTTTTCAAGAGATCAGGGTTTCAAGCTCTGCTTTCAATACAATTAATACAAGATTGTTGACATGACAGACAGAATGGACCATGCCCCCATAGGCTGAAGTTTTTTGTTGGCTTGCTTTTCTGATTATTGGAGTTTATATATTTTATTTATATTTTATATATACTCCTAGCTAAGGAGTAAATATTGTTACCTACGTAAATCAGCAGAAAACAAGGTAATAAAATTCATGTTTATACAACAACCAGTCCAATACCCTGCAAAGTCCCAGCTATTCTAGAAACCTCCACACCGTGCCAAGAAGGGTACCTAAGTCTCAAAACACTGGTTTTTAAAAAATGTTGTTTAAAAATAAATAAGGTGAAAAAATGGGTTCCAAGTAAAACCTTCCTTACTGGTATCTTATGTGCACACCTTCAAGGCCCTTCTCAAGAAAGGTTTATTTTAAAATACAGTTGAGCCATAAAAGGATATAAGGATCTATTCAAATGACAATTAAAATTCTGTTAGAGCAATTCAAGGGCCAGTTTAACCTCTCTTAATTCATATATCTTTTTCTAGACTATTGCATGGAAGCTCATGTAAGTGTTACTGACCTTGAGTTAAAACAGCAGTAGTTTAAATATTTTACCTTACTCCAGTAGGAAAAAAGATCAGTTCTGCACTTCTTTTGGTATGGGAGCAACTTCCAGTAATCTCAGCTCTTCATAGCTGCAAGTAAATCAGAAATATATTTAAGCACGTGATTAATCTTCATTGTATAACAAGCTCCACAGAGATTGTTCTTAGTCACAGATAATAATTCCCACTGTTACAAAGATCTGTGCTCAGAATAGTACCTCCCAAGGAAAAATTTCATTGCAAAAGCAATAACAGTTGGGATGACAATCTTCAAGCTGGGGAATAGGGAAGAAGAATTGAGAACTAGCCCAAAATCATCTGACATGCAAGAAAAACCAGCAAAGGATTTGGAATAAGACATGCAAGAAAAACCAGCAAAGGAATTAGAACAATCTTAATTACACTGCAGATAACATACTACAGCAGAGGGAAAAATACTTCGTGTGCTACGGAAAAAATTCCTGTATTTACCATTTTATGATAATTTAGCTTTTACAGTACTGTTTTAAGCTCACTCGAAGTATTACCATGCTCTAGATTTTGGCCTAACAAATGAGAAATTAATTTTATTACTTCAATTTAGTAAAATTTTAACAGAATATATTGGATAGTTTGAGAAGAAAATAATCAGCCCTTTAGATAACAAGTTCATCTTTTCCTAGCAACAGGAACAACTTT
Organism: Lathamus discolor; assembly: GCF_037157495.1. Lineage (NCBI taxonomy): Eukaryota > Metazoa > Chordata > Aves > Psittaciformes > Psittacidae > Lathamus > Lathamus discolor. Next base: position 19,250,110 of record NC_088892.1, read on the forward strand.
AGACATGTAATCTTAGCTCTACTGTGCTCTTACCAGTATATTTTAATGTGTGAAATCTCATTAGCAGGGAAGAACTACATGCTTCCCAGGGAGAAAGGGGAACATTAGTATTTGCTACAGAGGACTAAAGAGAGTACCAACATGAACATTCAATTCCTGATCATTCCTAGCTTGCATAACTGAAGAAAACAGGCACAGAAAAGGTTGATGGAGCTGTCACCAGCAGAAAAATGCTAGTTTGTTAGAGAATAGAGTGCTATCTTAACTCTCAGCTTCTAAGGGAGGTTAAGATGAAAGACGAGAGAGTAGTCACACTGCTCATACCTAGTAAATAGAACATTAAAATAAAAGGAATGTGTCTATTCATATCTTTTGCCCCTTTAAATCCAAGAAAACTGCCTAGATTTCTAATAAAGACATAAACCAAAGGAAAACACATTCTCAACAGAAGGCACGAATCCCTTCTATCAAAATAGTATTAAGCTGCATCTACAGCCAACTTACTTTAACAGAGCTCCACATGATCCATAAAGAAACATTCACCCAACAGAAAAAGCAAGCAACCACATACCAAGCTAAAGATGCTGTTAATGTAGCTAATAAGCACATGGACTTGATTCACAAGGATGATTTCTGAAACAGAATTATGTGCACATGGTTACACTGCAGGGTTACATTAAACAGTGCTTGGCTAATCAAGATCACTTCAGGAAGACACACTGCGCATTACATTTTATCAAAACACGTATACCTAGAACAAGTGGTGCTTTTACTTGAACTATTAAGATGCAGGTGTAGCATTTAAAACCAAACAGCTAACATCCAGAGTGTAAATAACCCATGCTGTTGTCAGAGACTCGGACTAGTATAACTTGAACTGCATTTAGCGTTCACGCCAGCAAAGGTGGTATCTAACACACTAGAGATAGCTGGTGTATCTACATTCTCATTTAGTTCATAGGGGTATACCTTCTGATCATTCCCACTAGGGGACACACACTGGGTCACATCCTGAAATTATTCAGTAACAATTCAAGTACAATACAAGTCAAGTACATTCCTTTTGGATTAAATCCAACCAGAAGGTGTGCTCAAGTAACACATCTGATGTATCCTGATCATTATAAGGCTTTTGAACCTATAGGATGGAACTAGAAATAGTTTCAAGTAAGCATTCCTTTCCCACGTCAAATGCAGGGATATCATCTGCATTGTCATACTGCACAGAGCTATGCCTACTTCACCACAATAGTTGCTAATGGTCACACAGTTGAAGTTTGATTCTCTTCTGGAACATCTCCAGAATTGAATTTCCTTGTTGTTTTGGCACAATTTCTGCAAAAAGCGAGCCTGCTTCAGCAGCACATTAAGCACAGGTTTCAGCCATCTGGATGGACCGCAGCAGTAAATCGACAATTGATGATAATGTAGTTAAAAGTAACCAAAATGCTTGAATTCATCTGCTTCATTCAGTAATCTTGTGCGCTAAGAAAAATTACTATTGTACTGTTGCATGTTTACTGCATAAAAATGACACGTGCATGAAGGGTTATTCAAAGAAAAGGAACCATTTTGCACCTTTGTGCTAACACACACTTCCTTTACAACAGCAGACTTGCACATTTAACTGTCTCACACTAACATGAAAACTTACTTCTTTGGACCGCAAACACACTTTGAGCAGTTCTGAAAGAAGCAGCCACCTCCTCTTACCAGTGCTTCCAGGAAACTATTACAGATCACTTCAATTAGGTCAACTAAGTAAAATATGTTTCTTCTCCATTATGGCCAAGAAGATTTACTGATGAATTTTTGACACCATTTAAAACTAATCCATTTCCTCATCTGAGACTGGGAGCTAGTCATAAGCTCAGACTGAAATATAAATCAGTTGCAAACTGACCCTTTCACCAAAATACCCCTGTAATTAAGCAACTCTTACATTGCCGCAAGAACAAATGCACAGGGTTGAAAAGACTTTTGGACATGCTTTCAATTTTGAAGCCTTTTTATCAGTTCAGAAAAATCAAGTTCAGTTACAGAAATCTGGATTTCTGTAAAAAAAGACTATTTTCCTGGGCTTTTATTTTGTACTGTTACTTCCATAACAAAACATGGCTCCTTCTTGTCACTTGAAAAAAAATTTATTTACCTCTCAGCAGTAATGCAGGATTACTCAGTCCTTGGAATTCAATGTATTTCTTATGAGTTTCATCAAATGAACTTTTCAGAGATTCATCATGAGGATTTTTATTATGTTTACAGTTACTGAAATAGTTCAGCTTATAGCTAGTGCTTGCTGTTGGAAGGCTGATATTTCAGTTTAACAGGTCTATCGGTTCTCAAGTCTGTAACACAAATATCAGAATACAATTTTAAGCTCCATATTTTTGTACTTATTGCCTTTGCGTAGGATTTCACAGCTTGAAAACAAGTGTGGTAGTTGAATCATGGATTGTGTGTTCAGTATGCACTTGTAAAAAGTGAAAATAAAACAAAACAAATGCGACTATAAGACTCTTTTTTTCAGCAGGAATAAGATACCTCTTATACACTAACCTTTTTAACTATCTTGGGTGATATTACTTTAATCATTGGCCAAAAGATGTTCCAGTTGATTCTAGTCACACGTGAATATTTCACTGTCAGTTGTGGTGCAGATAGTTTTACATAGCAATTTCATCAAGTTTTTCTGGCATCAGAACTTAGTGGAAATCAAGGCTATAAGTGGAATTCTGAGCGTAATAATCTAAAACCATGATTATCATTCATTTCCATTTAACTTCAAGTCTCATGTCCCCGTTTCCTCACTACTCCTACCTGACAAAATTACTTCATCTGCTTGTGGTTGGCTCTTTTCTTCTCAGCCTGTTCTGCTTGCTCACCTGCCTGTAGTAAAGAAAAGACAATTTCAGAGTCTCATTTGCAAGTCCAAACATGAACATTTTCTTGATAAATCTAAAGCACTGTGCACATTATTGTTGATACTACTTTTTTAAAGAATATATACATACATATTCATTAATTTTTATCTTGATCATGACAAAGGTCTACTCCAATGGCATTCTTATACCGTAGTTACCTAAACAGTGACTGCCTTTGCCCCAGACCTGACTGTACATCATTATACAGAATTAAAACCAGCATACCTTACTTCAAAATATTCCATCCTACAGCTGACACCCACCTATCCTGCCTCACTCCTTCAGACTGCTGGAAGCACTGTTGGCACTGGGACTGACGCTCTTATATTCCCCAAGAGCAGTTCTCTAGCAGTTCATGTCATTTAGATGATAACTTAAAAGCTCCATTATGTTAGAAGAAGCAAATGCTTGAAGTTCTCATTTATTCCATGTTCTCAGAAGAAAACTTTTACAGCATAAGAAAATAGACTTATCACCTGACAGTGTATTAATAACTATTCATGTAAATAATAGCAAGCACTGAAAAATACCTACAAACAAATGACAGAAACAATGAGTTTCCACAACGGGGGAAGAAGTGGAAATATGTTAGTAGAACGTGTTATAGTGCTCCTGGTAGTAAATTTCGGGGGGGAGGGGGGGTGGGGGTGGGGGGGGTGGTGGTGGTGGAATATCTGCTTCCAGTAGCAAACAATCTCTGTACCCTGACACAAATCCTCGTATCTCTCAACAGTCCAATGCTTTATGACTCTAGCTCTTAATACTTTCTTAAAACATTTCCTCTAGTATCATAATCAAACAGAGCCATCTTCCTATAATGTGTAATGTTACCTGTCTGTTGATAATTTACAATTTTATAACTGTTTAACTTTAAAACTCAACTGCTTAAATGCAAACATAAGCTAATGGCTGCAATTTTATGCAGCTTTTGAAAGCTGCATTTAATCTCAGCCAATACAGAATTTCTGTATCGCAGTTCTATTTCATCTTCCTCTACATGCAGCATCACTCAGTATTTTTCAAGGTGGTTTAGTGTCTTGCCTCTGTTGAGTTCTATTTTGTGGGTTTGGACAAATTACAACGAAATGCAAGAAATGAGTAGGCTTTAGGAATGTTTTAAGCTTTGTGTTTCTGAATGTGTCTTTTTGCACTAATCTTTTTTAAACAATAACATGTTCCACAAGACAGGTAAGTACTTGCATTAAAGCATATATTTTGTCTCTACGTTGCTTAATGCTTCAAAACCATTTCAAATACTTAAATTCTTTCAAAGTACTTAATGGATAGAAACCATTTCCTTTATTTTGCTACTTTTCTCTCCATGTAATAACTAATTTTATTAGTATGCTGCTCATCTCCCTTAAACAGAATTTAGACTCAGTGAAGCCAATATTAATTAATTGCACATTATTTTCATATTATTTGAAGCACCAGTTACTTTCTGATCTATGCTTGTCAAGTTTTCCGATACATCAGACTGATTCCAAGCCCATTTTCTGATCTTCCATTTAAGCAGCTTTGTATCCCCAAAATACATGGGAAAAATACCCAGACTACAGAACTCTGTAATCCAATCTCATGTATAAAATGCATAAAACTGTTAAACAGGTCTACTCAAATACATCAATCTCTTCCACTTTTCCCCCTTAACAACACCCTCAACAGGCTCCCACTGTTGTTGCCTTCTCTCCTTTTTATTCAATTACTCCTTAGTATGAACAGGTAATCTCTATCCAATGTACCCCACAAATTTACATCTTTTTTTCCTTTTTGACTTTCAAAATTCATGTGTGACTAACCACTGAAAATCTCCAAAAATCTCTGAAAAAAGCAGGTCAATAAAAGGAAGTATATAATAACCGCCTAAATTCAGAATAGGCTGCTGCTAAAAGGAAGTATATATCTTTTTATGCATTATAGATCACAATGGGTTGAACTGCAGCACAGAGGTTTCTGTTGAAGCATTGGGAAACACCTTCCAATGCTAAGGATTATCCAGTCCTACAGAGTCTACAAGGGCTGGAACATTTATTGGATGTCTGCTTAGCCACCAAAACTAAAGTCTGATATTTTGTTTGCTGTTATTTAGATTCACTTTTGGATGTATATTGCATGGTTACAGGAATAGTAGCCCAAAATTTAGCCACAAATACATAATCATTTTTGGAAGTGTCATTTTAGAGGAATAGTAAGACAATGAAACAAATGTATAATGCTCTAAATGCCTCATCTCAGTATGATGAAAACAAGAACATCAATTCATTTCTAGTCCAAGCAAAAATGGCTGTCCAGGAAAGACCCCTTTATCACTTAATTTGCTTATCACACCACATTCATTTGCTTATCAAAGGATATGCAAAACATTGTGCCCTGAAGTAAACGTCTTGCACAGTTTGTAATTAATGGTTTAATTACGGTATATTGTTTGTCATGTATACTCCAGAATCACGGTCATTACAATGAACACCACTTGTGACAGTTCTCACTTTACTAAACTTGCTTTCCAACTCTGCTGCATTTTTTCCACCTAAAACACTAAGCTCTGCCAAGCAGGACCAAAGTAACTAACTGAATTTACAGTAAGAACACTTAGGTAGAAATGCACTTAAACTAGAGTGAAAGCCATTTACCAAGCTTACTGCAACAGTCATTAAAAGCATAGCTGTATGTACAAGAAATGATTTGAAAAAGTTCTTTTTGGTAAATGCATTTTTGAAAGCTATACCTTTGTCATTTGTTGAAGAACCTGGAAAAAGAGGTAAAACTGTGTAGATTATTTATGGGCTACACTCACTGATTTCTTTTTCTTTAACTGTATGAGTAATTTGTTGGCAATATGCCTTCAAAGTTAAAAGGATGAACATTAAATTATGTGCAGAACAATTTAGCAAAGACTGCTCAAGCAGCACACAGGAATAAGAACCTTCATTTAGAATTTTATTTGGTTTCAGGATTTTAAGTTGTGGCAGATAATAACCTATTAGCTCCTGAATCTGTAGGTAATCTACTGTTAAGTGATTCATTGAATGTCCCCTTCTACAGACACTCCTGATATTCAGATTTCAATTTAGCAGTTTAGACAAAATTAAGCTCTGCGGGTTCTTGTCATATCATTTTGAATTCTAGACACAACCAGCTTCCATACTGAGCATGTGGTCACTTATTCTAAGTCCACAGAGAAAAAACAAGGCTGTGCAGTTTTCCACTGCTGCCCTCATTCTATCACTGAAACAAACACAAATCCACTTCAGGGCTTACACCGAAGAGGAACAGTGGTAACTAAACAGCAGGAAACAAGAATGAAATCACTCCACCCTAACAAGAAAGATATACCATTCTGAGTGCTTCAGGGATAGAAAACATAATCCTAAGTGTAGATGTACCAGGTGACAGCGCTGGTTTTCTACATGATGCCACGAGGCTTCTCAAAAACACCAACAGCTGCCTAACTTGTCTTGGGTGCATTATCAAAATGCCAGTCACTTGTGCAGATAAAAAAAGGTTGGTCTTTGTCAGGGTTTTGAGCAGCTGCTCAATCACAAAACATGAAACCATGCTGCTTCTACACCAGGGAGCTGTGACAGTGCCAGCATCACAGTATAACCTGAGTAGAAGTACCAAGAGTAAGATTGCTCTCAGCCACAAAGGGCAAATTGGTTAAGGGAAAAAACAGACGAAACACTAAGTTTAAAAGTCTGGAAAGGCAGCCTAGCTGTGCACCCAAGGAGAGGTGCAAGAAGCAATAGTAGCTATCAGGGATGGTCTCTCCTTAAAATTATTAAAAGAAAATCCCATTTATTCAGTAAGGGGAAAAGTTTCTGTTTTAAATCTCTGTTGTCAAAGTTTAGGAAAAAAATGTATAATGATTTGAAAACTTTCTTAAAAAAATATAAGTGGAAAATTAGAGTTGTACATATTTAGTGGCAAGTCACATAATATTAAACACTGGTTTAAGTGACAAGTTAATACCGATCTTAAGCCAATAGAGTTCTCTTGTTCATACTCTGCCAGGGGTCATTATAATAATGCTATAATGAGCCATCTGCAAACTTTCTGAAAGTTTTCATTTTCTAGGCATACTTATGAGCCCATTAAGTCTGAGGAACCTGAAAGCTGGAAATTTCAGGAACATAACAGAATCACTGAGTTTTTTACTTCTGTAGAACTAGCTGGAGAGTCACTATCACTAAAAGTGACAGGAGGTCACTATGAAGTCAGGATGTTTCTTTGATCTACATGGAACCCTTTGGTGGCCTCAGTCTACTTCCTTGGATCATCTGTATCACTAATTGGCTCCTGTCTTGACAGATTCAGATGAACAAAAGTAGCAGAGACTGAATTGCATTTCATCCATTTTGGAGGTAGAACATTTAAACCTTTACAACCAGCCCAGAAAATTCTTTTACAGTCTCCAATTTAAAGAACAAAGCTGAAAAACCTGACATTGATGAGTTGTATGAATTCATCTTATTAGCTCTTGCCTAAACTGATATTCACAGAGAACAAGTATTACTTTGTGGGTTGTTGAGGGTTTTTTTTTTTTTCCCTTTTCTTTATTATTAGACAAATTATATGGAAGACTAATTGAAGCTATCCTTGTTACTGCAGAGCAAGAATGGGGTTGGGTACCATAAGAGCAGCCAGAAAGGGGCTATATTCATACACAGAGAAATTGCAGGATTTTGTGCTTTGAGATAAAACAAGGGAAGTTCACAGCAATCCAAAAAAGTGAGATAACTCAGGGCCTTGGTACCAGCTGAGGGAAAATAGTTCCATCAGAAAAAGCATCTCAGTCATTTTGGTGTAATGGTTGTGTCATACTACCATAAACAATGTCAGTTACGGCAGCTTTACCCCAAGTTTAGCATGAAACCATTACAAATGGCCTTACAAGGTGTTTGAGAAGTAATCTAAGTAATGTATGTTAGTTTTAGCTTCATCAGTTTGAGAAGAACAACTGTGGCAGTGGTAATGGGTATGAAAACAGAAAGTATAAAACATTCCAATTCTTTCTGGTGCAGCCATGTAGCTACAGAACATAATCTGTGATAACATTATTGTGTCTTTTTATTAACACGAGTCATTCTCAGAGACTGAACCCCCAGATAATTGTTTCACCTTAGTCTGCATATACATTGGAAGCAGAGGGGGTGGGGGGAAACAAATAACAGAAAAAAAAAACCAAACCAAACCACCACAGTAAGAGGTACAAGAAGTGACATTCGGTTACCACCCACACTGGGGTTTGCAGCCAGCCCAGCCAGCCCTGAATTGTTCCACTTTGTCTCCATTTCCAAGAGGTTCATACTGTGCAGAATAACAGCTTCCACCTTCTTTAACACCCACCAAAGTTTGGAAATCAAAAAGAATTAATTTTTAAGAACTTCCAACTTTGACAAATCACACTGTGCATCCACCTACTGTAAAGAAGCTAATTATTTTATCACTGTCATGGTTGAACCCAGCAGACAGGTAAACACTAAACAGCCTATTTTGGGTGAAAACCCAACATACTGGAGGTGCCCACTGTCCTGAGCCTTGCTCACACACTATTCCCCACACTCTGCCTCTGGCAGCTCTTCAGTCTCAGGGCAGATCTCTGTAGTAGTTGTTCAGCCCTAACCAAGACTTGAAACCCATTCAGGAGACCTAACAATAGTGAAATGCTGTGTTTGAACATCCCGAGGTTATTCAGAATTCTCAAGAGCTACTGTAATTAGCCTGGAGAAGGAAGGCATCTGCCCCATAGATTAGCTCTTCGAGGAGTAAAGGTAAAAGGTGTAGTTATTAACAGTTGGCGATAGATGGCTCCCGAAGTACGGAGATAACGGCAATGCTGAGTCCAAACGACAGCTTAGTCTCACGACCAATTCTGTCATCTCATAAGGCACTGCTACAAAGCAGAGCAAAGTTATAACCTTAACCCACCCCGCAGAGATGATAAACAGTAGAACAGGGAACACATACTGCGAGTGTTACACAACCCAACTCTGAACACATTCTACACCTCTGAGAGCAAATACATCAACATTGTGACCTCTGACTATTAAAAACTAATACAATGAATGCTTATAACAAATTTGGTTTAACATGCTCCAGTCAGGTCTGCCTTTATCTCAACCCTTCCTGCCTCACATTGGGTGCTAGAAAGGACTGGTGTGGTTTAACCCAGCAGGCAGCTAACCACCACACAGCCACATGCTCACTGCCCTCCTCACAGGCATGGAGAGAGAGTTTAAAGGAAAAAAGGAGTAAAATTCATGGGTTGAACTACAGTCTAACAGGACAGAAACAGAAGGGATAATAATAATAATAATAAATAATAATAATGATAATAATAATAATAGAATTAGAATATACAGTCTAACAGGACAGAAACAGAAGGGATAATAATAATAATAATAATAATAATGATAATGATAATAATAATAATAGAATTAGAATATACAAAACAAACAATGCACAATGCAATTGCTCACCACCTGCCAAATGCTGCCCGGACCACTCCCAAGGAACACCCCCAGCCAGCTTTCCCCCTACTTTATACACTAAGCAGAATGTCATGGGGTCCGGAATAGCCCGTGGGTCACTTGGGGTGACCTGCCCTGGCTGATCTCCTCCCAGATTACCGTACCCTCAGGCTACTCACTGGTAGGGTGGGGTGAGAAGCTGAGAAGTCCTTGAATTACTGTAAGCACTGCTCAGCAACAATTAAAACAACGATGTGTTATCAACATTACTCTCGTCCTAAACCCACAATACAGCACTGTACCAACTACTAGGAAAAAAACCCCGGCTCTATCCCAGTCAAAACCAGGCCAATGATAATAACATAGCAGGTATTAGCTGATTCTTTATTTTTCAACGTCTGGGAAAATTCCATCAGTAACTGGATGGCTAAAACTCCTCAGGATTTATTTTGTGAGCTCTTAGTAACAGGTATTTCTTACCACTCCATTCTGTCATTTCCTTTTTCCATTCTGTCATTTTCCCTAAATGACCACCAGCCAGATAACTACAAAATTCCTTTAAATTGCTGTTAGTTCTTTAAAAGTTGGAATAACAATGCCATTTTATAAAATGACAACTTAGAAGAAATTCTCTTACATAACTACATTGAAACACTAAGTGGTATGCATATAAGGAGGCCTTTTAACTGTTGAATTACTAGAGTTTGTGTCTGTATAATCTGGACATAGCACAATCATCTCACCAATTTTTCCACTTCTTAAAAAGCTTCTCACTCACTCCAAAATTGCTAATTTGGTTCGGTCTGAGATATGAAAATTTGACTGAACTTTTCACTTTTACTACTCAGCAAAATTACTAGTGATACGGGCTATACATACTGACTGTAGTCAGAAGTGTTTGGATGGGCAGCTCAGTTCAACCACTTGAAGTTCGGTCAAACATACAGTAAAAACTAGATATGTATAGTCGAGGTACTAAAAACTCAGTTGTGCTGAAAGCAGAAGAAAGCAAGTTTTTGCATGTCCTTTGCCACTGCATTCGGAATCAACACCTTAATTGCTCTGTGACAAGATCCAAAGAACTAAAATATTGTACCAAGTGCAGATTGAAGCAGTCACAAGATACAAGTGCCAAAGGCCCAATTTTGCAATGTGTGTAAAGGACTTAAGTACTAACAGGTACTCAAAGGACTAAAGGTAATCTTGTCTTGGTCCATCCTCAAATCTGCCTGTTTTTATCCCAGGCAGCATGCATCTTGATGCACTTCTCCCTCTTTTCCCCTTTAGAGTCTCCTGAGTAGCAGCTATAGATTGTTGCTCACCCAGATTTTGACTACAAAGAGATATGTACAAAATCACTCTGAGCTGCATGGAATCATGCATTTGGTAGTTGCACTAGGAATAAACAGCTCTTAAAAAAAAGACCAAACCAAAAAGCTCCATAATAAAATTGCCTCAGCATTTTTTACTACTTCCAGCTTAGGCTACTTCCTGCAGAGAACACATTAATTCTTTGCACAACTACAACATCAGTATATATCATCTGCTAGCTTCATCAGCTGTTCAGAATTTCAAAGACCACATGAATCACTTTATACATAATCCAGAATTGTGTATTCCAGCTCAGCAGTTTCACTCTATCAGTGATCCCTTTTTTGGGTTTTCACTTCTGCTTCTACACTCATCTTCAGGTCTTCAATCTGATTGTAAATATTATATAGGAAATATCTACTATTGCATATGAATCAAAGTTTCAAGCATGACCACAATAAGTCAACGGCTGCTTCTGCTTTCAAAGTTTTTTTCTAAGAAAAACAACAACTTCCATATATATAGATATAAAATATACATATCAGTAAAGAATAAATATGAAAGCATTAAAGAAAATCTGAATTGTGGAAGACTGAGTGGATGAGGGCCTCTGTAGACAGTTAGAAGAAGCCTCATGTTTACAAGCCCTAGTCCTCATGAGGGACTTAAACCCCACAGATGTCTGTTGGAGGAAGAATACAGCAGGGCATAAGTAATCCAGCAGGTTCCTGGAATGCATTGATGGTAACTTCCTTCTCCAAGCGATATAGAAGCCAATGAGGAGAGGTGCTATGCTGGACCTTGTTCTCATCAACAAGGAGGGGCTCATGAGGAATGTGAAGCTCGAGGGCAGCCTTGGCTGCAGTGACCACAAAATGGTGGAGTTCAAAATCCTTAGGGTGACAAGGAGGGTGCACAGCAAGCACAAACCCAAACCATTCTATGATGCTATGAGGAATCTACCATTAAATATGAATCAAAGTTGCTTTAGAAATGAAATACCTAGTCAACTCCATCTTTTATCAAAAAATGTTTAAATCATAAGCTTAGCACATCTACATTCAAAATAGCTACTATTAAATGTAGTTGCATACTATCTTTAGAAATTGTATTGGCCTTTTAAGACCATAAATTAAATTATGCCTCTAACACAGAAAAGGCAGTAGCTTTAGAAAAAGGAGATGCAGATACCACTAAGGCATTTTTTCATGTCCCTACAAAAATGACAGAATTGTTTATTTGGGAAGGTGACCTCAGAATCATCCTGCTAATTCCCATTCCCCTCCTACACCAGAGCTCAAAACTTGGCTAACTTAACCTGCGGGGCAGGTCACTCAGCAACCCATCAGCCAAGCTCTGACTACTGCCTAAGACAAAGTTTTCACATGCTGGGCACCTATTCCAGTATTGATGAGCCATACTGCAGAATTCCTTTTCTTGGCACCCTACTAGAATTTTCCTTAATGCAAGCTGTATTCATCATCCCTCACCCATATCAACTTAAATATTGGCAAACATATTTGGGTTTGGATTTGAAATAACGTAGATGACCAGTTTTCTTTTTCTTGCTGGTTAGCATCAACTAGAAACTGCTTAACTGAAGGCCTGTGCTTTTCTTGTTTACCAAGGACGCTTTCTGCATCCTAACAAATACATCACCTGACTGTTCATGCATGCTAGATGCTGGAACAATTATTCAAAACTCTAAACAGAGAAATTGTGTACTGATGTCATTCACTGTGACCAGAGCTTCAGGTTCTTTCTCATCTGAGCCCAATCCTTTATTTGCATATCACGAACATCAGCCATATAGCTCAGGACAACTTTTACTTCTCAACAGGCAGAAATACGATTTGTGTTTTCATCCAAGTTTACCATTCATGTGGTAAACTCAAGCTCAGCTTTCCCTGCTCAAGGGAGCCCAGGCTGTTTAAAAAGAAACTCATTTCAGTAAATTTTGTCACAGAATGAGTGATTAACAAAATGGCTCAGTGCATTGTTTGAATTATGGGACTTGCAACATCAGCTGGCTAAACTTAGATAAGTATCACTGCTGAGCAATCAACATTTATTGTTTCCACTTACAGCCACAAAACATGCTATTTAAGGAAAAAATTTAGCTATGGCACAACCCCCAGCATGTGGTATTGTCAAAATAAGGAGCAGATAACAGGAAATTTCAACACAGTACTTGCCCTGAAAAGGTATTTTTTTCCCCTTGTAATTTGTGCCATTCCATTACTCCCTAAAATATCCTGCCACCCTCTACAACAAAGAGCCCTAATTCCATTATGTAACTCTGAAAAAACACAGCCCGAGTTCACAGAAGTTTAAGATTCAGTATTATCTCAATTCTCTATTTTGCAGTTATCAGTCTTTTCAGCTTTACCTCATATTTAAACACTTGCTTGTTTGACACTTCTGACATTCTCAGTAAGTCGAAGATAACAGGAGTTACATTATAAAGCAACTTTTCAGAGGCAGGGATGTATGTAAACACATCCATACCTGGAGTAACAGAAGGTGCACCACAAAGTTCTTATACTGGGAAGTAACAAGACCGGAAGTAAAACCACTACAACTTGAACTCTGCAAATACGAACTCTATTTTCCAAATCTGAGTTCTATTACTACTAACCAACATAATGTGTTAAGCATGTACAGATCAGCTTTCCACATCAGACGAATGTCAAGGACTTTAACTGAAAAGAATAAACTAATAACAGAATGTGCTATTACATTATGTTAAACCAAAGAAGTTCTTCCTGGTATCTCTTGATGCCTATTAGAAACCCAACAGCAAATCTATTCCACCAGACAGTTCATAGAATATTGTTTGTAGCCTGAAATGGTCATCATATTGAGAAACACGTAAAAATTCCTAATCATTAGGATTTTTTGCAGCCAGTTTGTCTGATACTTTAGTAACTGTAATAAGAAGCTTATTGCTGGACATTGCTGACTTGTACAGAAAAGCAACAAACTGCCAAACCCAAGCAAACAAAATCATACTAAAGGCAGTTATCAACAAACAACTGGTCTGAGCAGGGATTAATATAGGAAAATAAATATTACATACAATGATTCAATACAAACCTTTGAACACAGCTTTTAACTGTAATTTTGAACATTTTTACGAAGAAGAAGACCAAAATGTCAAGAAACTTTTACTGGAAATGCATAAATCGAAGTCCAGCATCACTAGCCATGACTACAGAATTAAACAGTTAGGGTTGATTAATGCCATAACAGACTGGCTAGCTAGTGCCAAGTATGGGAACTGGATTATAACTCTGGATTTAGCAACAACAAATGTTTTTTACTTTATATGCATCAACCTTATTACGCAAAGTGGTGAAAAGAAGGAATAACTTATAATTTGAAACTATGATCCTGAAACAAAAGTTATTTCACCAAATCAGTTCTGTTTTATATTGAACAAAGGAAATTCCTGTTGTTCTATAGTGATTAAAACTAACTCACAAATCCCCCAAAACCCAAAAGAAATCCTAAAAATGTTACAACTCAAACCCATCTAAGGGAGTCCAACGTCAAAAGCATTCAGGTGAATTACAAGTGGGCTTCTCACAGCTCAAGAACTGTCTGCAGCATTCAGTTATTCTCATGCTCACAAACTACCTTTCTGATCGAAAAGAAATTCCATCCCACGTACTCAAAACATATATTTTGCAGCATTCATCTAACTCCTACATAGACAAAATGCTACCATGACAACGTGGATGCTGAAACTGAGTTAAGTAGATCATATTCTGCAGTTAGATCCACTGTTCTGCCATGCAAGTATGGATATTCAAATTTGTATCCAGTGACAAATTTGCAATCCAGGGGAACTAAGAAACCCATAAGTACAACGATGTTCTCTTTATTACATACCAAAACTAGTTGTCATGCTAATAGTGTCACTTACTGGATTTACTACTGCCTCAAAACCTTTTGGATTTATGCTTATTTCCATTAGCTTGCTCCAAACAACCTCAAAATACCTAACAATAAAAATTATGGCTTGGACAGTTATGGGCAAGTGTTGTGCCTGCAGAAAACATTTCATCAGAATTTATCCTAATTTTTTTTATCACACTTCTATTTTGAAGCCAAGTCCTTTCCAGCAAACCCCCAACACACTAAAGGGATTCATTCCGTAAACTTGCTCTTTAAAGCTTATTTGATACCTAATGTTAGATGTAAATATATGTAACCAAATTAATCACAAATTTGAACAAGCACAAATAAAGAGCCAGTATATTAGAAAGAACAACCCCATTAGTTAGACCTTGGCAGCTACCCGACAGGAAATAAAAACAGAACCAGACCAGAAACACAGTGGCATTTTCTACTTTACACACCTGCTATTTCAAAACAGTAAAATTATGGAAACAACTGGGAATGATGAAAGGTGCAATACCTTTCTTTGCCATGAGCTGGTGACAGCTTTGAGTAACAACTAAGCATATGAAGAACTTCTCACTATGGGGTTCCCTAACATGTTGCTACACACCAGCTTCATTACATTCCCACATCCCCACTGAAAGATCATTGTTGGGGGTGAGGAGGGGACAGGAAAGATCTTTAAACATGGCTGTCACTTCTTGGGTTCTGCAATCCAAGTTTTCTCAGCTGAAGCCATGAGATTTCTCACATTCCTACAGTGGTGGCCTTAAGCTCTTTTCATCTTCTTTCTAATTTGGGTCAATCAAGAGAAGCTAAGTCCTTGTCTAAATTAATTTATAAACTAACACAGATTAACCTTTAAGAATGAAACTTTAAGTTGGATTTATTATAGTTCAATAAGGAATAATGCTCAGATGACGTTTACTCAGCTAAATAACAACCGTATCATTACACCATAAATATGAACAGCTTCTGATTGAAAATAAATTTCCTCAATGCAATTTAGAAGCTGTGTTTATGAGCCTAAGTAACATGAAGTAACATCATAATGTCTTTGCCATCTCACTTTGGTAGTGCAGATTATTTTTTATGCCAGAGATGGGGAAAAATTAAGTAGCTACTCCACTAGCTACTACGCAACAGAGATCAGTTTGACACCACAGATTTTGAAGGTACCCTGGGGGGATCATTTAGTCCCATCCCTTTCCTGATGGGGGAACCTTTCTGACACATAATTGTTTAACATTTTAAACTCCACTGAGAAAGCTTTTGATTATTTTTTTAGGTCTTTAATGCAAATATTCTCTTGGCTAAACTATATAAAATACTTACAATTATTTCTGATGCTCCACAAAGAGTCACACATGCTCCCACCAACCCAGCCATCATTGCCCTTTTATTAATTGTTAATAAGAAAACATGAGTCTTAACATCCATGGAACTCGACTGGTTGGAAACTCTAGGACACACCAAATACTCTTTTCAGTTTTCCTACAGTCAGGGGGTTCCCACTTTTATTATACAAATATTCAAAGTAGTAATGTCATTAGCACAGAAGTGCTTCAGTTGCCACCTAGAAGAGAATGGCATTGAACTGACTCCTCAGAGTATTAGGCAGCCTGTTAATACAATTACGTATCAATTGCTGGAGTGCCTTGGGATCACTGGATGTGTAACCAAAACAGCCAGCCAGTAATATGATTACAATCTGAGCTACAAGGCCATCTGACTACGCTCTAGATCCTTATCAGTATATGCCCAGATTAACTGTAAGCACTATATCCAGAACAAGGTCATTTACCAGAGAGTGTAGATATTAGGAACCTGACATAAGACTGCTACCCGCTATCAAATAAAATAATAATAATTTTTTAAAAGCTGCATTTTCTTACTGGAAGAACAGTTAATGTGTCGGAGACTCGGCACCACATGAAATATGGACATATTACCACTTCCATTGCAGAACCTATCAACATGTAATAATACAAATTTTTCTATTTATTAGCAATTCAGAGACTTAATAATAAGTGTAATAGATCTATTTGCTATTCACATTGGATGTGAACAGCATCCAATGATGTAGTAAAATGGTTGGAAATGCACAAGATGCTACAGTGAGATCTTGCTAAATTTACAAAATGCTTTATTTTTACCTCTTTCAAAACTGTAAGTTCCTCCACAACAATGGTATGCAAGTAAGGGACTGCAACACCATACTCTTGACACCCTGTCAAAAACAAATTATCAGTTTGAAGAAACTTTAGCGTAGTAACAGCCAAACTAGGAAGTTATCTTAAAAATCAAAGCATATTGCCTTCAGTTAGGGAAGGTGAAGCTACACTGGAGAAAGGAGCAAAGCATGCAGTAAAGAATTAAAAAGCATAACATTCATCGTGTTATCATCTTGCCTTTAGTTTATTCCACATATTCAAACCTACTACCTTAGAAAGTCACTACTTACTTTCTCTCCTCTCCATTTCAGTTAGCACATACTCAGTATTCTGAAGCCGTATCTGCTGGTGAAGTGGAGCACTGCTGCAATACCTGCCAGCTATCCCTAGAAAACACCTTTTATTTCCCCCTTACCACTCCTGATTACCACTGGCCCGAACAAAGCTTCACCCTCAGTATCATGTACTATAGTAAATTATTTCTGACACTACTGATGAGATCCATCCTATTCCTCAGTGTCAGTCCCTGATAATCAGTAGCTACCTCAGTCACTTGTTTGAGTACAACAGAAATGTAGTCAAAGAGTTAACAGCCATAACATAACACCCTTTGAACTTTATTCCATATGGCTACTCCCACCATAACAGATGGTGTAGCTAGTTGTTTTCAGCTTACTCCTGATGTACTGTTTTCTGTCTTCTGTTAAAATGACTGTGGCTAAACAGTAAAACTGACAGCTGCCCGTTCCTGTTGTCCTTTCTTTGCAGCTTGCTATCTACAAGCTCGAGGAGAACACTGTTGAAGGAGGAGATTGCTCATATGCTGCAGGCTCCCCTATTGCTGTTCTTTCTCCTTCCCACTCCTCCACATTGCAGCAGCTTCTCTTAGCTGAATAGGCTCTTTGCGGTCTGGGAAAGAAAAGTAGGAGACTGGAAAAAAGACAGGGACTTGCTTACAGCAGGAGGAGACCCAAAGCTAAGCTGCAGAAGTGATAAGGATGAAATAACTACATAAATCCGCTTGAAGAATTTCTGCACAGTTGTTTATCCCCCAGAGAAAATTACATGTACGTAACTGCATATAGCTGGCTTCAGTGACCTTTCATCCTGCCATTCCTCTTCCCTCCACTGCCAAGGTCACGGGTAACTGTATTTGTGGTATCAAAAGTTCAGTTCCCATTTTTTAATAGCTAAAAAAAAAAAAAAAAAAAAATCCATTTAAGTTTGTTATAGGTGGTTTTTTTTTAATGCATTATTTCCCACATGAGGTTTCAGTATGTGTCTGACTGAATTACCACTACCAAAGCTTACCTTGTCAGACACCTCAGCTCTGAGCAACATACTAGGTAGGTCATGGTTCTGAATATTCACCTCAGTTCCACAAGCTTGCCAGTAACGGGGAGAAAACTGAAACAAACCCACTCAACCAACAGCAATAACAACGGAGAAACTAAACACAACTTTAACCTTTCCTTCAGTGGTCCGAAGCATAATAATCCTGAGAAAAGATTTATATGTAATGATAACAGGAGTTTAATTGTACAATTTCTTCCTGAGAGCAGGATATTCAGCACTGTTTGCAATGCAGTACAATTAGTGTAACCTGAGCAGGAAATTCTAAGGAATCCAAAGGGAAAATTAAAGAAAAAAAAAAAAGAAGTGAGGTGCACTGCTAGAAAACAACAAAAAACTCCTGTCTGGCATAACAAAATTGGATTCTGTTCTCTAATGTTTTCCTTTAAAATGTCTATGCAGAAACTGTAACTAAATAAAATACATGAAAAATGAGGTGTTAAACCAGATCTATTATGAAAGCAACACACACAGACACAAAATTCTATGAAGAGCTTTTCCAAAACTGCTTGAAGTTGAGTTTGCAAAAATCCATCACAGATTTTTAGCATGTTTTTGAAAGTTCTTACAGTTTAATTAAGACACAAATCCTATCAAGAGAACATTTCATTAATGTTCTCTGTCATGGTTTAAACCGAGCCACACAGCTTGTCCACTCACTCCCCCCCACTCCTTTTCTCCCTCTTTCTTTCTCCCCCCCAGGCCCTGCTCCCGGAGGGATGGGGAGGAGAATCGAGAGAATGTAACTCCCATGGGTTGAGATAAGAACAGCCCAGTAACTAAGGTATAACACAAATCACTGCTGCTACCACCAATGATAATAATAAGAGAAAATAACAAGGGAAGAGAGCACAATACCACTGCCGACCAAGTTAGACCCATCCGAAGAGAGCCCGTGCCCTTCTGGGTAACTCCCAGTGACCTCCCTGGGCATGACGTGCTGTGCTATGGAATACCTCTTTGGCTAGCTTGGGTCAGGTGTCCTGTCTCTGCTTCCTCCTGGCCTCCCCTCGTCCCTGGCAGAGCATGAGACTCACAAAGTCCTTGGCCAGAATAAACATTACTCAGCAACAATTAAAAACAATCGGTGTTATCAGCTGTGTTCCCAGGCTGGAAGTCAAAACACAGAGCTGGACCAGCTACTAAGGAGAAAAACTGACTGCTACTGCTGAAGCCAGGACAATCTCACAGACCAAAGTTTTCTACAGTTAACAAATAAATTACTTACAGTTTCAGAGACTTAGGCAGCTAGGTACCATTGTTTTTTCTTCTTTTCTGCTATATATTCTTATTAACTCCCCTAACAGCAAATCGTATGGCTACATGAGAAAACAAATCCCTGTTATTACTCTGCCATGTTAGCAACATCTCATTAGAAGACAAGGGGAAGTCTGTGCTGCTGAGAGAGGATCGGGGAAGAAAAAAAAGCACTAGACAAACCTCTGTTGCAAACCAGTTGGCCTACAGCTCATTCTGCCCTTAGCTCCAAGGTTCACTTTGTCTCCAGCTCTAATGTTGAAGATGAACTAATACTTCTACACCACTAATATCAAATAGAACCAGGTTTGTGTCTCTGCAAAAGCCAGCAACCAAACTTAATTTCCAGTTGTTTGGGGTTTTGTTTTTTAAGTGAACCCCTTAAGTTTAGTCTAAACCTTCATTCCAAGCTTATGATGAAAAATAGCTCTGAATTTGAGCTGTACAAAAATGCCTTTCATAATACTATGATTTGAACAATACTGTTGTAGCTTCACTCTTTATATTACTTTATTGATTAGCTTTCATAAAAATGTCAAAAGAGAGGACAGGTTTCAGTTCCCCATACAGTAACACGTATGTCTTTTCCCTCCACACCCAACTGCATGTACTGAAGAGTCCTCTGAATATGACCAACATGAAACAAAACTCTCAAATTCCTGTTTGCTCCCAACAGAGATAAATTAAAATGCTTGTGTTAGAAAAGTAATGACATTTATTCAAGGATTGATTTGTTCACATTTAATTGCATAGCTATCCTGTTTTTCAACATCACCAAGATAGCGATGTCTATGCCATTAGCACTGGGTCAATGTGCACAGTTAGTATGCAACATCTTTATAAATCCCAGGTTAAACATCCCATATTCTATCTCACATGCCAGTAAAAATACAACATCAAGAACTACATAGATGCCTAACTAAAGTTATACAACTTGCATTTTGTAACTTCAGCCAAAGGTATGGTTTCTCCAAATAATTTAGTTCTAGCTGGATTGTGTGCCTCAGGAAAGGCTGTTCATGATTTCCATCTCTTCATGACTCCTCCTCCATAAAGATGAGGGTCGTATTTAATTCAAGACATTCTCAGTCACTTCCTCCTCTGACTTAGAAATGGCGTTCTTGCTGCCAATTATCACAGCAAGATGGCAGTGCACAAGAGCTGTGATCAATTTTCAGATTGTATTTGGATAACAGATACAGGCATATTTCATGCAGATTACAGGACAGGGAAGTCTTCACTGGATTTGCACTACGATTTATTCTATAAAACAGAGATGAGCCTAGAAAGCAGGGCAAAAAATACCCCAGTCATTTATATAAGATAATGACAACAATATGCATTAATGTACAACGTAAAAAGGCATCTTTTGGGATTATTTCAGCCCCTGTTCAATTAAGTCATTGGCTTTCATTTCTTAGTAAGACCCATTTAAAAATCATACAAACGCCAACATCAAAATGAAGAAAGGATTATGTACTGCTAAATTATAAAACAATCTGCTTAATGGAGAAAAATCAATTCTGCAGGCAAGGTGAAATCTGTGCAAATGCCTATTTGGCAAGAAATAACCATTATTCAGTCTTTTTAATATTTCTCAGGGAAACTTCAATTTATATATCTTCTATTTACTTCAGGCTGCAGACAAATGACCTCTATAGCACCTTATAGCACTATACTATATGTATCCTGATGGCACTTTCTCAGTAGGGTAAGCAAGGGTGTATTTCCTACCTGGAAAGTAGTAGCAAAGGATCACCCTCATAGCTCCCAAGACCTGTGCAGATGCTCCACTCCCACGCTTTACCAAACACTGCATTACACACATGATAGTGCTGTGAGCATTTCTATCTTAAATTGCTTTTACAGTTACAATTACAAAATCTTCTCTGTGAAATCTGAGTTTTCAAAGACAAGTTTATCCTCAACTGTAACCATGCTCCAAGTTGTTCATGGTCCCAACATTAGCCTCATCAGAGAACATTACAGTATGTTGTGACTATATATAAAAAAGTTTTCAATACTACTTTAGGTCTAAAACATACTTCTTGCCTGACAAATTTCTGTGCATATTAGGTCACCTTGAATCACAGCACTAAAGAAACAAGTAGAGCTGGAAAGGCCTGTCTTTCTGATACTGCCACCATTACAGGCATCATTGGTGCTTCTTTTAGACCTCGCTTAACCATTTCAAAGCCTCAGGTCTCTTATTCAGGTAGAGGATCCATTTGATACTTGTACTTTGACAACTCTTAAATCTTCCAATTATACTAATTTGATATTTTGTACTAATTCTTATAGTGTATGAAAACTCCATATATCAATTTGGTTTAGGTTATTCCCTAGGTTGGTCATTAGATTTGCACCATATCTGAACAGGGAATTTCTTCAGCACTCCATTTTCACCCTAAGGCATAAGGCATAAATGAAGTTCATGCTGCTTTTGCTACAGGGGCACAGAGAGTTCTACACGTCCAAGCTAGAGGCCACCAAGCACCGCAGAACTTACTGCTGCTGTTCTAGACTGTCTAGGTTAACCACCACTTCTGTACAACATCACTATAAAGCATAAACATAATCTAACTTTTGAACCTGTATTAGCCTCTGCGTTTTCCAAGGTACCCTATGGGTTAAGCAAGAATGACCAGCCAGAAACACACTCACTGCCTGTTCCACAAAATAACAATTTTCCCATCAGAAAAAAAATGATACCCTGACTTTGTTTTGATTCTACTTGCAACATCAAATACGGAGTACATAGAGTTCAGCATATGTAGTGGATACTGATATAGCTGGATGCAGACACATTTGTAATTTTTGTAGAGGCTGAAGAATAAATATGTTGAAGCAAATCAGTCATTGTCAGAAATATTCCAGTTACTTATTATGTGCAAAGCATACTATCACTGGGAAGGTTATGTTTCCTTGGCAACTCTCAAGTAATGTCTCTGAAGACTTCCTAGTCAATAATGATTTTAGTCCTTGAAAGCTTATTTTCTATACTAACTTCCTGGTTAGTTTAATCCTAGCTCCAGTTTGGGTTTTTAATTGATTATTGTCAGGTAGCTGAGCATTTTTATGAAGGAAAGGTTTCAACCTATACCTTCATTTTCTTCAGAGATTTAAAGCAGTACATCTAAAGAAATGAGAGATGTCAATGAGAAAGAAAACTTAAAAGGAACCTACCCTATCTTTCACAACAGAAGTCTAAAATCAAACTGAATTAAGGTTAACACTGAAATTACATGGCAAACACTAAATCTCATTTATGTGTTCTTCTTTCTCAGGTAACTACGACATTAAGAACATGAAAAGCATTTGCAGTTTTATTACAGAAATAAGGACAAAGATTGCAAATACTAAACTAGAATGAAAAAAACCCAGTTTTAAGTTCAATTGGCGCCGAACAAGTACTTAATACCCCTAAGGCTACTATAGATCACATACCACTGAAAATTAAGATTTTGCTCTGAATTAAAAATTCCATGCCATGGTTTAAGCCCAGCTGGCAACACAGAACTATGCAGCTGCTTGCTCACTTCCCCCCTCTTCCTCCCACAGGTCCCAGAGGGATGAGGAGGAGAATCCAAAGGATGTAGCTCCCACAGGTTGGGATAAGAACAGTTCAGTAACTAAGGTATAACACAAACCACTGCTGCTACCACCAATAATAATAATGATAAGGAAAATAACAAGGGAAGAGAAATACAACTCCTTACCACCTACCGACTGATACCCAGCCCAACCTGAGCAGTGATCTAGCCCTTCCGGGTAACTGCTCCCAGTTTATATAATGGACACAATGTGATGTGGTATGGGATACCTATTTGGCTAGTTTGGGTCAGGTGTCCTGTTTCTGCTTCCTCCCAGCTTCCCCTCTTCCGTGGCACAGCATGAGACTCAGAAAGTCCTTGGTCAGAGTAAACATTACTGAGCAGAAACTAAAAACATTGGTGTTATCAGTGCTGTTACCAGGCTGAAAGTCAAAAACACAGCACTGTGCCAGCTACCCAGTAAAAGAAAAATGACTGCTACTGCTGAACACAGAACAAACAGTGCAGTAGAAATAGGTATGTCAACTATTACATGGTTAGTGTGCTACTAATTTCAGAATACACCAGTGCCATCACTTGGAAATCCAGTAGCTTCACACTTTGAAGCTATTAGTACAGCCAGCAGCCAAGCTTCATCACAAGACTTCTGACTCCACTGGGACTTGCTTTTCCTCCTCTAGTTTGAAGCATCACTCATGCTATTAGTAAGTAGCTGGACCATTTTTAATACCTCTCATAACTTGTGCCTCTACACAGCACTTACCTTGGACAGCACAGAACGCTATTGCCTTGTTTCCTTTTGAGTTTAATGACAGAGATTAAAGGGCCCACAGGCACTAGTTCTTCACACTGAGCACTGTATATCTTCCCCAGGGATCATCTTCAGAAACTTGATCTTAATTTGCTGATTCAAGATTTTCCTGCCACTGTATTACAGTGGCCTTGAGCACTGCTGCCATCCCTGTATGCGTTTATCCCTTCTGTTACGACTACTATACCTCAATTTGTGTCACACCTCACCAGTTACCGGTTTCCTTTCTTCAGCATCTTTACAAGGCTACCCAGGTAAAAGCAAAATCTCATGACTTAACTTTCCTGCTTACTTAAGGGTTGATTTTTGCAAGTATTCACTATATCCTTAAACTTTACCCCATCTTGCTACAACTGTAGCAGCCTGGACAGCTTTTCACCTGTGCCTCCAAAACACCATCCCAGAAGCTCCCTTTTACATAACCTCCAGAGAAGTTTACATACCGAAGCTGACACCACCCTGCTGCCATTTCATCTTTAATATCAGTGCATAGCAAATAATACCAAGATCTTTGAATATGTAATTATGATACTTCTAGAAAATAATGTGAATCTGAGAGAAAAGCAGTATTTTTCTTTACAAGAACTCTTCCAGGACTTAGTGGAAATTAGAGCATTTCTATGATGTTTTAATTTTCTGAGAGTATAATTTATTATGCCATTTCTCCTATATCATGCTAATAGAAAACAACTTCCTCACACTTCCCAGTGTGAGTTTCAGTGCTTGATGAGAAACAGAAGACCTCATAGAACATTACGCAAAGTTGGGAAGTAATAGCAATTACAACAATGACAGGTTTTGATTTCTAATAACCCCACATGAAGATAAACTACAGAAGAGTCATCAGGAGAATATACTGACAATATATATCCTGTTATGTAGGATAAAGTCAGTATCCAATAAAAGATACATGTACTTACAGAGATATTAATATTTTCTACTGAGAAGTGGCAGATACAGCAGAAGGGAAAAACACAATAATATTTTCAATACTTGTTACAATGAGAATTCTACTGAGGAGTTACAAAAATCAGATCTGTTTAATTAACGCAAAACACTCAAACTCCCTACACCTTGCAATATGAAGATTGTAGATATACTTAAGTTGCTCTTTGGCTGGTGTCTAATGGCAAACCAAGTTCAAAATTACCAATAATGTATTACTTTCCTTAGTCAGCTGATGATTTTTAAACTATCCTAATATTCAGTTCAATAGTCGTGCTGTCACACAACTTGACTTTGCTCCTCAGTGGCAGCACTTCAGGCAGGGTTGGTTTTTGGTTTCCAGTTGGTGGGATGGTTGGATGGTTTGGGGGATTTTTTTAAACACTACCCCAAGTATAAAAAATAAAAAAAAAGAGCCACTAATTTTGAAACTGGGATCTGCTGATCTAGCAGTAAATGCCTATACACTGCTCAAAAGAATAGAAACAGGCAAAGGCCTTCAGATTAAACACCAAGAAAAAATATTATGTGAAATTATGTCACTAGTACAATGGGCCTTGTGCTTCTTACAATTCAAGTATCATTGAAGTGCACTAATAATAGTTGACTATTAAGAAATATTGAGGGGGACACATTAAATTTGGAATGATGTGACTCAGTCAAAGAAATGAGTTGGGTTCTTTTGTAAGAGCAATCTGTAATAAGTAAAACCACTAGAAGGCAGTCCAGTTCCTGTCTTCAGAGCTGGTATTTTTCCTCACAACTAAAACTTCGCTGTAGAACAAATCTCAGCCAAAAAACAGTTTATGGGAAAAGGAAGTCAATTGGTTTTGTAAGCTATAAAGGTCAAAATACTTCTGTGAAATATTCCCTTTGGAAAGCTTGGAAATAACCTTTTTCTCCACAATTTTCTGACAGCTGGTAAAGCAGGAAGACATATGCTTGTATGTATTGCCTAAATAAAAATGACTTATCTGACTTATTAACACTGATTCTCTCAATATGAAAGCAAGAGTTTCCAGCAATTTTATGAAGTTGTTATACATTAGCAGTATCTGCTTTTAGATGAGCAATATTTTGCCTAAACATCTGTTTGCAAGATCAGTTAAAGGATGTTGAAACTATGCTGCCAAATTTATTATCTTACATGGAAACTATTTTTCAGTCCATTGAGAATGATTACCCGAAGCTTATAAGACTACAGAAATAAAAACAAGCAGTAAGGCCTGGCAAAAGTCATGTCTGTAATTATCTGATTCATAAACCTGGGAAGTTCTGTTACTTATATTTTGAAAGAGATTTGGGAATTTTCTTTTCCATATGCTTTTACATTCAAAAACCAGGGAAGAGACTATACTATATTCTGATAATAGAATAAATAAATTCATTGTAGTAGATAAAATGTTAAAAGACTAAAGAAAGTATATAAAGGAACATGGACATGTACAAACAATAGCCCAGGAAAAATATGTACAGCAAAAATCCACGCAGCTTCCAGAACAGATAACAAGAAGGCATAGCAGGGATAAGCAAGAAAATATATAATTTACTAGAAATCTTTTAAGAAGGTGAGTATATTAAATCCCACTCATATTCTCCATATACGATAAGGAAACCTAGAATAGCAAGATCCTCCCATTTATATGTAATCCTTGTTCTAGACGGAAGCTGAGGATTGACATTAGAGAAGCAACACTCCCACCAATGTGTCAATGAAGTTAGTTTATGAATGTATCAAGTTTTCACTTGTGGACTCAAGAACACTTGAGAGGCACGGGCATGCTGGTTACAGTTAACGTGTTATTGGAAGAGATGTACATATGCAAGAGTATTGGCCTAGAAGGTAGGATGGTGTTCATCCTCCCTAAGTGATCACTTAATGTGATCTATATCACATTAAGTTTTTTCTGCAGTCAGCTAAGCTCCCTGCAGAGAACAGGCCAGACTTGCAAGAATCCCAGGAAAAGGCATTAGGCAGACATGTCTTACCCAATGCTTTTAAGCTCAGAGAGAATACTAGAATGTTGTGCATAGAAAGGCTGCTTGGCTTAAAATACACAGTAAACAGGAACTGGAATGTTATTAATAGCTTCAAAAATAGAAGCTGTTAGACAGTTATGCTATTTGTGTTCCTCACAGACCGCCTCACTTTCTCACTATCACAGATAATACTAATACAGTATTCTCATTAAAGTGCTTCCCATTCCTCCCCATTCCTGCCCCTTCCTCCCTGCCCAAGGAAGATTTTCCTACTTCTTTAACATAATCCAAGTACATACCACTGTGATAACAATAAGAATTCCAGTTATTTTATTTTAAATAGAACATTTGTCTGGGACAAGAAAAATCTAAATAAAGAGAAGCTTAGAATTTCTAGAGCTTAGAAATCAAAGCACACAGCATTACAGACTCCACTTCTCTTTCGGGAGGTAGCGGGGCACATTGCTTCCTTCAGCCCAGAAAACCCCAATGGTGGGGAAAAAAAAAAAAAAAAAAAAAAGACTCCATACAGTGCTTTTTAACCCCTCTCTCCTGTTAGATCTGTGTCCCACTGTGCTCTCTACTCCAGACAGGCACATCCCACACCTGAACTCTCTACTCACCAGATTGTCATAGTCTCCTTGATGGGACATTCAAATTTTGTTCTGTTAACCTTAAGGTACAACCTCTCTCTCCTCCTCAGCTGGCTCAGTCATGACCTAGAGCATACACACAACACAACATGAACTAAAAGATTTCATCCTTGTTAGAATATAGCTGTTCTTTCAAAGATTACAGGCAGCCACTAGCAGCTTTACCACAGAAGTTCCACTATTGATTATCTCCTCAAGCTATTCTCAAGGCAAAACCCCTGTTCTCAGATGAGCCCCGTGCTGCAAGTCCTCCCATAACAGTATAACAACTACTTTCCTATGTTACTTTTAAGAATTTCCTGCCTTCTAACTGCTAGCAGAGATCAAGTATTAAGTTAAAATCAATGTTACTTTTCCACCATTCCTCTGCTTTCCTTAGAGGGTGCCAAGCATCACTGCACAAACCACATGCAACACTCAGATCATTTTGCACTTTGGCAGCCAGCAGATCTTCATGCACAGCTTAACATTAAATGGGATTAATAACATATGGGACTGTCACTTGATGGTACAAGGAAAGAGATTAAGCTATGCCAAAAAAGAAGAGAGGAATTAATTTACCAGCCTCAAGAGTTAAGGGCATATTTACCTGATCAAAAGTTAAAGTGGCACATGTATTATGACTGCAGGCAACCCCAAAACTCTCATTTGTTAGTTCAGAAGTTCAATCCAGAGAGCAGCTTCATTGCTGCTTCCACTGCCCAGGCCATAAAAAGCCCAGAAGAACCAAAGAGGACTTTAGGAAATACGTATCTGGTTTTCATACTGCATAAGATGAGGGAAATAACTATGCTGCACTTTACTGCTGAAGTAGAAAAATTAAGATTCGACCTTCAATGTATTCTAATGGGGTGGAAAACAAAGCTGCAGAAAACGAGCAGAACTGGCTGGCTTGCACCAAAGGTGCCCAAAAAGGACAATTACCTCAAATAAAACATCTACCTTCTTACCTGTGAGGAGGAAGGGATTCTAGACAATGAATTATTCTTTAAAAAGAGTAATAAAGAAACTGAAGTTTTTAGCAGGAATTTTCAACTGTGCATCAAATAATCCCTCACTTGCATAACTCTACCGCACAGAAGTTCAGACCATCTTTAAGGAAAGTCAGTATTTGTGGACTGCTGAATATTTGACTGGGACAAGTCAAAGTAACCTGTAATGCTCTCATTTTCTAACAAGATTCAGCAAAGCAAACACCAAAATCTCCCTGAATAAAATAGAAAGAGAAGGCCACATTTTGAAGACAGACCTTAGAAGACATTTCTTTAGCCCAAATGACAAGCTAAGTGAACTGAAGAACCTTTGCTGAACTCTCATCACACAATAAAATGAGTCTTTGAACAAAGACATTTCCTAACCATAATAAGAAATATAATAAAAGCTGCCCTCCACAATGGAATTGCTGGTTCACCACCAGCCCCTGAGTACCCTTCTACTTCACAGGAACAGAGTGAATTATTTCCCTCTTTGACTCTTAATGAAAATAGGTTTCCATGAGTATTACAGCACTGCTAGAAAAAGTCAAGATGGGGGGGTCGGTTTGGTTTTACTTTAAGCTAATACATCTAAGCAATAAACTGATGAATTCATCTGTGTTTTTTCCCAAACGCATAATATTACAGCCCACTGTGTTTTCATCACTCTAAACATTGCAAACATGTCTTGCAGATGTCATACAATTAGCTTAGAGACTTCAGTGCGATACTGCTCAGCCTGGTATTAGATATTACCTACCACAGAGACTTTAGCATTGGAGCTTTGGGATCCACTGCTGTGCGTGCTCATTTGTACAAAAGCACTCACCCAACCACTATTGGTATATGTTTCTCAAATTACTTCAAAAAATTAGAGCCAAGCCAAGAGACAGAAAAGGGATAACAATAGAACAAAATGATAAAATCAAAGTATTGAGGAAAATTGAGACAAAATACAGTGATTTAACCCAATTACAGTGTGATAACTCAAGTGTGAAATTCTTAGAAAAACTCCTTAGGATAGAAAGGCAGATAAGGCTCCTGGTCTTTGAATCATAACATGCCAAGACAGCTCCTTAATCTTGCAGCCTATCTATAGTAAAATCCTGCAGTCCTACAGACCTAAGCTATTTCTTATTTTCCTTTCCTATCTAATGCTAATGTATAGACTGAGTAACAGACTCTCAGCCAAGATGAAGTTTTCCAGTTATTCTTATTCCAGTGACTACCCTTTCTGAGAATCTCAGCAAGGCTCATCAGGGAAGGGTTAGACAATTTTACACCATCATGCCTCCTATTCAATTCCTGTCATGCCTCTAAAGAGATGAAAGCGTTAGGCATTGCTTCTGTTCTCTCTTCACACATGCTAACTGTAGCCAATGTTTTGTGTCCAAACAGATGCTTTCCTTGCCTCAACAAAAATTATTTTTAAAAATACAATATGTTATTGATGTGGATGTATTCACTCATTTGCCACATTATGCACCAAGTGCTCTTTAATGCAGGTAACTGAGGACACGTTACAGTAAGCTGAACTAAAATCAGTACAGGGTAAAAGAAAGTTACTGTACTAATAATTTGCCCAGTTAGAATAAAAATCATTAAATTACCTCATAGTACCAAATAAGCTTGTGAAGCAACTCACTCACTTACTAGAACTGAACTGGCAAATACAACTCCCATTTTTGGACCCTTCCCTGTGAACAGAATGCGAACACAATTCCATTGCAATTCCACACGATCTCGCTGTTCTTTGGTATTAAATTCTGAACATTTCTCTGAAAACCCATGAGACCCCAATCCCGCCAAACTTCAGCAGATTATATTCACACTGAAGATGGGCTTGTCCATACCAATCAGAAGATTTGCAGATGCCAAAGCTGAAGGAAAGTCTTGACACTTGCTGTAAAATTTTGGTAAACATTAGAATTACGTTATTAATACAAAACACGTAAAAACCCCAAACTTGTATTTTTCCAGGATACAATCCACCGCCTAACAAATACATGAATACTTTAGGAAAGCCTCCAAAACTGGATCCATTGATCAGAAGCACCTTTGACGATTACAATTTCCAGATATAACTCAAGTGTTGCTAGCCAAATTTTAAAAGGCTTTGTAGTTTTTATGCAAAGTGCAGAATTTCCCCTGCACATTCCAAGCTCATTTTTGGCATTCTCAATGACATATTCCTCATAGACACATCTAATGCTTAGTTATAGCTATGCTAATTTGACAAGAACTTTAGGAGGTGAATTAACAATCAGCATTTCTGCTGATTTTTACTGACGTTTACTATTGCTAATTTCTAGACAGAGTGAAACTTCCTTTCACACGGTCCCTTCACTACCTTTTTTATTGGATATTTATAAAGAGAAGTTAAGCATTATTTTAGAAAGTACAGGGACTATGTGTAATTGGGCGTTACAGACACTTGTGCCATCTCATACAGCCACAGAGAGAAATAGTGTTTATCCACTTTTAATCTCAACCAAAGGGGCACCCTCAAGAATAGTTAAATAGGCACCTGAGCAGAGTACAGGAAGCATCCCTGTATGCATAGAGCATAAAAGTGTAACAGCTATTTCAGATGCAAGATTTCCTGACAATTGCTTCTAAATTTAACTATTAAACTTCCAACAAGCAAAGCTATCCCTACCCTTATGACAAGTACTTTAGCAATTCCTCATCACACCAAGCAGAATGAGTATGCAATGCAGCGTTACACCTCCAGGGACTGAGAGAAAACAGAGGGATTACAAATGTCTTGCAATAAGGAACTAAATCTAATCTACACAATTTGGCAGAAAATTTAGAGATAACTCAAGATAGGATGTTCTGTTCACCAACTGAAATATAAATTATAATTAGATCATCTAAATTACTTGTAACATTTATTCACAGAATAGGTTTTGCTAACACTTGTTTTCCTAAACCTTCAGCTACTTACTACTTACTTTAAGTACACAGTTTGAAGCCTGATTATTTTGCAGCCTTATGGTAGCTGAACATAAGAGCACAAGTAGTTAAACACCACCACAATACTGCACGAGTTCCAGACAACTAAAAAGGACAACTTGACAACCCAGTAACAGATGCACACATGTACATCCATGCATGCACTAGCAATATATCCTCATACAGTTCATTTTAAATTCTCACTGTTTCCTGTAAAAACAGTCACAGTGTAGGGCTGCTACTGTATCATTAAGCAGCCATATAAATGCACAGAACAAAGCCTGGCTCCAAACCACCCACCCATAAGTCAATAAATAATCACAAAATCATTTTGCCTTCTGATGTCTTCCGTCTCCTATAAAGATCTTTATTTAAACTGAAAGCAAAACCAGGTCTTGATATTTACTACCAAATGCACTTTAATAAACTTTAGTAACCCAATCTGTCAGAGGCAAGATGTATTATCACATACTAAATTGCAGCGCTCTTGTCACCCAATTTTAGACTTAAAATTGGGCATGTGGGGAAAATTTACATTAAGTCACTTCAAAGCAGACATCATCGCCATTTCCAACCTCAAACTGTGTCCAATAATGCCATATTATGCCTTATTCTTCTTTGCCTCAGTAGTAACACAAAAATCAGTTAAAATACATTCCCAGAAGCCAGCGCTATTTCAGCTTGGAAAGCATTTATAATTCACATGCCTGCATTACCCTTTCCTTCTATTCATTATTGTCCTATTTCAGAGATCTTATTTCTACAAATATTCTTCACACACCTTGCTAACTGTCTCCTCATTTCCATCTTCCTTACTGATGCCACAGCAAGGAATTGAAGCGTAGAATTTGTCATCCAGATGGTGACAGAATCATTTCTTCAAAAATAAACAGAAGAACTCTGCCTTCCAAGGTTATTACTTCTATCAGTTCTTATTTCAAAGAGAGGAGGGAGAAAAGGGGACGGGAAAGTAAGCTCATTACGTGCTGGTGAGAACTACAGCATTAAAAGTACTGCATAGAAAGTAAATGGAGACGGGGGATATTTAAAAAGATATACTGGTACAAGAAGTGGTTCTTATAATATTAATCTTTTCTGAGAAGGTATATAAGGGAAGGGAATACATTTCCTGTATTCCTATTACATAGCTTGAAAGCTCAAGCTCAGAATTATAAGGAATTTTTATCATGAAACACTGCAGAGAGTTTGAAAGGTATCTACAGCACAAGGATTTATAATCAGGTAATTCCTCTGTAAAAACAGTTCTAATAAAACAAATTATCATCAGTTCATCTCCCGATAATCCTTGTGTCTCATGGGCTGCCTTTATTAAAGAGAAAATTTGACACAATTCCCTGTAATTATTATTAATTAACTTAATTAACTAATCCATATGCAATAAACACCATTGCTTTGTATGAATTTGAACCATCAAGCATAAAATCTCTTCAAGTTCGTGCCCTATGAAAGTGATTTGTTCATTTCTTTAGAGACCATGCCTCTATATATTCCCTGTGATGCATTTAATATTTCTTACATCATGTTTATTTACACCCCACAAATGATTCTGTTCTTCCTTCTTTTTGATTTCTTCATCAGTAATTAATACTGAACTGTAATATCACCTTTTGTGACCGTAATCTGTTCCCAAGGATACTAGGAATATAATAATGATTTTATTGTATATTAACTGAAAGGCTTAGTTGAGAGTGCAATTCAGACTCATCTAGTGTAAATGGCACCTACATAGCTCCTTTCACCAAGATATTGTGAAGTATTATGAAAATTATATACTCAACACTCCTGTGACTTAAACTCTGTTTCTATTATAAGGACATGGAACCTAGAGCACAAACCCTCTGAAGATCAAAACCTCAACTGGAAATGAAATTCAAGTATCAGCCTACTTCTGGCTGCTAACTCCAAGGAGGCAGCAATGTGCATATTTGCTAATGACAGCCTTCCACTAGAAAATCTTACTTTGTGTGACTTCAGCTAGACTGTTACATACTGTAAAATCCCCAGTGCCATAGATATTCCATTTGACTGAGCAGAAACACCACTCTAACACAGGTTTTGTCATTCCTCATCAGCATGGCGCAGCTGCTACCTTTCTTGCCAAAACTGACAGCCCTCAGGAGGAAACATCATTTAATTAGCACAGGTTACACTCCAAAAAGCACAGAACATGAAAGAAAACTAAGCCAACATACCAAGGATTAAATAGTTGTAATTGTAGTGATAAAAAAACATGCTAGGGAGACTCAAATAGACAGAAGCCCACCACACAACATACTCATCTCCTTGGCAGTTCCCAGCAATGTTATCTTGTTGAATGTGTACTCCCAACACCAGAGCAATCAACCTTCTGCCTGTTACTACAGGGTAACAGCTGCACAATGAGAGCACAGCGGATCCACTTGAACAAATGTACAGTCCTGACTGTAGACCTTCAGTCTCTATGGATCTCAGGGGAGCCAACCTGAGAAGCCTCCCAGTAGCTACGGCCAATTTAACGTAAGAACTTACACTTTTAAAGGGAAGAAAAGGTCTCTCAGCAAGCTGTTCATCTCTAGCTACAAAGGCAAAGAATCTGCAACATTACACAAGAGGCAAAAATAGCATCATTTGAGGGAAGAAGAAATTGTGGTGCAAACACAGAAGTCTCTTAATCACTTGAAAGATCACCCTGTGATACACAAGTGCTTTGACAGCATGGAGCTCTTGCAGTCCTAAACTGTACTAAGCATCTTTGAATGCTGATGTTAATTAGGACATTACCATCACTGGTAACTCATTTAGTGGAGAAAGCACTACAGTCAAAAGCTTCTTGTTATCTTAGATACTGGAATTGACCACGAAACTTGTGGGGGTTTTGCATCAACTCACATGATGAGATTTATGCACAAGTTCACCTGAAATTAAAGGAGCATTTAAACTCTTGAAGTTGAGCGGAAAGATAAATCCATTTTAAATATTAGTCAAAAGCTATATGGTTCATGGGTTCTGCACTGAATAAGAGTGTTCCTTGAAAAATTCATATACTGCATTATATGCTCTTTGCAATGTCCTACAAATAGATTGCATTATTGTTACTAGTAGACGTGAGTTAGCTCTAAATATCTGTGTACTTAACCTTTCCCAAAACTGCCCGATGTAATTTTAGTCACTTGACAACATGAAACCGTTTTGTGATGCAGGGAAGTGTTTCAATTCATGATGTGCAAGAGACTGCGAAGACAATCTTCTCACGTCAGTCCTAAGTATAGGCTAATCTTTTTGTTGCTTGTTTCACCAGATAATGAAATTTCCTGTGTGTCGGCCAGTAGAGGGAAGCATCGCATTCCCAAACCTGACAAAGCGCAACGCTACAGTAATGCGCCAGCACAAGTTGGAATGTTTTAGGATTTAGCTCAAAAAAAGTCCTCCCCCAATAAAGCTTTCTAAAGCTACCAGTTAAATGCACTGGACAGCATCGATGCTGAAATTGCCAAGGAAAGCTGCAGCTCTCTCATCAAATGGTGTTTGCTGCTGGAGCCCTTTGAAGTACTGCTTCATGAGGAAGGATAAGGTAAAATTCTGTGAGGGGGAGTTTAATTTTGCCATGAATACTTTATTGGGACTCAGAGCTTGGTTTGTGGTTGGCTGTTTTTCCCTAACAGGTTATAAAAGTCAGTTCTTGCCTGATTACAGTGGCAGCTAAGCATTTGGTGAAGCAAAACTCTAACACAAAGGCTTTCCTGCTTTCATCTTAATTATGCTTCCAATTTCCAAGGTGAAGGGATACAAATTCCTTTAAAATAAACTGAAGCAGTAAATTCTGCTCGGAAATCATGTGAAGGTAAGAATTAATAAGTATGTCCCACCAATACACTTCTTATAAAGCAATACCTGACAATTAACACTGAATAAAAATTTTATTACTACTATATTTTTGTAGCAGTGCCTGAACAGCTTATTGACTGTTCAAAAGCAACTAAGGTGTTAATATAAGTAGAACTACTCGAGAAGTATATCTGGCCAGGAATACACATTTCAGCTTGTTATTGCCTGCCTTAATTTACCACGAGAAGCTACTAAGTAATTTGAAGGTAAAGTCCTGTCTTTTGTACTTAACACAGTTATTTTGGGATATTTAGCTTCCTGTGCTTAAACTCACATGTTGAACAGTTGTTATCGCGGGCTGGTATAAAAGCAAACACGACAGCCCTTTAGGCAGCTTTAAGATGCATGGAATCAAGGATAAAAGAGTCAAGAGATTGTCTGCAAAGCAACAGAATTAGAAAAGTGGAGGGAAACAAAAGCAGATGAGCAGCTCATCTTAGTGATTCAAAGCTATTAGAGTCACAGAATCACTGCATTTTGCAGCAGATTAGCGGCTAGGCTTGACCTAGTATCATTCCCATATTGAAGGTGACCATGCCAAAAGCTTATCATACTTACAAAAGGCAAAACAATTCAAGAACAGAAGACAGATTAAGACCAATGTCATACTTTTGAAAGACAAACCTGTTTTTTCTTTTTTTTTTTTTTTTCAAAAAAAGTCTCAAAAAGTTTTATTTTTCCAAAAATCACAAAAGACCAATATTTGGTGTATAGTTATGGAGCATTATGAAAGGGAAAAAAGAACAACCTAAACAGATTTCAGTCTCAAAGCCCCTCTTGTTACCGGTTGCAACTTCAAACTTTCATTATGTATTCATTCCGTATTCATTCCTCTATTTTATGTCAGTATTCTCTGCAGTGTCTTGTTTGGGAACACTGGAGAAATGTTATTGTTGAAGTTGGTACAGCTTTCTCCTCTTCAACCAACTCCACTACCAGCTTCATTTGCTTTTTCCTTCAAATAAAACAGTGCCTGCACAATCTACCTCTCACAACAGAATAAACACGTACGTACCCTCCTTTTCCAGGGCTCAGAAGCAGCAAGGGGAAAACAAAGTTAGCTCCAATTTTCTCTAACCTTATTCCTAGCCAACTTCACTTAACAGACAGGTGAGTTTTTCTTCATTACTCCTTTATTACTCTGCTAATAGTCTACAAAAAGCATTTTTAGGGACCATACTGTCACAACTTGCTGCAAACCTGCAATAACAAACAAGACTTGGGTAACCGAATCACAGCTCAGTGACATTACAAGTCCAAATGCAATTCCGTTTTGGACTGTGATGAAAGGCATTCTCTGCTGAGCATGACCACTTAAGCTAGAATTGTTTCTGGTACACGTGGAAGCTTAAATGCTCTACTTTTAAATTTTTTATTTTTTGAGATCTAGAAATCTTATGTCCCTATAATTTCTTCTCCTACAGTTATTGCACATTCATTTGTTAGCTTACATCTGACAGAAACAGAAAATAGGCTTAAATTAAAGCATTCAATATGAAGAATTTTTTACTAGTTCTTACAATTGTACATCTGAGACCATTTCACAGATATTCTCCAAAAAGCTTTCAGTAACAGAGCTTATGAATGGCAGTAAGTCAGAGAAAGCACTGATTAAGGGATGATTTAGTCCTTCCTTATTCTTTCCCTGAACATGCTCAGTCAAGTTACTGGACTCATGCCTCTATATCAGTGTATTTATTAAACAGGGATTTGTTGTAGTGCTCAGTTGCAGACAACACTAGAGTTCAATGTAGCTATGCCTTAACCTTTGCAGCCTGTAAAGCAAGCACATTATTTTCAGACAGGCTTATTGATTTTAGATAAAGACTGAACACTTTCTCATTACAATTTTGCCTTAGTAACTTTCTATGAACTTGATTTTTTTAAACTGAGAATAGAGGGGGAAGTCCTCTCTTCTTTTTCTCACAGGAGAAGAAGGTTTTCCTGACATTCACTCCTCCTAACATGGAATTTGGCTGGTAATCCTCAGCCTGCCATTGACCAGGAACATCCAACTTATATTTCTATGAATACGCATATATTTTCAGCTGCTTAGCAATTAATTTACCAGCAGTTGTCACACTGGGACCAAAGCTGATCATGTACATTCAACTATTCTCATTCATTTTATTGTCAGTACTTGGATTTTAAATAAGGCTAGCATCCCATGCAAAATGCTTGTTGGTTTTTAACAGCAGTTTCCCCCAAGAGTTCTAATGGGTTATTTGTTCTAATTGCCCAAGGAAGAAAAGCTGTATTTCAGAAAAATCAAAGTGGATGTATGTATCCGAGGATGTTCCACTCCCCAGTGATCACATCTAATCTATTCACCCATTTATTTAGCATTAACATTGCTCCCACCCCAAACCTTCAAGCATTGTAACCTCAAGAGTCTGCAATCTCTTCTCATGCAACACTACAAGTGACATCCTTGAAACTACTTTAAAGATTGCACTCAGCTCCTACACCACTTGAGAGACTATGAAGTAGAGTTACAAGAATTTGGGCAAGAGCAAACAGCTATTTTTGGTGATATCCAGGGTAAGAATAACTCTGCACAGACCTATCTCATGACACTCCATACAGAAACTACTACATCCACTATTTGTTGCACGAGATGTTTAAATTACTTGGCTTCACTTAATTTCTTGTTTTATTTTGTCCACAGTAATGCAATGAAGTCATGCAGTCCAAGTACATCTTGCTCTCCATCCTACTATCTTACATGTTACAATGTACATGTCTCTGGAAGAAATGGGAAAAAGATTTTGTATATTACCTCTGTTAATGAGTGTCTTCAAGTACATTCTGAGGAACACATAAAGTTAAATTCAGCAATATCTCTGTGGATGGTTTTCTTTCATGAGGGTGTATTGCTTTCCCGTGATGACCGAGTCACACCTTACAAGAAAAATAGGGATACAAATCCTAGACACCTAAGTTCAGTAATTGAAAGCCTAAGCCTTCAATGTGCCACCCTTTCTGGAAGGGAAACAAAGAAGTTAATTCCTCTTGTCTGGACAAAACGCATTGTTTTTCTTAACTGTGATTAATACATCAGAAAGCTTGAGTGGGAAAGCTTCAAAGCAATTTATCCTTACCACATGTAGAACTTGAGCTCTAAATAAATTATATTATTATTTAAAGTTACTTATTAGAACTTCTATTGAACCAAAGGATTGTTACACTAACAGACACCAGTATGTGGATATTTCTGTGCATTTCTGCTGATTTTTTGTGGCATTTTCAAGTCAGGGAAAAAAAAAAAGTGCAAGCACAATAAGCATTCGCAACAGGTAGCCACAGATCGCTTGGAGTCCAGCAAGACCACGTAGCTATGATTGTATTACTTGGTGTATTGCAATCAGAGATCAGTTCAGTTATTATGTATACATAATTCAGCCACAGTGAATGAAAAAAAATAATACTAATACTAAATGTAAAAATCAAAACTCCTGGGCAGCACAGATAAGTGTTTGAGTTCTGAAAATGGAACATTCAGCTGAAGCACAAAACAAGAAATCATTTCAAATGCAACTACAGTCACGTTCTAGGAATGACAGATAGCTGTTTCCAGTATCTGAACTCCTAGAATTGCAGGACAAATGTTGCTGTGACAAAGTTATAAAGATCAGTAAATCAGGGCAAACAGCCTCATCTCTGCTGATGATTTATGTGCCACAATCATCATGTAAACTCACATCTATGCACAACTTCAATCAAGTTGCTACAGTGTTGGGGGCAGAGGGGATATGTGATTAGATTAATGTCAGATTAGGAAGCAGCTCACCACCGAATGGGTCGCTTTACTGAAAAACACAACGCAGTAATGTATTAATGCGCCAAGTGCCTTTTTCCTCAGATGGGTTTTCTCCCCCTCAAAATAAAAGGGAGATCTCCTGTCTTTAAATTAACCACGACATCACACACTATGTAACTCCTACACAACAGTACTATGAACACTTTCTCTAAGGGTGGCTTGTGATTACAAGCAGGGTACTGACACCTCTGGACCTGTTGTGAATCACGCTATTTTCACTTAAGTCTTAGCATATGCATTTTAAGTACATGCTCTTCTGTGAACACTTGGAAGGGTGTGGAAACAGAGAAGAATGGGACAGAAGAAGATGTTAATACAGCATAAGCAATACTGCAAATACTAGTCCTAGACCAGACAGCAAAAGAAACAATGACACCTTCCATATTTCTCATGTACTTCAGCGAGACCTGTATCTTAGAATTCAATGATAGAACAGCCACACTGTCCTATTTTGCATAACCAAATAGTAGGAGTAAAAACTTTCTAGCTAAAGAAAGAATTTTTCTTCCACACAAAGAAACTCAGGTTAGTACAACGTTATTTGTAGCCTTCAAAGCCTATCATAGCAGGGAAAGTAAGAATTAACCTTGACTTCTTAAGAGTTATCAACAACTTTGTTGTAGTAAACAAGTTAGCTTTGTAATACAGTACTGCTGCTGTTCAGTAAAATAAGTCAAAAAGTGATCAAGGTTAAGCATATTATGAAGTGTTTTACACTGTTCAGATACATATATTCACACGTCCTTCAGCAGCTATTAAAAAAAGGAAGGGGAAAGAACAAACCAAGAAACACACACAAACTTCACCTGGTCATTTTCAATAGGTCAAGTTCAGTTAGTTCTTTGATGTCAAATACAACTACACAACTGCTTTGGAACATTTCCTTCTAGTAGATTTCACCATAGGGCAAAACATCATGATACTTACAATACTAGTGTTAAGCATATATGAGTTTATGAATACCAGTGAAAACAATATGCTTACATAAATTTAAGTAACTTTTCATTTTAATATCTTTCTTTGGCCCCAATTACACCAAAGTGTTGCTACTTCCATCAGTGTCTGCAAACTTACTTTCTTCCTCCCCTGACTCCTTCAGTTCAGTTAGGCAGGTTTATCTCATTAGTCGCTTGCATTATTATCAACAATTACAGTACCCTGCCAGGCACAATAATAAATATATTATTTCACAAATTACTTTTGCAGCTTTTTCCTCTAGTTACACAATTACGGACATTTCCATACAATGCCTGGTTTCCTGTTTCACCATCACTTCCTATCTAACAAAGCTCCAGAGAACATAAATCATAATGTTATCCGTGAATCAGTGTAAGCCCTCATGTCCTCTATGTAGACTCAGGAAACAATGGAGTGATTTGATGCTACTAATATCCCTAACAGCACACAGAGACTTGCAAAAGTATATGCTGGGTTAATACATGTACATTTAAGTACTTACACAGAAAGCTTGAAAATTTCCATGGTGTAGACTTCAAAAACTGCAGAAAACTTAAGGGTCAGGCATGTAAAGTATGATAAAATGTGATATTTTATGCAAACTTCTTAATTCATGCTGTTCTCTATTTCTTTATGCAATTCTGTGCCACAGAAGGCTCAGTTGCTTCGGAGGAACACATATCTCACTCAAGTGAGCCTGGACCTAAGTTAAAGTTCAATTAAGAGAATTACCTGGTATCGTGACCATGGTACTTCCATACACAGGATTTATTGCAACCCTAAAAACCACTATTTGTATGACTTTTAGACTCTAAATCGCCTCTGCTTTCCATGATTAACTTTCTTTCATGCACTCAAATTTGAGACCTTTTGAGA
Source organism: Lathamus discolor (assembly GCF_037157495.1). Classification (NCBI taxonomy): domain Eukaryota; kingdom Metazoa; phylum Chordata; class Aves; order Psittaciformes; family Psittacidae; genus Lathamus; species Lathamus discolor. Next base: position 19,290,918 of record NC_088892.1, read on the forward strand.
AGAGACTCTCTAATCACACATCTAGACCTTTATTTTGCCCCTAGGCACTACCTAACATCAAGAAAGCATCTCTAATTAAGGGGAATTATGGAATAACAGAACAGGGGTGAACTCAAGATAAGCAAGTCTCAACAGATCAACTTCCAGTTCAAGACAAGCCTCCACAGCCTTGCTTTCTACTCCCTGCCTAAATTATATACTCAAACACATCAACAGCTCTAGATGGTAGCAAAATTTGTAAAGGAGTTAAAGTATAAAGAGGAATTATATGAAAGGAGATCCAGCTGATAACAGTAAAATTGTCTGCTTCCGTCACTTAGAAAAGCTGTCAGTCTACAGTATTGTCTCCACAGAGCTTGTACTGCCACCTATTTCAGCACTGCAGACACATTCTTCTTACCCATGTGCCTATTTCCACAACTTGCTACTTAGAGATGTGTAAAAAATGTACTTCTGTTTTGTGCTGATAAAGGTCAAATCCAGAATTTCTTCAACAGCAATCCATGTTCTCTGTGTAGAGGATAAATGTATGCGGATAAAAGGCGAACACACTGCTGTCTCTTCAACACAAAGATGTTCTTCTTATCGACTCGTACCTCCCCTCAGAGATACACCACCTCTCCAAAACCCTATGTTTTGTGTAGTAATGCAGGTTAGTGACATATTTTAACAGTAATGACATGGCCCAAAATAGACACCAGATTAGATTTTGGAGTTTCAATGTAAACAAAAAAAAAGGAAGACCAGAATGATCTCCCATCACTAGCAAGAGTTTGACATGATAAAGCAATAGACCACCTAATCATGTTTATCACATTTAATCATATTTAGGTTATTTTGTAGAAAGAATCTCTTTCTGAAATTACTTAGCGCTCTAAAATCTACTGCCTCTGCAATACTACTGCCTCTTGGTAGAAACCATCTGAATTTTTCCTCCATTTTTCTTTTTAAAGTTTTTTTTTTTTCACTCTGTTTTGTGTTCTAGCACGAAATAATCCAAAAGCCTGGAAGCATTTGCTGCTTTTCTGCATGCTCATGAAAAAACAGGTTAATTTTAAATTGTATTTCACAGAACTGCTAGTGTACAGTGATGATGCCCCATTTCCATTTAATGTTTATTTCCAGAGCAACAAGTAATAACATTAAACACAACTGAAAAATCAGGCATGCAACAAAGTGGAGTGAAAATAATAAGCAAACACGCTACTGTGAAGGGAGGGGAACACAAGTGTGCCTTACCCAGTATCAGGAAATACTTAAAGTTCAGAAGCCAAGCTGGTTTATATCCAAGATAATGATTGAAACATCTAGCACTGTCTCTGAGTCCTGAGTTACCTTCCACTAGAAGCAACCATAGCTGCCCTTTTACACCATCATTGTCCTAGGTAAACCTAAGGAAAACTTGGAAATGTTAACTGGTAAGTAATTCATAGCCTGTAACTGCAGATTTATTTTTACTTACTACCTGAAGTTCAATATAGAGCTACTTTGTAGGAGTTTTAAGCACATTTAATTGTGGCTGCTTACTGTAATTGGTTGTTCTGTACCAGGGGATTACTGTGTTGTGCACTGAATTTGCAATTCACATTTCCATATGGCTGAGAGATCAGTTTTGGAAAATTACAGCACCTGAGAATTTTTTTTTGCAGCACAGATTATAAATGCATGATACACAAGTACATAAATCATCTGCTGTACCCAATTCAAGTTACCGATCCAATGAGTGCAATCATAAATGTTAATTTTCATATACTTTTTTCAATTTTCCCCTTTTTCCTTGTAATTAAATTCATTTTACCCTATAAACATACATGCAAATACAAGCTAGCATTAGAAATTATTTCATCAGCAGGGGAGGAAAAGAAATTATTTCAAACCCTATGAGCTAGCGTGCAAGTGCACGAATCATTTAAGCAGACATCAGATGTTACCCAGTTCCTGTCTAAAGTAATAGCTCCTATTTAGAGTAGCCAAATGAGAAGACAATCTTATTCAGTAAGGCTTTCAATATCTCTGAAACTATGGTCTACAAAACAGGTATTAATCACTACTCCAGAAATCACATGAGGGACCCTGCAATAACTTGATGAGTTTGGTTATTCACTACTTCAAACCATAAATGAAGCATCTATACACAGCATCTGTTCTGCAACATTCTTTTTTCCACAGAATTAACTGCCAATGTGTACACTATTTTTGGGGAGTGAAATCCATCCTAGTTTCTTTCCATCTTACTCAAACAGGCAATGGATCAACAACCTTTTTCGGGGTACAATAAAAGACATCACAAACCAACCTTGCTCTTCAGAACACATTCTCATCTTTATAACTTGCTTTGAATAAGCAGATTTTATTACACTCCATGTGACTACTTAAAATTCAAAGAACTGGAGAGTCCAGAGGTGATTTATATTCAGACTCTGCTAAGAAATACCCAGGTTTTTTTCAGCATAACTGCCAATATTTTTATTGCTATGAAAATGAATTATTGAAAAGAAAAAAATACCTGGTCGATATGGTTCAGGGATTCACTTGGTGTAGCAATTCTCATTCTAAAGCCATGCATTGCACTTTCTTCCTTTTTAAGAATCAGTGCACAGCACCAAGTGGAACAGAACCTCATGACAACAATGATGAAGGCAAACACAGAACTGATCCCCTTTCTCTTCACATAATACAAATTCTCTCACTGCTCAATGCAGTAACACAGAGGAGTTCACCCACTTGTTATGTGCCATTATGCCTTTGTATTTCAGGATATTTTTTTTGTCACATCTTGATGAGTTAAAGCAGCCATCCTCAAATGCACAGAACTTATCTCCTAGCAATTCTATGCATCTTTCTTTCTATGGTCTCATCATTGTTGAGATAGCAATTGATACAGTGGTTTTCCTATGGCTGCCAACTGCAGTATGGCAAAAACTCTAGTATAGTCAGAAAATGAACCTGTCAGGAAACCAGCAGCCCTGCCCCTGAGGTTTGGCTGCAAGACTGGGAAATAGGAAAACTTACTTTTAATTAAACATACCCCAAGTCAATAAACTCAAGTATTTCTGAATGTCAAAGTCTGAACTGGTAGAAAGGTTCAGATACGGTATTTCAAAACAAGCAATGTACTCAACAGCTGCTAACGGCAGCAACTGAGTACAGCATTCTGCAGGGGTGGTGCATGGCTGAGTAGTATCATTCTTGCACAGGAGGGGAAAAAAAAATAAATGTAGAATTCCAACATTTATTAAGTTACTGTGGAGCAATCAGGTACGAAATTAAGTTGTTTCGGACCCTGTCATACAAATCCTACCAGAAGATAATCAAGTTCTACTGGGATGGTAGACCCAAGCTCTCCCAAATCAGGAGGGGAGGGGGAAAGATGAATGCTGCAAAGTTAGAAAAAGAACTAATTCAAAAGCATTCCAAATGATGATTTAGTACATTTAGCACAGTAAAGTACTAAATCATCAGTACATCACTGATGTTCAGTTCATGAGACATGATCTAGAAAAAACAGAGCTCTTGGATCACTAAGAGAAAAATCATTACATTTGGAGAATCTGCTTCTGACAACAGTATGGACATTGTCTAAGATCAGATCATCTTCATCATTACTTGTGACATATACTATACTGCTCCCTCTGCTTATTTAATGTTTCACAGGTCACTTGGTAAGGAAAACAAGTTAAGTTATCCATAATTATTTAGAGATTGCCAGTATAAGCAGATGACAAAAGACAGTTAAAACCCTCCCTGATCCATGTTGCAAATGCTTTGCTGATTCTGCCAAACCAGAAAGCCTTCAGATGACTATCAGCAAGGCCTTGATTCCCAACATTTGTGAACTACCAGTGTTATAAATAACTTGTGTTCTTTTGTTAATTTTTTTTTTAATCCCCATTTTAACCAAATTTCACAAAGAGAAATTTTTTTTAGAATACAGCTTTTGCATCACCTTTGAAAGTAGTGTCCTGGGTTCAACAGTAGCAGTCATTTTTCTTCTTAGTAGCTAGTGCAGTGCTATGTTTTCATTTTTTGGCCTGGGAAGAGAGTTGATAATGCTGATGTTTTTAGTTGCTGCTCAAATGTTCCGTCTGACCAAGGACTTTCTGAGCCTCATGCTCTGCCAGGGAGGAGGGGAGGCCGAGAGGAAGCAGAGACAGGACACCTGACCCAAGCTAGCCAAAGAGGTATTCCATACCACAGCACATCATGCCCAGGATGTAACAGTTACCCCGGAAGGGAAGGGACTGTAGGGTTGGACAAGGTATCAGTCGGTGCTCGGCTGGGGGGAGTGGGGCAAGTTACTGGTCTGCTGGTGTTGAGGTATTGTATTCTTTCCTCTTGTTATTTCCTTTATCATTATTATTATTGGTGGTAGCAGCAGTGATTTGTGTTATACCTTAGTTACTAATCTGTTCTTATCTCAACCCGTGGGAGTTGCATTCTTCTCGATTCTCCTCTCCATCCCTCCAGAAGCAGGGGGAGAGGGAGTGAATGAGCTTTTGTGGTTGGGTTTAAACCACGACAAGTAGTCACCAATATGGAGAAGAGATCCATGGTTACTTTATGCAATGGCACAAATTTATCCCTTATATACCAGAGAACCTGTATGGGAGAGAGGCAAGTGCCTCATCTGCTGGAACAATTTCAGAGTCTTAGCTATGAGAACCTGAGCAAGACGTAAGGAATTTAGGCTTCACTAACTCTGCTGCCCTAAGATCAATTATCCTTTTACAGACTTGGTTTTGGTTTTATTTTTCTAATCTTTCTTAAATCCCAAAACATGAATTATTTGAATCTGAACTTCTTTATAGTTGAATAACTGTAATCTGAGCTTGAAGAAATCAAGCCAAGATTTGCACTATTATCTAAGCATCATAACAACCACCTATAATGTTACAAAACAAAGTAAGAACCTAAGCATGTGTGTAACCTGGGCTAACATAAGGCAACTTTGTTTTCACCAGCGTGTCTCGTTGGAGGCTTTCTGCCTACTCATATTCCATTCAGGCTTAAATACCTTAGAAAGGAGGCACTTATTTTTGGAAAAGGCTAAGATCCAATCAGATATGTGGAATAGAAGATACAAGGCTTAAAGTAGAAAACACCTCCCCCCATCTAGTGACCCAGATCTGCCCTACTAACAGGTAGGAGATCATGCTGCTATCATAAATGCCTGAATTATTTACTTGATGCATTTATTTGTAATATGAATTATACTATGCCAGTTAAGTACTCAGCATTCCAGTATCTCATAATCTTGTTGTAGTTACATCGAGTAAGTATCCATTACCACTTGGAACTCTCATTTAGCCTGCTCAACTGACTGCTTAATGAGGTCTGGAAAGTAAAAGCCTTATCTGCAAAAAAAGCCAGCGTAGAAAGAAACATGCATGCACTCTTGTTTCCAGAACAAGGAAAAGTATTTGTTCAGTCTTAATGTGACAAGGTATTAGATTAAGGGCAGCATTCAGAAAAATAGAAATTAAAGATTAATTACGTGTATAGAGTATTTTGTAATAATGAAAGCAACGCTCTTTTCCATTCATTTAATACTGTATTAGTAGAACTTTGTTTTGTTTTTAGGAATACTATTAGGCTTTCAATTCCCTCCTAGAAGCTACACATTCTACTTCACCCCCACCAAACGAGTTTTTCAGGAATTCAGCTGATATTTAGCTGATTATAGAGACCATATTAATTCTAAAGAATTCTTTAGGAAATGGGTCTAAAGCAGCTCTCTTTAACACCTTTTTTGGAGTGTTACAATGAGTCAGACAGGTCTGTGTTTCAGCTCCAGAAATACCAAAGCAGGCCAGCATCAGCTGCATTCACCCAGGTTTTAATTAACATACTAGTCATCACCAAGGGTTTAAAGGATATTGCCAGTAAATAGCTACCTCCCTTTCACTCACTACTTATTGCAGCCTCATGCAAGACTCACAAACCAAACCTGTTAATCGTTATACCACTGTTGCCAATGCAAGTTAAAACAATATCTTTCACTTTATAGATGCACAAATTGGATCAGATGGAAATCTGAAATTGCCATTGAAATCATACAGACTTTTTCTTGCCATGTATCTGAAGCAAACACAAACTGAGTTAAAGGCCCTCAGCCACAACTATTTGATATCTGAAACATTACAGATTGAAGCATATACCCTACACAAGGCAAAAAAAAGAAGTGTTGACTGACTGCAGAAATCCAGGTTTCTCCTAAAAGCACTCCATGAGCTCCATAAACTTCTATTTGCCTGTATATTGCTGCTTAAACCCCACATTCTTATTGCATGTTTATTTGATTAGATGTTTTTCTTTCTCACAAAAAAAGCAATTTCTGTACTGATCCTGCAGCAAACAGAGCACTTGTTCTCAGAAAATCTGGTATAGGGCAATTCATACATTTGTAGAAAGATCACTGGCACTACTGAAAGCTTCATTTTATTTCTGATACATGCACAGGGAGAAACTGAGTAATCAGGCAGTTACTGTGATGGAACTACATTAATAAATCAATACGTTGCATTCTAGCAACCAAACCGGATCTGCTGGCACCCAGTTTCTTCAGTGTGAAACTGGGCGTCTCCCAGAGCTGACAAGTTAACCTTTACTTTTGAGCAGTGTCATGATGAAGCATTCCCCCAGAAAGGAAGTATGACAGAAAGCCATTTCCTGCCTTCTGCAAACTGTGTGGTTACATTGCTTGTAATGTAACTAACAACAGCTCAAGTTTGCCTACTGAGAAAGCACTAGCTTTCACACACTTCACTCAGAAGTAAAATTATAAAAAAGCCTACCAAAAAAACCCCCACATCAGCAAAACTGTTATGTGAAATCCATATGTTTTCACTTCCTACAAATACTTGTCCTCTATTGTTCACATAAGTCTATACTGTGCTTATGACACTTGTCATTCAAGGTATTATTCTTCTTCCTCCCAAGATACTGCATTTGTCTTCCTTTACAGAGATGTTCTTACTTGCGTGGCACTAGTCAACTGCATTTGTTGTGCCAGTTGTACAAACCCTCCACTTTGCTGTTGCCATTTCATGACAGAAGTGGCTTCATTAAAGTCAGAATATAGTGAATTTCTTCATTAATTGTCAATGGGGAATGTTAGAAGCAGCCAAAAACTGGAGAAACTCTGAGCTAGTAAAGCTGAACTGCAGCCAAGGACTAGCTAAGTATATAACCTTTCTGTAAAGCAAAGGAGTGGGAGGAAAGCCCACATATTCCCAGGATCCCTAACTCTTCAATGATTCAATTTTCCCATTATCCTGTTATTCCTTCCCCCCTCTTTCATCACTGTTCAGAAAGCTAAGCAGCTGCTGTGAACTAGGCACAGGGTAGAACAAGCAGATCTAAAGGATGTAACAGGGCTGCCCCACAATGAGTCAGCACACACCTATTTCTGAAGCAAAAGCAGCTTTTATTTCACACTAGAGAAATTTAAATAGCACTTGAAAGGAACAGGTCAGTACATCTTGGACAAGTGTAAAGTCTGACATAAAACCACCTCTCAAACAAGATACCATTATGTTGGTAAAAATATCTCTTATTGTCACTTAGCCTAAATTAGCTTATTTGTGGTACTGGCCATGTACTACACAGGAAAAATAAGCACTAGAACATACTACACAGGAAAAATAAGCACTAGAACATTCCCTAGAACAGTCAGTGGTGCAGTAGTTAAAATTAAGAGGCACAGAACTGTTTAAAAGTCTCTACCTTTGTAAAGTTCCAAGATAATCTGAAGATGCAGCAACAGTGCTCCTCCTCCTTTAATTCATCAAGACTCCAAAATGAACTGGCTATTTATCAGTAGCATTAATAAACCTAACCTGTTATTACCAGTGTTTCAGGTTGCTCCAATTTTTACAAAACATGTATTTAGTGCTGCGAGTTGCTGAGGATGAAGTTTAATCAAGTTTTAGGTACAGACAACAGAAATAATACCCTATGCATCTGAATACCACTCAGACATCAGTAAAAGATTGATAACAGAATTAATGAAAGCCATGGTTTTACTGTTCCCAGTAGCTTTATGTGCAACAAAAAGTCACTAGGTAGATTTCTGCACAAAGGACAGCAATCGTGCCTTGAGTTTTGACACATTTTAAGTTCTTTTAAAATGCAGAAAAGCAAATATCAACCCAGAAACTCGCCCCTCCAATGCAAAGAACATCAACGTTTAGATTGAGGGGGGGAAGAAGCAGAATTCTTCTTTTTAATTCATTTCACCCAATTCTCTCTGTTAAGTAAACTGCTATTACATTGGAATCATACCTGAGCTTCCAAAGAGGATATCACGCAAGGACAATATAGTTGCTTATAAAGTCATTGTAACAGGAAAAAACATTACATTCCGAAGATGCTCGGTATGCTGTGCCTGGAGCACTTATTTCCTACAAATAAAAACCCCAATCAAATAAGTTTCATGTTAACAATAAGTGTACATGTTATACTTCATTTTAGGCTAACTTTTGCATATTTTTTATAATTTTTTTTTTTTTTTTTACGCAAAACAGAAGAGCAAACTGCCAAATAGGAATGTGTTTTAGGCAGCTGTTAATGCTCTTAATATATATTTCATTTTAGAGAATCGGACTACTTTACCCCTTTGTTCAACTGACTGAACAAAATACTTGCTTTTGAAAAAGAAGCTCTAAAATTCTCCTGTTCATGTCACTAAAACCAGATTAGCATAATCTTGGTTGCTATGCATCACTTTAACACCTCATTAGCTTCAGTTCTAAATAAGAATATATAAATCCAAGAACTAATGTTAAGCTACTGTATTCTACTGGTTCAAACAGTTATTCCAGAGTTTCCTACTTATCTAGTAAATACAATGTAGAGAAACTGACAGCAAAGGCATTGGATTCTGCATCTGAATTACAGATGTGAAGCTACACAGAGGAAATCATGCATTATCAATGACCAGATTACATACATTCTCTGCCTACTCTAAAGCAAGAAAGCAGAAGTGTAGACACAGCCAAATGTTTCCAGGCGGCAGAGGGGCAAAGCACAGGAAGTGCTCTGCTAAGTGCTAACCTCTTCATGCCAGTGTTTAATCACTGGTGCTGACAGCATTGTCAACAGAAGCCTGAACTGGGAAGAGCAGTAGTCAAAGCACAGCACTACAAGCAGTATAAGCAGTATCTAGACTAGCAGGGTATATGTGGAGACGATGCATCAGTCTCAAAAAAAGCTTTCCCATCTTCAAAATGAAGCATGTGGTACCTGCCATCCTGCAACAAGAGCATTCATCTTCGTGCTGGTAGGCCAGTTCTGGCATTCTGCTCCACTGTGCTGGGCATATCAGTCTCCCAGATAGTGCTTTGAATGAGCATTTTGTTGTTGGGTTTTCACTTAACACACCAATCAAGTCTGATTTTCTTGTTGTTCCTGTCAAAAGATTATTAGCTTAATATAACCCATCTGTCAGGGCAGTCACATTGTAAGAGCCCAAGGTTCAAGTAACTGGTTGGAACAAGCAAAGATTGTTTCCTCCATCTCAGTCAAGTGCACAGCTGCTTAGTCATGAGTACTCTTGATCCACTAATCCCAGATGATAACAAGCTTCTTATTATGCTAGCTTATTTTCAATATAAAAGTATTTATACAGAAACAAATCTAACACTGGACATCACTTGCCTTTCAAAGCTGCTATTAAATTTCAGGAATTCTAACAAGCTGCTGGTAAGCATCTCCTTCTCCATTTTATACATTATACTGAAAAAAATCAAAGAGATGAGGCAGGAGAAATACATATAACTTACAGGAAAGTTTTTTTCCAATCTACCATTACAGGGGGAAAACAATTTCACAGTCTCTATGAAGCAGTTAATTAATATTCATATTATACACCCTATACTTTACAAACCTGAGTTTACAGTTCGCTATTCCAACCCAAAAATCTGTGACAACGTCCACAGAATTTTAAAACTGCTATAAGAATGCTATAGTTCTTGTTTCAGCTATCACTACGTTCATCTACCAACTTGCTCTCAACTGCTGCTCTGTATGGAAATAAGACTAATGAATATTTGAAAGCCTTGTTATTAATCAACCACGGACATAACAATGTAAATTCCTAAGCTCACTGTGGATTATGCTCCAGAACAAATGCATGATTAAGTTGTGGAGTTTTTCTAGTCTTTCATAAGCATAAGCTTACTACAGTGACCCCTGAAAACACTATTTACTGGAATGTGAAATATAAGATCCAAGTAGTTGGCATTTGCTCACATAAGGAATATGACAGGTAGCCAGTAAAGTTTTCACTGATATGCAGCAGAATTATCTGCCAGAGTCCTGACTCATAAGAAGCTTGCTGGCTGTATTTAGCAGCAGAGGAATGTTTAGTTGATCAGCTCTCCTATAACAATAAATAAGATATTATTGAAGTCTGGGGAAAGTGCTGTTGAGGATTTCAGGAAGTGTGACATAATTGATGTAAAGCTCAAAGCTCCTAAGTAACCAAAGCACCCATTTTGAAACTTAAAATAATGCCTCAGTTAAAAACTGGGAGTCGTTCACAATTATGTCATCTCCCTTATCTAAACATTCATATGGTTAAAATATTTTTAACCTCACTCTATCTTGGTCAACCATAAACAAGTGACTATGTAATTACATTAAGTGATTCAGTGACTCATCTCAGTGAAATGACTGGTCTGACAAGAACTGTCCCAAGCAGGGGTACTGTGCTCTGAAGCCTGTTTTGCTGAACTGTTTTTCTGTCATAAAGCAAATACATAGAACAAAACTTTTTTAAGAAAAAAGAAAAAAAAATCAGGTGCTATATGAGGTACTTTGAACAAAGCATTGTAAAAGCTCCTATAGCTACAGGTACTCCACTACTATTTTGCTCGTTTAGGTGTGCCTCAATACTAAGGCGAGCCATGAGAACTCAGACTAATCAGTTCAGAGTCTAAGCAACATTATGCCACCACTATTGGTAATATGCTAATGTAGCTTTCAGTAAGACAAAGGTAACAGTGGATACTGCTGTGCACCGAGATACTTACAGTGCCATAGCTTGAGCATGATTAACTGACAGTGCTTGTTTAACTAGCTTCCAAACAGAAATTAGGTAAAGTTTTTTGTTGCTAGAAAAAACATCCAAGTAACATTGTGCTTTATCCCGTCCAGAGAAGCCATGATGTTCCAATACCCACCTATGCAGAATATCAAAAGAACTATTCCTAAAGAACAAACAACTTCAGGACACTTTCAATACACACAGTCAGACCTACTCATGGCTGCCAAGATGTCATGTAAGACCTAACAAGAAAACATCACCATTAAATTGCACCTTTAAGAAAGATTGGAAAACAATCAGTGTTTTTTCATCTTTTCTCTGAAAAAAAGTCTGTTTCATAGTACTGTCAGACAAGCACACCTTTATTGCAATGATGTTGCAGTCCGGCTGTTTCAGAACATAACTTGACCTTACTAAATTAACCCTGATTATTTTTTCCTATACTTATAAACTAACTTGGGGTTTTAGCTTAGTAGAAGAAGCTTTAAATAGATTCTTAACTATAGATACTGTCTCGGGACAGGTATTTGTTTATTAGAGACAGAGAAAAAGAAATAGCTTCATTAAAGTGCAGATTTACTTCAGAGAAGTAATTTCAAGAGTCAATTTAACCAGCTAACCATGACTAGTAAAATTACATCAAGATTAAATTAGTAAAGCACAAAGGATGAAAAAGAAAATCTGAGCCATAAGTTATTTTTCTATAAATAATTTAAAAGCTTTCAAGAAAATTGTTTTACAGCAACATTAGGTTCATTGAACAAAGAAAAGAGCAAAATGAAAAACCACCATTTAGAACTCACAGGAAGACTTAGAAACATGAACGTATTTTAAATACTATGTTAAGATGCAAAAAGAACCAGAAACAAACATGCCATTTATCACTACATAAATTGATTTATCCAAAAGGAATTAAATCCAGAAAAGCTCCTCTGTTGTCATGAAACTGGAACTACCTTACCTCACTTCCCATACAAGTGAGTCAAAACACATGCCTTGCTATAATTACACAGTACAATCCAATAGTACTACTAAAATATATCCCCATCACTGCTTGAGTCACTTTTTTAGATACCACAAGCCCAGAACAGAGACTGCACAAGCAAGACATATACGCAGGTTAAAAATATAAAGAGGTAATTTAAAAGTTAACACCCATAAAACATAACTTGGATTTAACAAGTTACTTCATTAAGAATAGTACACTCACCAAGCTCATAAAACACCCAAAGAATCCTTGCTGGCCAAACAGGAAAAAGCCTGTGAAATAAAAGTTAACTTTCACTGGCTGGAGCAATAGAATCTTATTATTGCTACATAACTACCTTTCATTAAATCCCTATTCTATTCAACTAACATTTCATATGTTTCCATATTAGTATTTGTTCCTTTTAATCCTTAAATCACCAAAAAGCCCACGTCAGCCTGTAATTTTGCTGCTTCACCTCTCTGGCTCTGTTTCACCAGCCTTCTTACAGCTGTTGCTCAAATTTTAGCAATTTCCTCAGCAGCTGAAGCCAGGATGACGCAGCTGGGCCAGATCAGAGCAGGGAGTTAGAATCCTGAAAGGGTTAGTTGAACGGTAAGGGTGGTTTACACTGCTCATTTAACTATCTTCTCTCTTGTATCAACACAGGCATTTCTGAAACCACATAATAGGCAAGAACAAGAAACTGAACTAAATTAAAAGAAACTTTTTTAAATAATGTAAATTTTAAGCCAGATCACTTGTGCAATCCACTTAACAACAATCACATGAATGTTTGCTGTACACAAAAGGCAGCACCAGGAGACAGGAAAGAGCAACAGGCAGAAACAGAACTTTTTAAAGTGAAACCACTGTTCAAATAAAATTTGAAGCAACTTCCAAGTAATAACTTCCTATTAGTACAACTGTAACAGCTATATATACACAGGCAAAGTAAAGCAAGAACTTCACATCATAACCCTCAGAACAGAACTATTACCTGCACATAAGCAGTCTCCCACTCATGTATATTTCCACTGCCCACAAGTTGCTAACTTATTTTCTTAATATGAGGGTGGGAAGCTCAGAAGTCCTTGGAGGACTTAAAGAGACAAATGCCCCCAAGGAATAAGCATAATTTAGACCATAGAACCACAAATTCCAGCAGAACTAGTGGCCATGAAGGTCCATACCAGTTCCATTCCTTCCTTAGGCTGCAGTGAAACCTCCCTCTGTGAAGTCTGAATTGACCTTCTGGCCAAATTGGGAAACCCTGACCATTCCTGTGCTGTTAAGACACCTTTAGCAACTAACTACATTGCTACTTCACTATCATCTCTTAGCTTGCCTTCTCCCTCAAACACCTTTTGGATAGTCTTACTTCTCTCTAGCTGATGCAGATTACAGAGCCCTTTTCTTTAACTCTTTACTTCTGCTTTTTCTCCTTGAGCAATTTCATCCACAGGCTTCTCTACCATTTCTATTCTGAAATTTTAAGACTGACAGGAAAATAAGATTTTAAAGAACCGTATAGTAATAATTCCTGCAAGTTGAATCTACATTCTTCTATACGAGAAACTTGTGGATCTTGTACCATCCTTATCACCACAGTATTGCATCACCTTCTTAAAATCATGAATTAAGCACTGAAACAAGCGCCTATCATGTGCTGTGCTCATTCAGGCTCCTCCAGAGAGGTTCATGCAGGAGAGAGGGTAGGTTTTTTTGGTAGCTTAGTATTCATACTCACATCACTGAAGATTCAATAAGAATGCAACACTGAAGGGTTCTGACCCAGAAATGGGCAATAATATACACTGACATGGCTGACTAACTTAAATTACACCCAGACTATATGCCATGCTATTTTTGCCCAGTTTCAGTTCCTCTTAAAATACATGGCTGTGAAATGTGGCAGTCTGAGTGCAGTTTTCTTTCCTAAGTTAATGTCGTAGACATGATAAAAGTCTTGCCAATTGTTGCAGTGTAGTGATAGGATAAGGGGCAGTGGGTTCAAGTGAGATTTTGGGTTAGATTTAAAGAGGAAATTCTTTGCTGTGAAGGTAGTGAGGTGCTGAAACAGGCTGCTCAAGGAAGTTGTGACTACTCCAGCCTTGGCAGTGTACAAGGCCAGGCTGGACAGAGCCTTAAGCAACCTGGTCTAGTAGGTGTTCCTGCCCGTGGCAGAAGTGTTGGAACTAGATGATCTTTTCCTTTCCAACCCAAATCATTCCATGGTTCTGTTATAGACTGTCACATCTCAAGAATCACAGCACTTTCAGTGAAGAGTTAAAGGTGAGGGCAATGAAGGCTTGGTATTATGTTACTGTTAGTCTGGTAATCTCTCACTGCAATATTTGTCCCCTATTCCTTATACCAGAGCTAGGGATACTACAGACATGCAAATTAGCTCAGTAGACTAATGTAGTAGAGAATTATCTTTTTTCTTTTTTTTTTTTCCAATCTATTAATTTTGTATCACATAAGATTGCTAATCATAAGACACATAAGAAGAAATACACTTTGTATGTGGTAAAAGAGACTGAAATATATAGCACTTGCCACCCTCAGAGTCACCTCCTTGAGGTCTAATGTGTGTTCTCATTACATGAAAAACCACATGCTTGGACTGAGCCTCAAACTCACCTTCAGCTATTTGTCTGACTAAAAATATACAGTTGTGCATGTGCAGGATAAGACCAGAGATAAGCTCGCTTTTCATTGGTGTTACTATTTTTCCACACTCCACCCATTTATAAAGAGAGCTAAGTAGACAAGCAAAGAATCGAGATTATATGTGCAGAACTTTGCTGCTCACAAATAAGCTCATTGTAAGCAATACTTACAGAATTAACAGACACAAAAGGAAGAATAATTCAGAACAAACAAAAATGTATAACAAGAGAAGGTTCTGTAAACCTCATGCAATACCATCTTGCTAAAACTGTACTAGATGATGCTTAAGTGTATTAGACGTCAGAGCCAGGTGTTTCTATCAGAAAAACTAGACATACAGTTTATTTCAGTGGTATTTATTAAAGATCCTTATCAGTTAAACATAATTACTACGTGAACCCAAACCAACATAGGGAGCACACCAAGTACATTCCCGCTAAAGATAATTTTTCTCATTCTTCAAAGTTGCAATACTTGCTTTTCAAGATATTCAGCTAAGCAAATCCTTTAAATACTACGAAGAAATTATGTAATAAAATAATATTAGCTTACCTACTAAATAATTGCATCATAGAACTAGCTTATCTCTCTTCAAAGAACCTGTTTAAATAATCCTACTGTTACGTCACGTAAAAGGACACACTCTGAAACTATGTCCCAACATTCTCGCCAAAAATGTTCTTCAATGAAGTTAGCAGAGCTATGAAAAAAACTTGACGCAAACCTGGGGATAGTAATTCCTCCAGTATATACCAGCAATACACAATACATGCTACACCCAATGATAAGAACAGCTGGAAAACCCAACCAAAACAACAATCTCTTTCTGTCAAGGGGAACTATTATTATTATGCTAGACAGCCAATCACCATGGGTAAAAATTCCATGTCTTTTTACCTAATTAACTTAATTTTACCATTAAACAGCTTGATTTCTTAACAAGGTCTTTAGCTCTAATCAGGCCTATTTTTGTCCATCTGCCTGGAAGCTCTTCATTAGCATCTACTAATGCCTTAAACATGTGTATATTTACATTAAAATGAACTACTTTAATTCCACCCAGAAACCTACTTGTTGGAGTATGGGCTATGGTGCGATACATTTAAAACTGCTGCACTAATAATTGATTCTCTGTACTGTAGAACACTTAATTTAGTAAGCTTTCATATCACTTACAGAAATTATAAACACTATTTGTCCATGATACAGTTTTTTCTGCAGGCAAAATAAAGCAGAAAAGTTACCACTTAAGAGTAAGGCTGACCATTAAATAACCAGTTCAGTTCTAGCCTGTTCCGCCCAGCCCATGGTGATTACAAAGCATGTATTAAGGGGTTTCTAAAGAGTGGCTGGAGCTGGGTATTGATTTTCTGTGAAAAGCTGTGAAGATATAGAAAAGTAAGATAAATAGGTAAAGACAAAGGTCTCTAGTGCTGAACATGGTGAAGGGAGCCCATGTAGTAAATAAAAGGAGTTTGTATTGAACTGTTTAGTTATGTTTGAGAAGCAAATTGTGCCATGAGATAGGAAAATCAAAATACATTTTTTAAGCAATTTGGGGAGATACCACAGCATGATAAGCTTTGCAACTCATCTCTAGTTTTTTCAGGCTGGGAAGAGAACTCAGTATTATAAGACATAACTATCATATATTTACATAGAGTAGTTGTGTCCTGGCATATAAATTGTTGTGAAAAATTGGAGGTACTAATCTAACAGGTTCTCTATGGTACTATTAAGATTATTCTGTTGGAAAAAAAAAAAACAAAACAAAAAGCCAGTAGGCATTTTGCTTGCCAGCAATACTGAGAAATTACTGCTAGATGCACAGTTGATATGTTGTTTGCTCTGGTACATCTTGTACTAGGTAAGACTACATATTGGTGTTTTAGAAACAAAGGAGGAAAAAGAGAATTAACTAATTACTATCTCTATTGTCTACTTCATTTATCAGCTGTTTATTCTGTGTTGTTTTTCCTGGGGGAAAAGGCCAAAATCAAGAAAAGTGTTTTCTTCCTACTTGATTTTGTTTACATCATCCTCGGAAGTAATCCTGGGCATTTTTTTTCATACATGTGTTGTTTCCAGAAAGCATGATGGGGCATGAATGCTGTTTTCTTATTGTTCTGGTAAAACCTGAAAGTAAAAAAACATTTGGACAAGATAAACCAATTTGTGATCTAAAATCGTAGAGTAAGTGATAAAAATAGAGAGAATGGTGAAAACAATTCACCTAAACTAGAGAATTGCCTCAAAGAGGGAAAATGGTTGTAACAAAAAAGTAACACAGAATCATAGAATTGTTAGGGTTGAAAAGTACCTTAAGATTATCTAGTTCCAACACACCTTTGGAAGATATATACATTGGAAAATACAAACCTAAAAACCACACTTCCTCAGTATTAGGGGACTCTGGCATGGAGTAAAGCAAAATCACTAAAGATGTGTTCAGATTAAAACCAATATTCAGTTTATTTCTGGATTTATCTAAGTCACTTTAATGACAAAAGTGCCTTGACACAAGTAGGCTCTGTACTTTTAATGTATTGTTTAATAATGATATACCTCATCTAGCTTCAGTGCTTTAGGTTTTAAATTAGAGCTAGACATAATAAGTAAAGCTCAACTATAGCTCTACTGTGACAACAGAGTAAATGACTTCCCTAACATATGCAATGTGAAAACTGTTTTTAAACAATAGGTGGGAAGCTGTCAGCTTCCTCTTCCTCTAAAGTACAGGCAAAATGTTAAGCTGACTTAAAACTGAAGCGTTTATAGCCTAAGAAGTGAACTGTTGGGCATCCATCTCACAGCTGGTTAAAACCAGAAGGTATCTGTAGCCGCAGAAAATTAGCCTCACTGAAGCTGTAACCCTTATCCGTTTACAGAAATGCTCACAATTAGCTGTGCTTGTAATTAACATTTGTGATACTGTTCATGACTGTTAACATGATATGTCACTTTGTTTTAATGGATAGTATTGGATTTCTTAATGTACCTAAAATCACTAACAAGTTTTGTTTAAATATGATAGTAACTTCTCGTGACTTAATTCACAGAACACTACAGAATGTACAATCACTGCCTCTTATCAGGCCAGGAAATTATTGGGTTAGATTAAATAAAGATTTAGCAAATAAGTAATTCTTGGAATTATCTTATCACTGACTGTATTTTCACTGGATTTGGGTTTACAAATCAATCAGATAGACTAAGCAGTCAAATAAAGTATTTTTTTAGAAAGTGAGGTTATTTTGTCAATAGGGAATATCTATTCATATGCAAATACTGCTCTTCATTGATATTCATTGCTTGGTAGTTAATAATTCTAATCCTAGTTTCCTACCTGTTAAGGTAAGTTACATACCCTGTGATTTTCTTATTTACTACATTCTCATGCATGGTAAACAATCTTAGAGTGACTTCCTTCTTAAGATAAATTTGTGGATTTTTAAAATTCCTAAAACCAAACAGATTCCAAATAAACCTGCAAAAACAAGGGGCAGGAGAATAAAAACTGGCTGTGATGAAGATACTGATTAGGAAGAGTGATAAGACAGTCTGAAGAAAGCTTACAGCTCAGCAGGAGTAATAGAAGGATTGTGTTATGTTTTCTGCGGTAGAGTGGTTGTGTTAATGATATAGAATCTCTGGATGAGAAGCTGGGGAATGTACTACTGGATGACTTAGCAGCATGCTTCCTGTTAGTGGTTAAGTTAAATACTGTGTTTTCTCTCGTGGTAGTGCACAGAACAGTTCCTTTTTTCTTTTTTCTCCCAGTGCAGTCAGGACAAAAACTTGAACATTGTTAACTTTCTTCTTCAGTACTAGAAACCTGAAGAATAGAACATTTCTGAACGACTGAAATCTCAACAGCTGGTTTGGTGACCAGTCAACTTTTCTTTTTCAGTTATACTTGGAGTGCATATCTTCTTGCAACTTGTATGATTGTATTTTTACATGTTTAGAGGAAGGGTGCTAGAGTGCTAAGTTCTTGTATTGCTGGCTCAGCCAGTTATCTTCAAAGGCCTAATTTGTTCAAATTCAGATATAAAATAGCACCTGGTTTAGGGAGGCTCAAAGTATCTCATACCTGTCAGTCTGTGATCATTTGCTTTTGGATAATTGTGTGACTTTTTTTTTTTTTTTTTTTTTTTTTTACAGATGCATGTTTGCCATTTTCTGTCATTGGCAGTTGTGGTTACATGACTGAATGTTACTTAGATGACCTGTGAAATCACAAGGAGAAATGCTGGCATCTACATGGCAATGGTCTTTCTTACTTACATGGTTTTAATGCTGTAAAATGAACAACTATGTGAAATGACAAAACTATTTTTGTAAAATGCATAGTTTTAAAATACATTTTCTTCAGAGATGAAGACAAATTAAGAACAGTTCATACAACTACTAGTTTCTACCCTCAGGCCATACTATGTTGCTCTCGGAGATGAGCCAAATTACTGCACTGCAAACTGACTGCCAAAATGATCTGAGGTTTGTCTGGTTGCCTTAAGCAGAGCTGTGGTTTTCTATTTTTTTTTGTTTTGTTTTGTTTTGTTGTGGAGGGGCTTTTCAATTTAAATTTTCCTAATTGGACTAGTTGCATTATTTCACTTCACTCCACGTGCTTAGAATTGCCTGCAGAGTCTATATGCTTATATGTCCTTGGTTCATACATGCCATATTTGTTTCTTGCTCCTGGAAACTGGGGAACTGGAGAATGACTAAAAACATTTTCCAAAAGAACTTCTGCTAAGGAGGCTGTGAAGGAGATCAACTGATCCTTAATTTACAGTAATCTATTCAAAAGCAGGTCTCCAGAAAATCCCCACAGCAATGTTTAAGTTTATGTTTAAGTCACAGCTCAGCACACTACGTGGAGGCTAGTAAAATATTTGCAAGTTGGAGCTAAAAGAAGGAGGCCATAACTGTGTTACCCAATCAGCCATTTGTCCCAGGAGAGCAGGCAAGTGGCAGGAGGAAAAGAGGAACTAAGGTCACTCATGGGGTACCTCTTTCACCACATGACATAGCTATAGCTTGATGGTTGCATGTCTTCCCTCCGTTACTTACAGGAGGGTACAGTTATTGTTGCTTACCAACACTAAAAGTAGTAAATATTTGTGTTTTCCTTTCAATGTAATATGCATAGTCCCTAAACCAGACTTCAGTGCTTTTTACTTTTTTGCTTAGGATCATGCACACGATCTGAGTTTTACTCCATCAAAACCTAAATTAACTCAATGCCTAAGTGTGTATTTACTCAATCTTCTGGATTTCCGCCACATGCACTCATTTTCAGTCATACCACAAAGTATTTTTGTAATGTTCTGCCTGCTGTTCTGGAATATTAAATGTCAGGCCAATGTAAAAGTTCTGCTGAAAAAGACTTGGCTACAGCAGCACGAGTAGTATTGTGGCAAATGCAGAAAACCTGGGTAGAAAAAGCTGTGGAATACCTAAAGGTTACGCTGAACAAATAATGCTACAGAGTTTGGATTAAAAACTCTTAAATTTGTGAACAGAGAAGTCAGCCAGTTGGAAACTATTCTCTGTTTTCTCTGACTCTGGAATGACTGACCTTTCTGCTCTAGTTATGGGTACTGCTAATATAGACAAATAAAGGCAGCATGGAAAAACAAAATGGCCATTAGGGCTAACTAAAGGAAAGAATAAAAGACATCTGAGCATTTCCTTTTAGCTGAAATTGACAAGTTGTTATTAAACTGTTGCTGTAGAATGATGAACTGTAAATTATAAACTGATGTAGTTGGAAATAACATATTGCCTGTCACTGCAAACAAGCGATTTAATTCATGATTGTTTAATTTCCGAATTCCCAAGTTACATGTAGTTAAGTGATAGCATAAACTGTGCCCAAATACTTAGTTAAACCCAGCAAAATTAAAGGAAAACATGTACTAAAATGAAAGGAAGTTTAGACTGTGCAGCTCGATGGAGCTGTCCTATTTATCACCTACTAACTTCTGCTGTGAAGGTTATACTGCAATTTTAAGACCTATCTTTTTATTTGAAAGCTGCTTTTGTCAAATTTTATCAACAGGTTTTCACTGCTGGACTACAAAAAATAATCTGGTAGTCAGGTAAATCTAAGAGAACCACAAGAAATGCAGACAGCTACCTGAATCTCAGGCATGTTGCACTGCGTGTGTATTAGAGATGGGGAAGCTTCACTGTACTGGTCTTGATTGCCTTTTTAAGAGAAGCTTCCAGTGGACACAGTGCTGAGCTGGGACTCTTTTCTAGAGGGCAATCAAGTAACACATTGTATCTAACTTGGGACTTCAAAGCCTTGTAGATTGCCCTTGTCCCATGAAAACAACAGATCATGATTCTGTTCATGGCCATCTTCTCAGTGTAAGTTAGTAAGCATAGATTCAGCTGTATCAACACTAAATGTGATTTTTTTCTTTAAAAAAATACTATATGAATAGGAGAACCTCTGTTAAGATGAGCCCTCACATCATCAGGCATGTGCTCATTGTCTCCAGCATTCAGATACAACCAGTGCTGACAGGTCTCCGGTTCATACAATGACACTCAGTCAAAGGGATTCTCTAATCCACACAAAGGGTTTATGCAATTTTTCTGTGTTGTGAAGCACGAGCACGTGTAGATGACTCAGATACCGGCACTGGCATTCTCAAATTTAAGAGAACAAAAATCAAGTCTTTTGTTTCTGGTAACAATAGTTCCATTTTAGTTCCAACACCACAGTTATCCCTCGTGTTTCACACACAAAACGCACGGAAGCACACTTGAGTCACAGCCACCTCATGAGGAAGCGCTTTGAGTGTGACGAAGCGCCGGGGCGCTCCCCACACGGGGCAGGGCGGTTGAAGCAGGTCCCATGAAGACAGGGCTTTCCTCAACACGGCAATCACGAGCCGTACCGCTACCTCCACAGCCGTGCTGCCCCCGCCGCCTCCCCTCTGCCCGCCCTTGGACCAGGCAGCGGTGCTTCAAAAGGGGCGATAGAACACCAGAGGCAGCCTCTCCTCCTCCCAGCGCCCCAAATAACGCCTCAGAAACAGCTCTCACTTCACCTTTCCAGCGCGCACCGCCATTTCCTTGTGCGGGTGCGCAACCCCGCCTCACCTCCCGCCCTCCGCACGCCACAAAGGCGCGTGCGCACCGCGTCGGCACATGCGCGGTAGAGCGGGGCGCGCATGCGCGGAGGCGTTCGGTGTCGCTGAGGCGGTGGATTGGGAGGCGGAGGAGTCGGCTGGGCAGAGCACCAGGAACTGCCCAGGCTGGGAGCGGACGCGGGAGCCGCCCGGTGATTGCGGGTCGGTTCTATGGGGCCCTGAGGGTGCGGCCCCGGTGAGCAGAGCGGGTGCCCTTGGGGGCGCAGAGCCGGTGGGAGGATGGAGGGTCAGGCGGCGCCGGGGGCTGGCGGAGGCGACGAGTCCCTGAGCTTCGGCAGGATGAACCCGAAGCGCAGCGGGCGCGCCGCGGAAGAGGAGAGCCGGAACAAGCTGAAGCTGGTGAGCGAGCTGTGGGGCTGGGAGAGGGGCAGGGCACGGCCTGGGGACGAGGAGGAAGGCGGGGGAGGAGGAGGCGCGGATGCTGTCTTGCTGCATCTAAGTGAGGAGCGTGGGGCGGAGGGGTGTGCGGCCGGGCCCAGCGGGGAGGCTGCGGCTGCGTTTGTAGGAATTAAAGGCTCTCCGTTCAAATTCCTGCGAGCTTTCGTGATGGTTTTTGGGTTTCTCTGGAGAGGGAGGTGACAGCTGGAGGGGGGCGTGCGGGCGCTGAGGCCTCGCTGCGGTAGCGCGCCGGGGGTGGTCGCTGACAGCAGCAGGGAATTCCCGTGTTACCCGTGCTGGCTGTGATACCGGGAGGGCAGAAGCCTCTGCGGGGCACTGGCTGGACCATGCCCTGGGGAGAGGCGCGGTAACGCGCTGTTCTGCAAGCCGGACCTGTTGGTGTGACCTCTGCTCTGCTCACCTTTTGAGTGAAAGAGCAGGGGGTTTGGTTTTTTTCCTGCCTGTATTGAATCATTTGGAACATTGGTGGCTATGACGTCAAGGATGTGCTTCCCAAGTGAACTTCGGAATTAAAGGGAAAATAATTTTAAAGTTTGGGTATTGTCCAGTCTTTTGGGAAAGATTTGAGAAGCTCTTGAACACACAGATCCTCTTTAGGACTGTAGAGTTTGTTCATTATGCCCGTGCTTTTTGATGTAAAAGAAGATATTCTTATTTACTTAGGTAACTTGAAACATAGGTACGTTTAAAAGTTGACAGCACAGGATTGTATCTCGCTTTATAAATACAGTAGCAGCAAGCCAGTTAATATGACAGTGTTACTTTTTAATTGTTTGCTTCTGTTACTTATAGTTACTTGCTTTAACTTTGAATCAAGTAATTTTAGCTCAGACCTCAGGTGGAGATTTTAGAGCAGTAGCGTAGCTGACAGTTAAAACATACCTGAATTCTATTACTGAGTAGATTACTAGTTCCAAACTTTACTTAATCTGATCTAAGGCTTTCATAGATATTGGTGAAACTAAGTGAGTATGTAAGTGCGCTCCCACTTGGTATTCCTTTCATCAGTATGGGGCAGCAGAACCTTTGGCTGCTCAGCCTGAGTACTGCAGGGGTTTTGTCACTGAAAACCAAGTTAGAATACTTGTAGGGAAGATGTTAACTTTGTAATTTCTGAGGCAGGGACAAGTTATTGAAACTTACAAATATTATGAAGGATGACAGAATGACCTAATACTGAATAACTTGAAGTACGCTTGTGTTGGAAGGACCATGTGTATCTTAGCAAAAGGTAACCAAAAGTCATGTCTTTGTTTTATGGTGTTATTGGAAATAAACTCCTACTTCCTAGGGTAGGATAAATATAAACAAACGTCTTCATATAAACAAGATGTTTGTTTACATTTATGCTACCTTTACTATTTCCTAGTGAAAGTAACTAGGAAGGCTGTTTGAAGATGCCTACAGTGCTTTGTTTTAAAACTCTCATAGGAAAGTTCTTCTGTGGCAAGTGGTGGACACAGATTTGAGTTTTGCTCTAGTAGAGAACACTTAGTTCTGAAAGAAATATGTAGCTTAAAAAAATCCAAGTGAAATTGTCCCTGCCCTCTGCATGGGTGGTGGAACTAGAAGATCTTTAAGCTCCCTTCAAACACAAACCATTCTATGCAATGAGCTCGAAATGGGCTTGAACAGGACAACTATTTCCATTGCATGTTCTTTGCAATTATTTTAGATACATTAGAGTAGACTTTGATTGTTACATTCGGTGGAACAAGTACATTATGTAAGTATCTGACTTTGTCAGATGCTATAATTTTGTTCCTTGTGGGGATGATTACAGTCCAGCAGCAATGTGGATCAGAGCAGTGGTATGTCGCTTGAATTGAGTACCGTCTAAAGATAGTTTTGCCCTGAGATCAAGTAAGTAGCCTCTGATGATACAATGAAATGAATGGATTGAATGGGAAAGTACTTAATTTTTTCTATTCTAGACGTGATGTGCACAAACAGTGAGTGTAAGTGACAGAGAGGAACTTTGGACTGAGGAAGAAAAGGGAGGGCATTCAGGTTTGCCTTTAAGTTGAGGCAATATGAACAGACAGCCAGATTTACAAATCACTGCCATGGGTTTGCAAGGGAAAAACAAGATTGAAACAGGGAAAGGCTTCATCCATTATATAGGGGAATAATCATGCTAAATTTTGCTGGCTTTAATTTTGAATGAGGAATTGGTTCTACTGAGGCTAGCAGTATGGTTAGGTACTCAGAGTGACCTTACTTGACCTCATCCCTGTTCCCTTCACTGTGCAAATAAGATGAATTAATATTTGGGACTTGTGTAAGAGAAGCCATACTATTTTTGCAAGTGTTAAGTTGTCACAGAGTTTGTATGCAAAGCTTCTTTTGAGTGTGGTGTGGATATTTTCTTAGTTCAGCTTCATAACTTACTATTCATCAAGTTTCATTAGAGTTACAGAGAAGAATCAACCTGTACTCTTGTCAGTGTGTTGTGTATAATTCCAGGAACTCTACAGTGTGCTGAGAGGAGTGTGTCTCTTTTCTAGAAAACTTGTTTCGCACATCAAGTGGAGTGCTGAACAAGGGCTTGGTGGGAGAGGGTGTGCAACTACTTATAACAGAGGGTTTA
This sequence comes from Lathamus discolor, assembly GCF_037157495.1. Taxonomy (NCBI): domain Eukaryota; kingdom Metazoa; phylum Chordata; class Aves; order Psittaciformes; family Psittacidae; genus Lathamus; species Lathamus discolor. The sequence continues at coordinate 19,315,769 of NC_088892.1, forward strand.
TTTTTAGTTCCTGACATAGCAGCTGAAATTAGTCAAGTCATTGCTAAGAAGTCTAGGGGAATGATTTTAATATGGGAGACTAAAAATGGTTCTAGATGACAGGGAGCTGGCAAAGTTGAAGTAATTCGTTTCAGGGAAAGGAGACTAGAAGAAGGTGGTGGACATTTTTTGTTTCCCCATGCTTTCCATCTGAAACAAGAAGTTGGGCAATGGTGCTTGGCCTGCAGAAGCATAGTGGTTTGGTGTAGGTTTTTGTTTGTTTGGGTTTTTCTAGGGACTGAAGCCTTATCAGTGGCATTTATTCCTTCCTGACAGGAAGCAAGGCTAGGCTATTGAGAGAGTATCTGTGCTACTGGTTTAAAAATGGGTGGTTTAAAGTATTTTTCTGTAAGATAGTTTATGTACAGGCAAGCACATGAATGAATATGGGCTATGTTAGAACTGCTAGTTAATTTTTTTCCTGCTTTAGGTCATTTTGAGTGTCATTCACTTTTAATAAGATTCGGTGAGTGTGACAGAACTGCACAATGACAGTTTAGTTTGGGGTTTTATACTAATAGTGTGAAAACAGAAGTATTTTTCTAAAATTTAATGTCTATTTTCCAGGTTCCTGGGCATGTCACAGTTGCTGAAAGAGCTCTGATTTCATTCCCTCCCTGCCCCTAATGTTTTGCTGGCACAAGGACTGGAGGTGGAATGAGTGCTTAGTGCTTTTGTCATTATTTTTGTTTACAATGAAATGGACAGAAAAAAAAGAAATTGTTTTGGCAAACAGTCATCTGATCTCATGCCAGCCCTCAGAATAAGCTGGCATGAGATGGCAGTGAGCAGTTACATTCTTAACTGGGTTTGGCAATGGGCTTGTTTTGCTTGTTTAAAAGTATGCTTGTTATATGAGGGGAAACAGACTAAGTTAACGTTGTCAGGGAGATTGTTGGGATTCCTGTGTTGGTTAATCCTTAACTTAGATGTTGTTTGCTCTCGTTAACACTTCAGTATCACATGGGAAGTATATAATTCTGCTTGGTACCTAGGAAATGAGTAAGTGCTTCAAAGTGTCATGTCTAATTTGGCTTAGATAGTGTAGCTTAAGTGAACCCCAAGTCTTATCAGTTGTCAAATTGACCATCTTTTAAGCTGAGAAGTTGAAGCCAGGCTTTTTATAGGGGTTCATGGTAGAAGAGTGGGAGACAGAGATCATAAAAAAGAGCAGGAGAAATTACTGGAGTATAAGGGGGAAAAGTAATTTGAAGGATGATTAAGCATTAGTTGACCAGAGGTATTGGAATCTCCATTCTTGAAGCTTTTCAACACCTGGAAACCTGGACAATGCCTATAGCAGGCTGGTTTGTACTTCATGTTGATCCTACTTTTTTGGTAGGAGTTTGGACTAAACTGAGCGAGGGATGAGATCCTTTCAAACATCTATGATTTTATGAATCAGTACTTGAAAAAAGGTATTGCAACAAGAATTGCGGACCTTCCTGACTATTAGATCATTGGCTAACTGGATGTTAATGTGGCCAATGTTGCTTTAATTAAAAAGTTAATAATATGTCAGCATGTCATTTTAGTATTCGAAGAAGCAGAATTACTTCTATGCATGTACTGGCTAGTGCCGTGTAAAAACATGCTCCCTTACTATCAAGTTCACTTCAGGTTTGTGTGGTAGCTGTTCAGTGATAGATACCTGACTTGGCTGCAAACTCAATTTTGGAAAGAGGCTGTCTTCTGAATGTGATCCTGTCTTTAAAAGTAGATTAGGAGAAAGAAACATTAAAAACCAAGTTGTTGGAGGTGATAGAGAGCTTATTTCATCAGAGAGCAACTGGATTTGGTGATTCATCCTGGAAGGAGCAACTCATACTTTGTTTTAAAAGCAGAAATTGTTCATGCTTTATACTGAAGTCTTGTAAACCCCGTGAGCTTTGAGATGAATCAAAAGCTGTGAACTCAACACTGACTAATGTGCCATAAACTAGCATCAAACAGTGGAATAAAAGCTTATATCAATCATCTTTAAAATGGGAGCAGCCCAAGTGTGCTTGGGAGGAGGATAGGTTCCTGGTTATGTTGCTCCACCCATACTGGTGCAGGAGTTGACAAGTGCTTTAAATTATATGTATTAGCCACTGTCAGACAGGCTGTGTGCTGCAGGACCTGCATCCACCATCACCTTTGACTTCTAAGGTTGTTTGATGTTGTTCTCCTGTAGAGAGATAATGTGCTTTTTACATGACTTCGTCAGACGTTTGTATTTTGCATATGTGAACTATGAGTCAGGCCGAGCAGAGATTTTTGGCAAGTGAATGAAATGTATTACACTTGAGATCATAGTGTCGCAGACTAGAATCACTGCAGGCTTGCAGCAGATTCTTGCTTCAGGTGTATGCTGGAGGGAAAAGTTACTTAGGGTGCAACCATTATTGAGGAGTAAAATTAATGTTTTGGGAAAGCTTGGTTCTGTTGCTGAAAAGTATACTGAAGAGGCAGTACTTTTGATATGGGAGAGTAGGGCATGCTTGGTGCTGATGGTAAATGGTTTAGCTTTTAACGTGAATAGATATTGACACCGTTTAAACGGGGTGATAGATACAGTGATAAGCTGATCTGCTTGTGGTAATTAAACTTCCTGAGCTACTGCTTGTAAGACAAAACTGTCGAGCCATTCTGTACAGTACAGGAAGCTTTGCAAACAAAGCAGATTCCACCTAGGCAACGTGAAAGAATTACAGTGAGACCTGGCAGTGTGTGTAGCAAATAGAAGTGTTTTCTGAGATGTTAAGCACTGTGGTAGAAGGAAAAAAAACCCCAAGGCTTAAAAACATTTAGGTGGGTTACAAGAAAGCTTTTCTGTAATAATGGCTAATAACTTTCCTCTAATTCTTTTCATCCCTGTCCAAATCTAGATATGAAGAAGAACAAAAGATGTCTATTGCTGCTGAAGCAACTGACAGTTGCAGTTGGTTATTCATCGTTTACGTGTTCAACCTTAAAACCACAAGCTGTTAGGAAATGAATGTTTTTACCTAGTTCCTTACTGGGTATATCATTGTCATTACATTATTATTACTTTTTAAAATAATTTGCTTTATTTTGTGAGGAACTTAATATTTCATTATTAAGGGCTATGGTGGTAGAGGAGTTCAGTTGACGATATTAACAGTTGAAAGACTTTGTTTAGTATTTGTGCAGCAATTTATAGAGTTGCAGGTAGATGAAGCTAACTTGTCTTAAATTTGCATGTTTGATTTGTAGCAAACCAACTTTTTATTTAAGATTCTATGAATGAAGTAGCTTTTTGCTACAGCATTGGTACAGTGAGCACCTCTATGTTACCCACTTTGAACTATAACTTCCTAATAGGTAGGTAGGTGGGATCTTGCTTGACAAAAGTAGTACTAATACAGTCTTCAAGGCAAATAATTCTACTTGTTGACTATTAATTAGTATGAGAGAAAGGGGTGACAGTAACTATCAGCTTTTTTTTGAGGCAGCGGTGTGGGCTTAAGCAGTTTTCATATCCATCTTGGTGCCCTACTGGCAAGATTCTGTGTAGCACTGGGACAGACAAGATCATGCAACTGAGCCAGTCAAAACCCCTCCTTTATTACTTCTTGTTCTTTGAGCATTTGCTTGAATGAACAAGACTAGTTATAGAACCCTAGAATTCCTCCTTTTCTATTGGTTTGTGTAAAGTTCATCCACTAGTACTGTTAAATTATGATTGTGTCTGCTTTTCAGTCCATCTTGTCATGACAGTTGGACATGGTGTGAAAGCAGGACATTTTATGCATGTGGGCTGATCTGAAAAGGATCTATTACGGCAATTAAATGATATTGTAATGTACATTGGGATATAAGTCATAAAATCATTAGACTTATAGAAGTTGATAATTAATTCGGAAGTTCCATTCTGGAACAAGCCCACATCTAGGAAATGTATGGTTTGATACAGATACTGAAGGTCTTCAGTCCACCTGGGTGTGGTAATATTTAGTCTTAAGGTGTAGTGCATACTGTGATATCACCACACCTTCTCTGTTACATAAAACAAAAAATGTGTTTAACAGATATGGGCTCTTCCTGTGTAAATGGGAATCTCTATTTTTGTGTTAACTTCAGACTGTTTGGGTGAGAGTGGGAGAACAGAAGTTCAAAGTGATGCACGTAACAGGTGGTTTTCCTGTAAGGTTACCTTTTGGGTGCTTTTAGTGATCCTCAGTGATCATTGAGAAAGATTTAGGTATGTGCAATATGTGATGCATGTTTGCCGCTTTAACTGTTCCTTGCATAATGTTATCAGATGTAGAGGATGTTAAGGATCGAAAACTGGTCTTATTACTAAAAAGTATTTTCGATTTATGCTTAGTAACAGTTAAGTGTGTTTAAGCTTGTTACCAAAGTCTTGAATGTAAAAGTCACCAGCTGATTAAAAAAAAAAATTACTTGGAAAGAATCCTGCCTTTTATTCCTTCATGATTTGTGTGTGTATATTTATTGTTTTAACACACATACTTTTTCTGCTCTTGTAATAGTGGTGGGAATATGAAGTTATCTGTTAATAACAAAAGCAAATCAGCATGTTTATGTGAAAATAAATTCAGGAGAAGTTGCTTGAGGAATGGAAAACTTTCAGAGCAGTGCTACCTAGTATTTTAGAACTAATTTCTAAGTACAAAAGTTAAGTTTGAGACAGTGGGGGCTCAGTACTATAGAATCCCAACACTTAGAGCTGTGGGACTGTGGCTGTAAAGCCAATAAAGCAGCAACTGTTACTTTAGGTTATGCAGGCCAACGGAATTGCAGTAAAGGTACTGGTGGGTGCAGGTTGGCTTGAAGGTACACACACAAGCACATTTTCCTGTTCTTTTTTTTGTTTTGTTCAGGTATTAGCTAGTCAAAGGTTAATAACTTTGTCCTGTGGGCAGGCCACTGACCTTGAGTTCTTGAGGATGACTTTTTACCACAACTAGCTACTTAAGTGTTTAACAGTGGCTCTGTGTTCATGTTGGCCTCTCAGGGATGGTTGAACAAGACAAAATAAGTGCTTTTGTCAGGAAAAATGTTAGTTCTGCAGTCTCTCATTCTGAGTTAATATGGTAAGAGCTAGTGGGGGTTGCTAGAATGTGACTTTTAAAGATGCCTCTGAGTGTGTGTGTGTGTTTTAAATGAGTTTAGCTTTGTGAGGAACAAATACTAAACCAACAGATGAATTAGATTCTAGACTCCTAACAACAGATACAAGTAGTTCTTGTACATTATAAAGTTTCCTGCTTTCTGGTCTGTATTTGTTCTTCTTATTTTCCTACTGTGAATTATTTTTATACCTATATTGAAGTAAGTTTTAAAATACTGTGGCTTCAGAATGGAACTGTGCTGGATATTTGCCTTTGTAATTGTGTGAGTGCATGAGTAGATGAGAACTTGACAGCTCTTAGTAGCTGAAACAGTTACATGAAGTTTTCCAGTTCCATTAGAACACTTTTTCTTGCATAAAGAATAAGAAAGATGACAGCATGTCAGGCTAAGCATATACACTGATGCCATATATATTTCAGTTTTCGCACCAGCGAGATTTAGAGGGTATGTTAAAGACAAAAGGTTTAACCGGAAACTCTGAAACTCCCAAAGGGAAATCCATGTCAGCTGGCCAAGGTGAAAAAAAATAGTGCATGAACTCTGATAAACTGACATCCTTCAGTCTGTGGCTGTCCCTCTTTATAAGGCATGCAGTAGCATTTTGATTTAATTCTGTATACAATGAAGTACAATTTACATAAGAAATGTTTTCATAATCATTACAAGCCTTTGCTTATGAAAGCCTTAGCCACTCACAGGCTGAGCTAAGGAATATGACAAATTAGTAGATGGTAATTGATAACCAGACTTGAGACAGAAGTTGCAAGCAAAACTTCAACACTGAAACACCTAGTAACCGATTGTGGTGTAAGTGCAGTGCTTTTTTCCTGGTATTGCTGCTGCCAGTCTTAATTCCCATAAAAATAGACTCTGGCTTGCTTTTTTTTGACACCTGTTTTTTTTTTTTTTTTTTTTTTTTTGAGTTTAATTACATAGTGGGGCAGCAAGAGCTGTTGCTCCCAGGCAATCCACTTTATTAGAACGGCTTCGGTTCCTCCTTTTGACTTCTCTGTAGCAAGTGGATCTTCCACTGCTTTATTCTCATCAACAGGAAAAAGCGAGGTGAGGAAACTCGTTTTGATTCAGCACACAGCACACAATTTCTTGTCTCAGTAAGAAATGTACCAGGGAATGTCTGCTGCAGTGTCTCCAACCTTTACAATCCTCCATTCTATACTTTTCTATTGTCTTCCAGCAGTGCAGTTAAAATCTCATTCTCCAGTTATTTACAGCTTGATGGACACTTTTCCAAACTAGATAGGTAATGAGTACAGCAATAGGCTTTGGTGAAATTTCCATCTCTAAACCAGATACTGTTTTGATATTTCACAAATGTACATTCATGCTTGAACTTCAGACAAAGCTTAAGTTGATAAGACAGGCTTCCTAAATCCATTAAGGTTAGTTCACAGTATTCTGTGATTCAGACTGATTCCTGAGTTACTCAGGAGATAAGCAGTAATCCCATCAATTAACATTTTAGATTTAAAAACAATTGTTTTGTGAGTTTATGGGAAAACCTTTATAAAGTTCATGTGGGTGTTCAGGAGTAACCTAAGCACGTACTATCAGTATGATGCTAAATGATCTTTTTGACTTACTTTCGCCTTTAGGAGAAGGTAACGCGTTTTCTGTAACATGTTACCAGCATCTAGAATCCTTCTGAATTCCTGTTACTTGCTAACAGGGAATCTCAACTGTACTGAAGTCAAACGATACTATTGACCCCATCATTATTATATACAATATAATTCCTGTCTATTCACATGCTGCTTCATTTCCTGCTTCCCTGAAGGACAAATATTCTTCTTGGGAAGCTGTTAGAAAAGAATATGAAATGGAACAGAAAGCCCTTGTGTATATCACAGCAGCTATACATTCAATATGTTTTGACTGTTGATTTAAATTATGTTCCATGCTCACAGAAATTATTCACTTTAGAATTTCTGTTTAAAGAAAAGCCTAAGTTCCTCACTATGGCAGCAGCATTGCTCATTTTCCCAGGTTTTACCATCACATCCTTTATTATGAGGGGAGAAAAAAGTAACTTTAACATCAACTTATTTTTTAAAATTTAAGGATCAAATACTGAACTGATAAAATGCTTGCTCTTTGCTGGGAAATCTGTGTCTTGGAAGATGGACAACATTATTCTAAGAAGCTGTTGACGTGATCCGTGTGACCATATGCTCCAAGACTGCTGGGTACAGACAAAATGAATAATGTTCACAAGTAATTCCTGCTTCTTTGGCTCACTGCATCCCTTCCACTGCCAGTTCCTTTGTGGGCTGTGTTTTGGTTGGTTGGACTTTGTGGGATTTTCTTACTATCTGAAAGAGAACCCAAACAAAGCAAATACACACATCCTCACTTCCTCAAAGTCTGTCAAAAAATAAAATGCTCTCAAATTTTCTCCAGTCAGTTTCTCAACACAGTTTCTGCTTTGTTTTTATTCAAATGATTTGAAAAGAGCTTTCTTGCTGTTGTTTAACCGGTTATTGCCCATCTTGAAAGAAGATCCTAGGTTTCAACAAAAGGTTAATCCTAAATTCAAAGCATATAATTGCAGTTAAAAGGACTACATGCCTATAAAAGGGTAAAGACAAAGACCGCACTTCAGTGAGAGTGAAGGCGAACCTTGTCACAATGAAAAAGGTGTTTCTCTTTAGAAAGTGAGGTATAAAAGAAGAAGGCCTATTCTCACTACTCTTAATTGACTGGACTCAGTAGCTTTGTAATAGCTTTCACTTGTTCTGAACAGTGTGTCTGAATGAAGAGATCAGCCATTTGCATTCAGGACTGATCAGAACAAGAGAGGACAATGAGCAGTAATTTGATGCACAACAAATATTGTTGTGTAGCAAAACAGGCTTTGTTCTGCTGCTGCATTGGTATCAAAGGGCTCAAATCCACTGCTTCAATCAAAGTGTAAAATAGAAAGTCTATGCTTACTATATCAAGAATTGTTTTGTCATGGTTTTGCCAGTTTAACTGTCTCAGAATGTTTCAAAAGCACATCACAGTAATATTATACCAAAAAGCAAAAGCCAAACTCCCTAAAACCTCAAACAACTGCGTTTTTTAAACACAAGCAGCAGATACAGAGGGCTGAATATGGTGCTGACAGTCGTGCTTGGCAGAAAAGTAGCAGGCATGCCACCAGGACAGTAAGCATCGAAACCATCCATTTACTGCACTTGGAGCTGTTCTGTGTTCATTTTTAATTAAGTCCTTTAAGTTGATCCAATGACTGTTCAAGTGACCGGTTTAGGAAGTGATCTCAGTCTATTTTCCGAGGAAAAACCGCTTGGCAATTCTCTTCCAAACCAACTGATTTCCTTGCTGTAGGTGCAGTAAGCAGAATATGCTGATACTGAGAAGCAGTCCTGCCCAGTACTAGTGCAATAGCAACCGCTTGGACAGATGGCTTCTTGTCTGATAAATTTTATCTGGCTCTTCTTGCAGGCACCAAATATATGTACGGAAAACGACATGGGTGTATCAAAGGACTCATGAAATGATTCCAGTGCACTTCTAATCTACTGGCATTTTACTAAAGGAAGCTTAGGAGGTGCAGATTTTGAAATGCACTTTATCTTACCCAAGCATGAAATGTAATTGGCACTTAACTTTCTCAATCTTATTCCTTTTAACATAAGAAAGACCATTAAAGTATCCATTACCAAGATTATGAAAGTGAAATTATAAACCCAAAATAAATGCAATGCTAGTCTGCAGATGACCCAAAAAATAAAATGGCTATGGCAGCAGTGTATATGCGTAGCCTGATGATTCAAGTACATGAAGAACAACTCCTTATTTATTTTACTCATTTAGACTGCTGATAATTGGTGCAGTCCCATATGCTGCATTTATATTGTGAATGCTGACTTCCTTCTTTTTATGCAAATACTTAGAAATTCTAGTGCAACTGAGGCACTGAAGTAAAGTGTGAAGTCTTCCTGTAGCTACCTGTAGTTCCTATGCAGAAACTTCATATCTCTTTCTGCTGCTAGGCTTATTTTAGAGAGATTTGCTAGACTGCCCAGGATCCTTAAAGTCAAAGATCCTTAATTACATCTTTATGGGCCTTAAGGATGTAGCCATGGAGTTTTATACCCAGTTATTTGTGTGAGTTGTGGTTGTTGGGTTGTGGGTTGGTTGCTAATTTTGTTTTTAAGATATGTCCTATAAAGCCTCCTGTTGGTTAATGATTATGCATTGCCACACACATTTCTAAATTAAATGCTAAAACCAGTGGCTCGAATTTTGGAATAAAAAGCTTCAAACTAAAATAAAAAGTTTTAAATTTATGTTGTAACTCCAGGTTTTGCCCTGTCTCTAAAGTGTTGATTAGCTAAACATTTCTTAAAACATTAAACCTGCATATTGAGCCTAGTAAGCTAGTATGCCCTACATGAAAGCACTATTGCAATGTTTGTTTGTTGTGAAATTGATGAATGAAAGCATGACATGTCTCTTTCAGAAGTCTGATTTGTAGAACTTGTAACTAGCATGTTGTTGTTTGATGGTTTTAAGTAAGGAATTCAAAAGCTATAGAGCATCCTGGAGACGTTCAATCATCTGTACTGAAAAACATGCTATACTGTCACAATACATCTTTCCAAAAGAAAAACCTGTCTTGTATGATCGCTAGGTATCAAAATAAGAAACAGATCCTGGCTGTACAAAGTGCTGTATAAAGAACTTGGCAGTTATGTATCATAACTCTTACAAACTCTGCTGATCCTCTGCTGCCTTAGTGATGATGACTTATCTGATATGGTTAGTATAAGTTAGACTTGATGGAAAGTGTTTGGACTCTAGCAGTAGAAAATGGAAAATGCCAGAGCTTGCTTTATTTGTCTCCACACTGGCTAATGTGAAAACTGCTACTTCTAATAGGCTTTCTCAAATAGTTTGTTTCTGCAGTAGTCTAAACTGATCTGACTGTCCTAGTGCCACCCTTGCCCTTTTTGCTCACAACCAGCATTTTTGTTGGTTTAGACTGACTTGGAACTGCAGCTTTTGGAAGAAACTTTTAATTTTGCTCTGATTTTTAAAGCTTACATGTTAGTTAACACCAAGAAGTTATTGTCTGAAATAAGCTTTTCAAAACAGTGATGGCAGTTTGAGATACAAATAAAAAAACCAGGTTAGTTACCTTCCTCGACTCCTTTATATCTTGTTACAGAACTGTTTAAATTAGGGCTATATAAGTTTGTTTACAGGTTATTTTTTTCAACTTCTGTATTAATTCACATTTTGGTAAAGAGCTCTTTGAAGTCATCTGCAGAAGTACAGAGCAGTCCATTTGCTTTGGGAGTGTGATAGTGTTCTGCCAATCAGACAAAAATGAGGAAGCCATTTCAGTTTCCTTTAGCCTCCATTTTCACCAGGCCAGGCTGCTGCTTAGGGTGCCTCTGCTACCCTTGCACAGAGCCACTGTGTGAAGGTGCCCTTTTCCCACATCTCTTGAGGACCAGGCAGTGGCATTTGTGAGGGCAAGTATCCAATGTGACTCATTCGCCTCTGGCCTCTTCTCCCCTTCCTCCTGGTTAGGAGCAGTGCTGAGGCACTCTTATCTCCTTGCACTGTGGTTAAAGAATTGGTGCCCTCTGCTGTTAATAGTCACCACCTTGGGTGACCATCTGGCTTTATTTGGCAGAGGGGTTGTCAAACTCCTTTTCCTAGTGTAGTTTGTTTCTGGAAGGTTGGTTTCCTGAGGAAAAAAAATAGAGTAATTGAGGAAAACCAGGCAGATTTCTGGTTGGGAAGACGATGGCCGGCCTTCAGTATAACAGCACTGATTCTGTGCTGTGAACATAAGTAACTTTCCAGCTTCATTTTGGCAGCACGATGAAAGGTGTTCACATGTTCCTTGGCTTTTTAGAGCCCCAGGGAATGTTTTACCTTCATGTTCAGGTTATAGATTAAGCCTTAGTTAGATTAATTTAAATAATGCATATTTAAGGAATTTGCAAAGCAAACAGCTGCGAAGCAAACAAGAGTTTCCCATGTGGTGTCATAGACCAAATGAAAATGTACAACAATAGTACAAAACTATTAATGTTGCTAACTTTGAGTATCTTTGATACACCAGGTGGATTACAGCTGTTGTTAAAAGTCCTTTTTGAAAGCATAGCGAATGCTCCTTGAAGTGTCGAAATGTTACTATAAAGTAAACACTTTGAGAATTACGTTTTTATTAATTTTACTAGTAATGCCAGGTATACTTTGTCATGAATCAAGATTTTCAATGCTAAATGAGTCTGTAGTTCCAGTGTCTGCATATCAGTGAAGGTAACTCAAGTATCTTTTCACAATTTCCTAGGTACCTTTTAAGTTTAATAGCCAAATTGAATGCTAAGAGATGGTTAAATTGTCTAAGGAAAATGTTGCTCATTTTCTGCACTTAAGAAAATGATGTTTTTAACTGTTGGTGGACTGGAAAGACTGCAGGGTGAAATGCTGTAGGGTGTAAGCCTTTGAAGTGAAGAACTAAGTAAATCAGTAGAAAATATTTCTTTGGTATAGAGTTCATGAAGTTCGTGGGTTTTGTTATTAAAAACTAAGAGAAATGATACGCAGCTTTTTTAAATTGTATGTGTGTTTTTGCATACAAATATTGGCTTGATATCCCTTATCTGCCAATTTTTTATCATAGGTTTTTGCAAACCCATTGCCTTTGGCCTGCTTCTAAAATCAGAGCGTTAGTGACTTTAACAAGCTAGGAAAGGCTTGCCTTCTTTTCACCTCGTGATGCTCTGCCTGTCTTACAGATGGCTGAAAGAATAATACTAGAGGATTGACTACAAAATCTGTGATATCTTAAACTTCCTCTTGGGGAGGTAAACTACTTCAGGTTTATATTCTTAAATCAGACTGGAAACATGATTTCTTTGTTGGTATAAGAGACTGTAAAAATTGTGTGTCACTTAGAATCTGCAGGTACGTAACTGCCTTGCCTCTGCCTTCAGCTACTTGCAATTTCTCGTCTACCTGTTAAATGGTTTGCTTATCTTGTGTAGCTCCTGGCAGTAATGTAAGCTTATGTACCATAAGGAGATTCGGGAAGTCTGCTTGAGATGTCTGAAAAAATGCTGTGTGGTATCTTGCTATAGTATTCTATATTTTGCCCAGAGGAGCTTGAGTGACAACTGCAATATAAATGTAGAGATGGAGTAGATTATCTTCTTCCAGGTGCTGGTAGAGACTGACAGTACTTAGATGAGAAGGGAAGAAAACATTTCTAATACAAGTGACTGCTAAAACAGATAAAGAGTCTTAAAACTTCTTGCTCACATAGCGGTCTCTGGATTGCATTAATGGTTAGGCTTTACTTTGTTTGGACTTCTTCCTTCATAATGTCCATTAAGAAGAAGTAAGGACATCCTGGCTTTAATTTGAAGATTAGAGTATTACTTCATCTTTTAACTCCATATTAAGTCCAGGTAATGAAAACACAGGAGAGGTGTAAGGAAGAGGTTTGAGATTTGGCAGTTAGGAAGCTAAAAGATCGGCGTCAACATCTGGATTAGTAAAAGAAAAAGTTTTTATTCTAGCTGTATTAACTGGGTCAGGCTGAAATGGAGATTATTTTCTTCAAAGCTGCCCATATGGGTGTTGTATTCCAGATCTGTGACCAAAACAGTGTTGATTTAAACCACCAGTGTTTCAGCTCTTGCAGAACAATGCTTACCCAGTGTCAAGGCTTACTTTCTTAGTGTTTCCCCCTCAGGTTGGATGAGGTAGGCCAGAGGTGGGGAGGGGATGCACCGGGACATCCAGACTGACCAAAGAGATATTCCATACCACATAATGCTGTGCTGAGCAATAAAACTAGGGGTGGTGGGGTGGATCCAAACTAGCAGTTGCCCAGAGGCTGGGTAGGTATTGCTCTGCTGGCGGTGAGTGATGAGTGATGGTTGTTGAATCATTTGTCTCATCTACTCTTTTTTTCCTCCTTTCACTTGCTAAATTCCGCTTTATCTCAACCCATGTCTTTTTTCTTGCTTTTGCACTTTTGATTCTCTTCCTAATCCTGCTGTGAGGGACTGATCTGCTGGCCAGGGTCAGTCCATCCCACTGTCCTGGATACCTAGGTGTTTATCTTCTAAAGTATGAACACATTGCTCCTCTTTCCCACCATGATGCCTCCTCCACTATTTGTAAAGTCTTGCCAGTTTTTTTGTTTAGAAATGCCTTATTGACAGCTGCAGACAGAAGGTAGAATTAGGAGCAAGGAAAATGTGTGGTGTCAAGCAGTTATAGGTTCATTTCCAGTAATGTTGAACTTGTCTGTGGTGTTAACAACACAGTGGAATGGGATGTTAACTAGAAGCGCCCTGTTCATTTTGACTGCTTGAGAGCGTAACCAAGGAATCTGAAACCTTGCTGTCTGGGAAAATAGTGTCACTCTTTCCTAACCAGTGACTTGCAGGGCTATGTCAGTATGGATCAACTACTCCACTTGTCCCCATGCAGAAGCTCAGCAGTTTGTCACAAAGAACTCAGCAGTACCTTTTGTCTTGGCTTTCACACCCCTAAAGTGCTAGACCTTAATTACCTGTTTGTGACTGCTTGGTGTAAATTGAGCAATGTTTATTCGCTGTATGCTTCTTTAATATGACTATTTATATTGGTATGCAATATAGATTGCTTTTCTGGCTGTGAATTAAGATGTAACATCCATGATCTTTGTCAGCAGGATTTTACTGCTGTTAAGCAAATTGAGAGGGTACAAGGGAGGGAGAGATGACAGTGAGTGGTTTGTGCATCATCGGTACACAGGCTTCAACCACTGGGTCTATAAATTTCCATTACTTGGTGTTGAGGAGAAGTTGGCAGCGGGCTCAAGAAGCAAGGGCACAGGGAATCCTCAACTCTGAGGCTCAAAAACTCTGTCAGAAATGAGCTATCTGCTGTCTCAGTTTGAAGTCCAGTAGTCCATGTTTGTTTTGGAAAGCTTCCAAGACATCTTTGTGCATTTTTATGCAAGAGTGGGGATGCTAGCATGTACTGGTTTCAGGTTCATGAGTTTAATAGACAACAGACAAGGTAAAAGGGGATGCAAGGCTGTTTGTTGTTTTTTTTTTTTTTTTTTTTGCATTAAGTGCAGTTTTTCCATGCTCATTTAGCCGCAGTTTTGTTAGAATACTTACTGGAAATAAGCACTTATTGTTGTTAGAATACGTGAAATACAAGCTTTATTATGAAACAGTAGGTAATGCTGTCTTTTTTCTTTGATTTGTGTGTGTTGTTTCTTTTTTAATAGAATATTCAAATAAAAACTTTGGCAGATGATGTGGTAAGGTCTTTGTAACATCTTGATTTGCAATGGTAACTCCACGCTGCATGCTAATTTACTCCAAATGTTGTGGACAATATAACATGTTCTTATAAGGATATTAAAGCATTAGATTTTAGAAAACTGAGCTACAATTCCCAGAGGTCTTAATTTGTAACTTCGGTTGAAGAGGAGTAATTAATGATACCTATTTGGAGAAGCTTCTTTAACCACATTCTAAGTACTTCAGTAATACTGTGGATATGTTGAAACTGTTTTTCAACAGTTCAAGTTATTTCTCTTGACCTTCTTTTTAACAGTAAAGAATCTGCAGTGGTTCTTCAAAGTGGGTTGCCACATGATTCAGGTGGAACCATTTTGGGTAATAAGAGGGTACTGCATGTCAAACAGCACGTTTATATTCATTTATAACTGAATACTTTGAAACCTGTTATAAAGTACCTTTACAGAAACTTATATAAAAATTGATTTCAGTAAAATGATCAACTTTTATTTTCTATGTGTAATAGCTAAACCATGCTGGCTTCTTAGCTAAACATCACATGTCTGAAATGAAGAAATTGTGCCTACGAATCATGTAGAAGATTCGTTTATGGCTTTAAAGTGATATCGCTATTTCAGTCTGATTAAACAGGTTTGTTTAAACAGATTGCAGCATGGTGAAATTGGTTTTAACTTCTTTTTTGTGACTGCTAGATGGGATTTTAATGTAAGTGAACAGTATAACTGCATTTGATAAATAGAATGCTGCCTTTCAGGCATTATGCCATAACTTTGGCCTTTTCAATAGGCCATGTGCTAATTGTAGTTCCAAAAAATGTCATGTAAGCTATTCTAATAAGGAAAAAAAATGGTATTAAAGTGATATTGTTGCCTTGTTAAAGTTGTTAACAGTATCCTTGTAGGTAATGTGTTTCTGTCCACAAATGTAAGACTTAAGATGAAAACCCAACCCCAACCCCCCCCCCCAACCCACAAACAAAACAAAAGAAGAAATACCTACAAAGAAGCTCAAAGGGAATGCAGCTTATTTAGGGATACTTGCCCTTCAAAAATATAAGGTAGTCTTTACAGGATCTCAGAAAATACCCCAACGTAACAAATCAAGCAAAAGAAACAGAACAACAAAAATAGGAACCTTTCTTACCCATATTCCACAGCACTTGGTCAATTTTCTCCACTCCTGAGTGGACTAATCCATAATGAGATCAGGTTTCCTACAAAGGAAATATTCCACTGAACTTTTTATGTTTCACAGTAATTGTTAAATTACAGAAAATAAAACATTTGGTGTCCATGTCTTAATAGAGATAGCAGTAACTGCTATGTATGATACTGGTAGCCCTACATAAGCTGCTGTTAGATGAAAGCACGTCTTCATAAGGCTGTTCAGTGCCTGAAACAAATACACTGGTATTTGTTGCTGCAAACAACGGGTTTAGAAAAATCGCTATAGATAAAACGTTCTCAAAATGAACATATACATATAAAGACAGTATTATTAATTTGAAAAAGATTATTTTATCCAGAATAGTTATATATTAATACCACAGTAATAAATGGCCTTATAAGGAAGGTGCTCTTGTTGGTTGTTTCCAATATTAACAAATTAACTGAGTAAGCATGCTTTAAAAACGAAAAGGTGGGGGGTTTGATATAAGATTTAAACCAAGTCAGCCTTAACCAGTGAAATGTCACTGCAGACTGTCTGACATGCTTTCACTAATGTCTGTTCTGTTTATTTAACTATGGGTGGCTGCTTCTATGTGGGTAATCCATTACCTTGCTTTTTAAAAGTAAGCACCAATTTCAGGAGTTCGTACTCAAAAACATGTCAAGGAATTGTGAACTATACTTGGAGAATTAATTCCTCTACAAACTTTATTCTACTTTAGCAGGAATTTTTTATAAGCCTGATGAACTTGTGAGTACCTCCTTCCCAACGCTGGCTTTTTCAGTTGTCCTCCAAAGACTTATAGCTCTTCAGGTGAAGGACCGCTTGGACATTACCTTTGTGGTACCATATTTTTTCACTCTCAGGATAATTAGGGAGTAGTGTGAGAAGATGAACTCAAGATTTTGCAATGCTAAGAGTTTAACATAGTTGATAGACTTTTGAAACTGTGAGAAATTATATCCCTTTTTGCATGTGACCTGTCATGAATTTACCTTAAATGTTGTCTATGAAAAGTAATCTCTGACTGTTAGAGAGTATTTTTGCTTACAGTTCAGTTTGAGTTTTAACTCTGCTGCTTGGGTTAACTAAAAATGTGTGTGTTACTGCCATGTAATTGGCTGCTTTTCCATATTTCTATTTCTGCTTATTTTTAAATGGATGTCTTTGCAGCGTGACAGAATAACAAGCCTCAGAAGATCAGCAGTGAAAAAAGAGAAACCTCTCATTCAGCATCCTATTGACTCTCAACCTTCTATAAGTGAAATCCCGCTTGCTCAGGCGCTTGTTGATGAGCGTTGCTTGAACTTATCAGAAAAAGAAGTTATGGATCTCTTTGAAAAAATGATGGTAAGATGATGTGCTACCTCATTTTATGAGGTTTTGTTTTCATGTTGGAATTAATTATGTAGTGATCTTCTTATGTCATTTTTGAAGCATTAACTACTTGGGATGGCATAGCATAGGCCTGATAGACCTCTCTAAATTGGCTTATGAACAATTGAGTAACTCAGGATGCTGTTACTATGTATGTTGTAATTACTAGGTCTACTTTTACAGACAAAACAAAGGCAAAAAACCCAAAAATGAATATCTTAAGCTGCTGATTGCTTCGTTAAGATGACCCCTATAGACCTTAGTTGCTGTAGTTAAATACTGCTGTTGAAGGATACATGTTCATAAACTTAAGTAAATACCCTTGGAAAACAGTAATTTCCATTAGAAAATTCTTAATGTTTAGAAAGCTGAATTTTTGTACAGTTCTGAGTATTTTCTGTCAAGGTTTATATTCTACTCACAAGCAAGCTTTTTGATTAGTACTGCAGAAAGAAACATTTGAAGTAGGTGTGTATAAATTCTGCAATTCACATTGGTGTTGAGACTTGAAGTATTGGAAATTGCAGTCCTTTTGAGTATTGATAAAACTAGTTTCTTGTTTTATCCTTTAAAATTGTTGTTAATTTCCATACAGTCATTACGGTCGAAGAAGTGGCCTGTTCCACTGTGTAGCTCTATTCTGTTCAATGAAGTTGTGAATCTCTTTTGAAAGATTGGATAAGGGTTAATAAATACTTGCTTGATTTGCTTGTTAAATTAAGAGATCAATTTTTAAGTTTTCCAACTAATGTTCGTTGAGGCAGGCAATAGGTCTGTCTTCCAGAGACTAATAATTCTTTGAAAAATGTGGTTTTAGTTGCTAATCTGAAGTTACTTTCACTTCTAACAGGAAGGCTAGTCTCGACTAGTAATACCTTTGCTGTGTTTAATCAGTTGAAGCAGGCATATAAAGATTTAACCCGCCAGAATATTTGGATTTTGAGGTTTGTTTTAAATACATCAGTTGGAACACCTTCACATATATCCCCTACCACAAGCTAATAATCTAGGTAATAACAGCCTTGAGATTAGGTAGTGCAGGAATGCTGTCTTGTGATAAGGTTTTATAAAAACCACAGGAACTTCAAAAGAGTTAACACTTAACCGATCAACTTGAGGTGTAGAATTTAGGGGTTCATCCGCTAGTTTTATTTCTTGAGCCAAATTTCATGAATGGTAATTACCCTTGACACAATTACAAATTTAAGTCCTGAAAACTGTGAACATGTGAAGACAGAATAAAATGAGAAAATTGGGTGGCTTAGAAATACACAAATGCTGATAAGTTGGAAAAAGTGATTTCTGCTTGTTTAAAAATGAGCCATTTGTAGAAGAAAAGGAGTATTAAAAAATCCAAAAGCTAGTAAGAAGTATGAAAAAGTCTTGATGTTGTGTGGCCTGTTTATTTGCAGGAAGACATGAATCTAAATGAAGAACGGAAAGCTCCTTTAAGAGATAAAGACTTGAGCACAAAACGTGAGATGGTTATCCAGTACATTTCTGCAACTGCCAAATCCGTAAGTAGTCACCTCTCCAAGACATGTGAAAGTAAGGAGCTTAGCTTTGTGAGTGTTAGTTTTTCAAGCTTGAGACTTTTCATGTTTTTGGTCTAGATTTATCTTCTAAGAGTAGTAGGAGAAAAAAGAAATTAATCTGTACTTGCTAATACACTTGTAAATGCTTACAGCTGCATCTGAAGGGTTAGCTGGTATTTCAGCTGTTGGGCAATGTAAAAACTCGATGGTTTCTTGTAAACCATAAGATATTGCTAATCCAATGATGTAGGATAGTAGATGAAACCAGAGTTCATTTCAGTGGACTTCATGTTACAAATCAGTGGTACCAGAAGTTTTTGGAAAGGATAGCATGACTTCACAGTTTCAGCAATGATATACGTACCAGATGTACGATTTGAAGTGTTAAAATGCAGGAATCAAAATATTGCAAGTATTTAAAATTGAAGTTACGTCAGTGTTTTAGTTCAATTAGAGTATGTCGAATGCTGTTGCTGGCTTAAATCGCTAACAAATGTTCTGAAGGTAAATGAAATGATTCCTTTAGTGAAAAGATGGTCTGAAAATAACTTTCAAATTATATTTTGAGTAGAAAAAAACATATATTCAGACCTTTAAATCATCTTGGTCATTCTCTGTGCTTAAGTTGATCAATTAACCCTTAGTTTATGGATCCTTCATGCAGAATTTTTGAAGTCTCTTTCATGGTGCCTGAAGTGTACGAGACAGACAAGAAGCCCCATCATTTGGGGTTGAGAAATATAATTTCATATAGTGACAACCTTCAATTTATTCTCTGCAGTGGGACTATTAGTACTAATTAGTTATAAAATACATCAGTGATGGTTTTTGTGTTAAAAATAAGTATGGCACATATAGTTCTTACCATGTAAAGGGAGAATTTGCCACAGAAATTCATGTATGTCGGATAAAACAGAAGTATATATTTGCTGTGATTTTCATAGAAACAGATTTTGTCCCAATTTGTGCACTATTTGTTCTATAAATAACTAAAGCAGCTAGTGGTGAATTCTGAGGAACTGTATGTATTGCAATGTCGGGGAGAAGTGTTTGTGTGTGTAGCTTTGTGTATCCAAGGGGCAGTACTATGCTTCAACTGACAAAATTTGCTTTTAGCATAGTTCTTCAATAAAATTAGGTAATGCACATGATTTTATTTGGAAATGAGGATGAATCTCATCTTTTTTTTCTTTTTCACTCCTAAGTTATGGTGTGCAATAAAGGTTACTGGAAATGAAGACTCTATATGGAATACTTGGTAAAATGCATAATAGCACACTGCCAGCAGTTCTACAGAGCTGACTTGGAGCATGACATACAGATAGCACTAAATAACAATTTGTTTCTTAGTGAAATAAGTGGCAAATAAGATTACATTGGTATCTGCCTAATGAATCTGTAACTGTGGTCTCCAAGCAGTACAGTTGATTTGTCTTATTTTAACCTTTAAAATACACTCTGAAGAGTTAAATTTCAAATAATTAAGACTAAAATGATGTGCAGTTCTTAAATGCAAATTCTTTTCATTAAGCATTATAAACTGAGGTGAGGAAAACCTTGCATTATAATGAGAAAATGGGGATCTGCATTTGAGAGGAGTGATATTTCTGCATGAGTTCATCTTAAACCAAATCCACAGTCCTTTATTCTGTCCTGGAAGGAAGCCAGTGTTTAAAGTATGCTCTAGCTAAACATGCAAGTTATTGGAGATTTACTCAAGCTTACGCAGTGAAAATTATGCAATTTGCTGTTAATATACTTTGCTTACACTGTCTTTGGGAACTGTTGATTATGTGTTTGAAGTTTTTGGTCTTCACTTGATCAATGACAAATTTAAAATCTTTCTTAGTAAGCATAAATATTGAAGCAGTACAAACTTGTGCAAGGGAAGTACTTGTAACCCTTTCCCAAAAAGTAGCTGGATGATGGTGATCTCTTATATATACCAGTACTGAAATGTAGTTGCCTCAAGTACCATAACTTCATCACTGACAAAGGAGAGCATGGCTGCCATTGCATGTCTAACTGCTGACAACTTTAACAGATTGCATTACTGCCACTGCCTGTGCTGCAGCATGGGAAACTTAACAGAGCTGCAGATATGTTGCCAAAATGTGCTAACAATTTAAAAAAAAATAATCAAAAACCGTCCCAAAATGTCCTCATACATGCACGTGCGCTTTGAACTGAAGGCAGCGCCAGTATGGATGTTTGATACATACGCAAAATGTTTTCTGTAATGGAAAAAGGGCTTGGATGGAAGTTTGTGTGCTTCGGAAAGTCCTTCTTGCAATTGAATCTTGGCATTTGAATGGTGTAATTGAAGGTTTTTCAGAAATATAAATGACCTTTCTGTAGTGCATTACTCTAATTTACCTTTTAAATAGCTATCATCTTAACTGATCTAAAAAGTAGAAAAAGCAGAGCTCAATTGTATAACGTTGTTTGGGGTCTTAAAGCAAACCCTCATTTTCACTGTTTATTTTGAGCCCTAACCAGTTTTTACTGCATCACGAATTGTCAAACTTTCTTTTCTTCAGGCCTCCTTCAGGCTTGTCTTCCATGAAAATGCTGATCACATTCAAAATGAACTTTCTTACAATTTTCTACCTTTTTCTTTGGTCACAGATAACCGTTCATCTGTCTTCATGTTTTTTATACTGAAAATACTTGGTCTTTTTCTTCTGCTTAGAGTTCACAAAACACACTTAACACTTGATGCAACTTTTCTTCCAGTTGAAGTTAGTTTTGGTTAGGCTTTTGAGCTCTGTCCACTCATTTGAACATCAGTCACTTGCTGATGTCATCTTAACCAAATGAGTTTTCAATTTGGTGCTTCCTTTTCTCTGCCTTGTGTGCCATCTGCAGCATGTTGACCATGCTTTTCTGAAAAACCTGCTGTCTTCAGAGTTCTGAGGGGGAAAGAAACCTTGTTTTTCAATGGGTGAATAGAAGCTTTCCTTTTCCTAGCAGGGAGGAAGCTAAAAGCTAGATTTGTTCGTGTGAAGTGCTTCTGATTCCTTTTCTCACTCAGAGAAAGATTGTTGCCTATGGAAATTACACTGGGGAAATGATGAAAGCTCAGAATTCTGTTTCATAATTGAACTTGGTGACAACTCATGCTTTGTCTGGTTGTCTGGTGATGCCCATCCATCTTGTGCTTCTTGAGGAAGCCTCATCAGGAATGGGAGAGAAGAGGTGATTTTGAAAGACTTGCAGTGTCTTCTGTCTTGTGAAAGACTTCCTAAAAGAGTAATGGAAGAGGTAAATGTGGAGTATGAAGCAGGTGGAGGCTGAACAGATAAAATCAAATTGAGACCTCTGAGCAAAATCTTACTATCTCAGGCCCTTTATCAGTTAAAAGTGGTTATCCAATAAAGTGGCTGCTATCAGATTGCAGCAAAGGGCTGACAAGGGAGGGAAAACCTACAACATTTCAGCAGATGTCTATAGCACTGGTATTCACAGGAGCAAGGGTTGAACATTTGTGCAGAGTTGATAGAACAGGGCAGAGGTGTGCTGCCTTTCTGCAGAGTTTCTTCTGTTTAAAGTCAGCTTCTTGTTTATGAATATGCAGAGATGCTGTTCCATGGTAAAAAGGAGATGTCATTCTGGAAATCACTGCCTAATTATCCATGTAATTAAAAGCATCCATACTGAGCAGTTGAAGAAAAATGCCTTATGAGCTTTCATGAAATTCAAGTTAGATTTATAACTGTAGGCTATGGTTTTGATGATGAAAACTTAATTAAATTCAGTGATGACATCATCTAACTAGATCAAAAGCTCCATAATAATGAAGTTGTTCTGTGTACAAGGAAGTCAGTATGCCATTTGTTTCTTCTCAGTGTCATATAGAAAATATCTGATGGGATAATTTTAGCAAGCTGGCATACCTATTAATCTTTCAAGATGTAGATGTTAAGTGAGGTATTTAGTTATTTGTTTCTAAATGTGTAAAATGCTGATGATTGAGCAGCGAAACATAAGAATTTCAAATGATTTCTCCTCCAGTAGAACTATTGTTTTCCTGTTGCGGAGCTGTAACTCTTAAACAGTTGGATAAAGTAATAAAAGAATGTAACTACTACTACTAATGATTAAACACTTTAAGATTGTGTGATGCTACATCCTACTAAGTACTTTGCTGTGTTTATTTATGTATTATTATTATCTTTTTTACACAATAACCTCTCTTGGCTGACCACTGCATGCAGATAGTCGGAAGTAAAGTTCCGGTGAGTATGAACATGATAGTTTTGTTTTTTCTCATGAATACACGTAAATTTTGAGAGATTAGGCTCAAATATTTTGGACTTTGATCTTTGATTTAATTATCAGTGGGCACGGGTTCAAACTTATACAGGGGAAGTTCAGGTTAGATATAAGGAAGAAGTGCTTTTCTGTGGGGGTGGTGAGGAAGTGGGACAGGTTGCCTAAAGAAGTGGTAAATGCTCCATCCCTGACAGTGTTCAAGGCCAGCTTGGATGGAGTCTTGGGCAACATGGTCTAGTGTGAGGTGTCCCTGCCCATGGCAGGTGGGTTGGAACTAGATGATCTTAAGGGCCCTTCCAGCCCAAACCATTCTATGATTCTATAGCCAAGTCCTTGGTTTATCAAAATAACTATTAGTTACCTCAGTCACATTTATATTACCAGTATAAGAACATTGATTGAACTTTTGAGGGATATGTTACAAAGTTTTCAGGCATCTATTTCCAATTTCTGGAGACTCAGTGGGTACTCATCTGTTCACTGTGAGCCAGTAATTCAGGCTAACTTGCTTTTAATTGAAGCAGTCACTTGAGACTTAAAATTTACAGTATTTGGCTTACTTAATCATATTAGATGTGTAATTTTTTTATGTCCCAAGACTATTCATAGTTTGTTATGGAAATGTCAGCAGCTATGTATTGGAGTGAGACTGAGATTAATATAGAGGATTCAGAAGGTCAATTAATAAGCATAAGATGGGATCACCGCAGCATAACTTTTATTAAGTGCTCAGCTACACTTTATGTTGTCATTGTGAAATTTAGCGAATTTTTGTTTTTAACAAGTGTTTGGGACTTTATTCGTTGTGCTGAAATCTGCAAATTTTTATTTCCTGGGGAGAAAAGGTGTTTTAATTACATACATATTTTATGTATTAAATATGTATTAAAAGAAAAAAATTACGTACTCATCTTAGCTTTCAACCATCATTTAAAATGTTCTTTTTAATTACGGATGCACTTTATTCTTGATTGCAGCCAAACCAGGCTTTTCAGGTACTGCAAGGTTTACTACAGATGATATGTAGCAGTACTTAGATTTTTGTAGTAAAAATAATAAAGAGCAGCCTATGATTTAAAACTGTCTAATCATGACCTCAGCTGTACTTTTTTATATAAGGATATAGCATGTAGGCATAAAGAAATTGCTGCTGGGTTTGTTTCATTCAAAGTAGTCTTGAAACAGACTTTTCTGTCTGTATTCACCAGTACTTTTTAGTTTCATAAACAGTACTAGTTCTTATGCTGATTAAGAAAATAGGTAAGCATAATAAAGGTATTTAAAGCTATTTGATTTTTGAGGGGATAAGTCAGTAATTCTCTATTTCAGTGCACTAAAACCACTTTCAAACAATTCATATTGTCATGTAGTTTCTTTATGACATGAATTAGCCTTAGCAGCTGCTTTGCGAGAGAATATTTTATAAAGGAAACTGGTATATGAAGAATGGGTAATGGAGAAACCCTGTAATATGTCTTCTTCCCCATGCCTTTTAATTTGGGGTCTGATGTAGAGCAAGAGTAGTTGTGAGTCAAAAGCATGTTTTTGCACAGATAACTTGCAAAATGGTAGAACGAGAAATGCTGCTTTTAGAGTATGTTTTCTGCATATTATTGCTTAAGGATTGCATGCATCTTGGTGTGCTGCTTCTCAGTATGTTTTTATAGGATTCATCTTTTGGGAGTTGATAGCATCTGCGGGCATATGTATTTATTTTCCTGAACATTTACAGATTTACTTAGGGGAAGAGAAACATTTAGGGCTGCTGGTTCTGGTACTTTTGGCTTGTAGTAACAGTTCCAGAGAAGAGGTTTGTCTATTAATGGGGAGTTAAGACACTTGAATTTTACTTGGTCTCTCAAGCCCTCGTGCTCACTTGTCATTTTCGTTGCCTGCGAAGTGACCTTTCTGTGCTTTTATAGATAGCGATAATGACACAGAAATGGCAGCTGTGCTTCTGCTGTTTAGGGCATTAAATCTAAATTAGGATTATTTTGTTAATTTTGTTTTGAATGGCTTGAATTAATGTGTTTAGTTAATATCTACAGGGTGGAGTGGGCATGAACTGTGAAGACTTAGAATTCCTAGTTCAGGAGCTGATAAGACTTTTTTCTCATAGCTTAAAGAGGACACTGCTTTTCTAAGTTCGATATACAACAACTGGCGTATATGTGGATTAAAAAAATAATTAGAAATGCTTTTATTCATTTCCTAAAAGCAAATCCTTCCCCCCCCCCCCCCCAACAACTTAGAATCATAGAATCAATTTGTCTGACTTTGTTGTTATACTCTAATTAAAATGTTGTGGTTTCTTTGCTTGAGATAGAAATAGAACTGGATTAATAGTGAGTATGCAAAAACTTTACAATTAGTCATTGGCAAGGGGAAAAGTCTGAGTTATTACTCCCACTTCATTAATAATAATGCTGGTACCAGTTACTTGTTTCTGTCTAAGGAATGATTTGTTTTCCAAGGTATGGAACAGGTATAGTGAACTGGATAGAAGTGAGCACCTGTGATATTGTGAGATTTTTATTTGATATGCTGGCTGCTAACATCCTCACTGAAGTAAACACTGTCTCATGGAGGTAACAGACTTTAACTTCTTCAGCTGTTCCCGGCTTTAGCCTGAGTTCTGATGAGGTCTGAATTGTCTGGTGCCTCAAACAGGAGTAGTTTGTACAGGATTTTCTGATCTTGCATTTTAACTGTTACAGCTCATCCATTTGGTTCAGCTGAGCTCCTCAGGTCTTTGCCACCAAGCAAACAGAATGTCTGAGTACCTGGTGTGGGACTTAAATTCTGAGGTTCCTTGTACTTTGCTTTTCCCTATGTCTTTATTAGATACTTTTACATAACAAATATCTGTTATTGAAACCTTTTACTTCAAAGTAAATGAGAAACTTAAATACTAAAATCTGATCCATGTCAAGGCATAGCATTAATTGAAACAGTATTCCAATCAACGTTGCTTTTAATAGGGAAATAAAAACAAATAGCATCTGCTTGTAGCATTCCAGCTATAATGACTGGAGGTAAGAGTGGATTGAGACTGAAAAGTTGATTTCAGAAAATAACAGAAAGTAGTCCTGTTAATCTGAGAATTCTCTAGTGTGAACTGGAGTACCTGGGCAAAAAGTTTTGAGAACAGAATTGATTTATGAGCCGTCTTTAGTGATGATCTCTGAAGAACAGGAGATGGTTCCTTATGGCTGTGCAGTCGAAAGTGCTTAGTGATAGGAACAACGAAGAAGTATGCCTGTACTGGTTTAGGAGATATTGCTGGTAAGTCCTCCGTTAACTTGTTTGAACTGTTTTTGAGGGAGTCTTCTGAAAACTAGGGGCTAGACAGAGGAGTAGGGATTCACTAAAGTCCTGAACGCATCAAAAGAGGAGGCAACAAGACCACCTTGGTTTAAGTATGAAAGAAAAGGTAGCAAAGACCTTAAGTGCCTCATCTGAATAGGAATCTCCTTTGGAGCTTACAGCATTCTACAGTTGAAGCAAACCAGGAAATAAGCTTTCTGAAAAGACAAATAATTCTTGCATTCTAGAATGCTTTTCAGGGTCTAGCTTAACATGTAATGGCATTTGATTGAAGTGGCCATTATCTCATTTCTTTGTGGATTCTGTGTCTACAGCAGTGGTCATGTTCTATTTTTTCACTCTTGGGGTTTGGGCAACAGCTGTTGTCTGAGATGACAAAAACTGTTCTGTAGATAGTGTACTAGTTACACATAAAATCTTTTACAGTTTCCATCCAATGCAGTGAATGGCACAAAGCTGTTCCTGTTTTCTAATTCTTCACCTTTTGATCTTTATATCATCATCTGAACTATGATGATTTTTAATGTGATAGATGATCTTAAGGTCCTTTCCAATCCTTACCATTCTGTGAAGTGCTGATATACTTCCCCGATTTAAAGTCAGTTCCTTCTCTTATAAAGATAACCTCCACTCATTTATTTCTTTTTCTTTTGGTGAAAGAGCATCTATTTGTCTAGGAGGTTGATAGTGACAGGCTGTAGTTTCTTTATACTGTATTTACTCATCTTTGTCTGTCTTGGTCCTTTGATGTCTAACTGGCATGTGTTGTCCAGCTAAAGGTGCTATGCATGTCAGCAAGAAGCATCTTCAAATTTGTTGACACTGTCCAGAGGACACTGTTTTAATGCATTCACAATCTGTGTCAGGTTTTTGTTTTGCTGAGGTGAGGACAAACAACCTGAAAGTATGTTGTGGACATTTACCTAGTTCCATTAGATGCATTAATACTGGGATATATGTAGGTCAAAATTATTAACTTAAATGTAGAGAAGTAATTTTGTTATCAGCTATGCTTACTGTCATCTTTGAGAAATGAATGGTAAGAATTTGAATAGAGCAAATCTGAAACATACTGAAAAGTGTAGCTTTTGGGAGGAGAGACAATTAGAAGATTACGATAGTCAGAGAAGTTTGATACAATTAAAACCAAATACATATAAATCCTGTTCTGGGTCAGGGGCTTTTTATTTTGCCTTTACACCCATGACATCTTTATCAGGTTCTCTTCAGCAGACTATTTAGAGCTAAGGAGCTTTAGGACCTGCATATTAATCATAAGCACTCTTTGAGATAAACCTACTTGTCTGCAACTTGTCAGAGCTGCCCAAAAGATTAGTTGCACCCTTTGGTAAAATGTTTTGTATATTGTTCATGGTTCTGAATGCTACAGCTCTAAAAACTGATTATTGCGTATTTTAATACTCAAATACCTTGTAGGTGGTTATTCTTCTGTAATGGCTCTTCAGCTGGGAGACGAGCTCTTCTTCAAATCTTTTACATGATTCTTTTGTAGAAAACAAGATCTTCCAGAGATCTTTATTAGCGGTCAGACATAGAATTACAGTACAGCAAGAAATCAAAGTCATACAGTTGCATGATTTTAAAAGCACTGATTTAACAGTAGGTGGATAGCAGCTCATTTTCAAAGCAATTTTCAGCAGCTTATCTTGTTCCTTTCTTTTTGAGAAAGGATAATTAGTTTTAGAGCCAGGATATATCCATAGTGATAGTGCACAGCTTTTTTGAAATGGAAGACAAGTACAGTGGGAATGATCAGAAAAGATTAATAACAAGTGTGAGGGGTTTGTGTATCTCTGTTTATGGTTTCTAATATGGTGGTGTGAAGTAGAAGTTAAATGAATGAGCAGCAGTTAAATGTGTCAGTACAACTGAATGATGGAATGAAGTTTTTATATCTAAGATGTAGTACATGCTGCTTAAGAAATGAAGAAGATTCCAGAAAAATATTTACCTTTGTAATGCAAAACCTAAACTATTAAACACAACATGTCAAGGTCAAGTTAGGTGTCCTAATAGTTATACGGGGAAGCAGTGGTTTTAAAATTCATGTGGAAATATTGGCTGTACATATCATCTGCACACCGCTCTGATCAATAGAACATTAAGCAGCATTCTGTCTTCTGTGATAGGGTGGACTGAAAAACAGCAAGCATGAATGCACCCTGTCCTCGCAGGAATATATTCATGAGTTGCGATCTGGAATTTCAGAGGAAAAGCTTCTTAATTGTCTAGAGTCTTTGAGAGTGTCTCTGACTAGCAATCCAGTCAGGTAAGTAATGATTTCTGCTGCAGTTGTCATCATGCTGGTTTTGCTAAGCAGTGAAGACTTGTGGGGTGTATTTTTGAAACCAGAGCAATTATAGTAGTTCTTGTTGGCACAGAAAAGTAGTTCTCAGCACACTGCAAAAGGTTAAGTGAAAAGTTTGTGACTGGCTACAGTATCTTCTCACCTTTCACAGTGGTTTGTACCAACTTGTAGTTGTTTAATGAGTGGTCAGGTCTTCCCAGGAAGTGGGACTTTAAAGCAGCATGTATGGAGACATGTACGAGCAGTACTGGAGACATAACTCGGCAAGTTGTACCTTTGCTTAAGAAATAATTAAAAGCACATTTTTTCCTTTTTCCAGCTGGGTTAATAACTTTGGACATGAAGGCCTTGGGCTTCTGTTGGACGTATTGGAAAAGCTTCTGGACAAGAAACAGTAAGCATTGGGATCATTTGAAGGTAGGGGTGGGGGGAACTTGTGAAGATTGCGCTTACATTATTTTGTTTCTCTCTTTCAAGGCAAGAAAGTATTGATAAGAAGAATCAACACAAACTTATCCAGTGCCTCAAAGCATTTATGAACAATAAAGTAAGAAATATTTTAATATCAAATGCTTCTAGTATGACTGGGTTTTGTTGGCTTGAAGATCTATGTAGCATGTTGGATCTCAGAAAAGGAAGGAAAGCTTTTGTATCCAGTGTCAGGTGACTGTTTGGAAGCACAGGTCTTAAACTTTTTATTGAGAATCTTGTTCATAAACTTTTCTCAGTATGCATTTTTATCTTACTTTTGTTAAATATGACTGATTTTTTGGAAGTAAAATATGTGCCAGAGGATGATGGTATGGATTTAAGGTAAGTGAATTTGGAAATTGATTGCTTGTGAAATGGAAAAGGAAAATAATTGTTTCTAAAAATACATGTCAGTACATGATTGTTTATATAATGTACTCTTCATCTGATTTTAAATTGCATATGATATAATATCTTTATAGTTACAATTTCACAATTGGTAGGGTAAAGGGTAAAACTTGGCTAGTTTAAGTTGTATGTAACTTGTTTCAAACCTGGGTTCCTAGTTAACAGTGTAAGTACTGTTTCTAGAAGCTGATGTGTTAAACTTGTTATTTTGCTTTATTCATAGCAACATCTACATTGTTGTTACAATGTTTTATCCTTTCCTCCTTCTAGTAAATACAACCCTGGGTAACAGTTACTTGAACTGCTGTTAACTCAGTTGAGTAAAATCTGGCAAAGCAGTCCCTCTGCTGAAGTGGGACATGTAAACCTAATGGTCCCGTACTCCCCCCCTGCTTTCCCTACACTTACAGTGTAACTTCTAACAGTTACGTAGCTGATTTACCAACTATCCTGTACTTAATTAAAATGAAAAATAATGCTAGGATTTACAGAAATGTAATGTGTAAGGTTTTTTGATTTATCTATACAGAAAGTGAGATAGAAAATACAATAAATAGTAGAAGATAGTTTTTTCAAAAAAGAATTTCTACCTCTATTGGTCATCATGTACAAAATACTATTTTGACTTGCAAGGAGCTGTTACAGTTACAGGAAAAAAGATGAAGTCATTCTTCATACTCTTGAGGCATTTCAGTTATAGATAGAAAACAAAAGCTGATTCGTGTTCTAGTGGATACCTGAATTTGAAAGATAAGCTAACTTCATTAGTAGCTAACTCACTCTCTTTCATAGGAGAAGGCCTCAAATATAACATGGGTAAAACTAGCTTGTGTCCCTAAGTGGTAATGGCCAGGAGGTTTTAGTAAAATGTTGCCCATCTTCATATGGGGTTGTATGCATGAGGATTCCTAAGGATCTGCAGCACAAAGATGATTTTGAGTATTGAATGCAAATATAGTCTTTTCACTGTAAGCTTTTTGTTTATTTAAGTACGGATTGCAAAGGATTCTAGGAGATGAAAGAAGTCTCTTACTGTTATCAAGAGCAATTGATCCAAAGCAACCACACATGATGACTGAAACAGTGAAAATACTTTCTGCTCTCTGCATTGTTGGAGAGGAAAACATGTAAGTAAGCTGCTGAAACACATCACCATCCCACCATCCCCACCCCTTGTTTTTTTCCCTTTGGAAAGCTCATGAGTTGTCAGTTTGGACACAGGTAAAAAAAAACTTGTCAGTGAAACAAATGTAACCTGTCAAGTCTTTTCTTAGTGTAGTTTAAATGAAAAGAGACTTTTCCCTGTTCTGATTCATTAAACCAGTATCAAATAAAAGCAAATGAGCAGAGAGGTACAAAGTGTGGCTGAAGTGGAAAGTCTGAAAGGACTGCAATTGTTCACTACGGAGGAGGGAAGACTTAATGAGCCATAACTGTTCATATATGGCTGCTGACAAAAAAAGTTATTTCATACATCTCTGAGTGTGATGAGGAATTGTGAACCTTCACTTGCAACAAGGGGAGCTGTCAGATTTAAAGCCACTTGAGAACAATGTGTGTTAGCATGGGGTGCTACGGATCTTACTGTTGTGGGGAGGCTTGGGATTGGAACATCTCCCCTGGGGAGGGGAGATGAACTTACAATTCTGGTTGAAAATTACTGATTTGACGCCACATGTTAAGGTTTTTCAGTAGTTTAGAAGATAATTATAGAGAAATAAATGTATGGATTTAATTAAAATGTCACCTGTTTACCCAGGCATAACAAATTTGACAAGGGCAAAAAGCTTACATTTATACCTGAAGTTTCACATGGATTTATGTAGTACATGTCCATGAGCTTTTTAAAACAAAGATCAGTTGGCATACATTTGCTTAGAATTATTGAGTGTTGTAGTGTACTGAAGGTTAAAACCAGCAAACTATGTCTTCTAGGCAATAAATAGATAAAACCAGTCTGGGGTCTCAAAAGACAATGTATTAGAATTCCCAGATGTTAAATATGTCAGCTAGCACTTAGTGCACAGTCATCCTAAGGTAGTAATTTTTTTCCCCTCCCTGATTGTTTTTTAGCACAATTTCACGATAACGTAGACATTTATTCACCTTTTCTTTGATTCAACGTGAATCTTGTAGATATTTTTAACACTTAGCTCTTGGTTTGTTTTCAGCTTCATACAGATAGATGTAGATTAATGCAGTGGCATACAATCTGAATGCATTTAAGTCTTCAGTTGTTTA
Organism: Lathamus discolor; assembly: GCF_037157495.1. Taxonomy (NCBI): domain Eukaryota; kingdom Metazoa; phylum Chordata; class Aves; order Psittaciformes; family Psittacidae; genus Lathamus; species Lathamus discolor. The sequence continues at coordinate 19,347,358 of NC_088892.1, forward strand.
AATAGTGAGTTAAGTATCTTTAAAATGAGAAAGCTGGCCCTGGTATGCTTTCTGACAGTTTATCTTTCTCTTAGTCTGGACAAGCTTTTAGGTGCTATAACAACTGCTGCTGAAAGGCACAACAGGGAACGTTTTTCTCAGATTGTTGAAGGACTGGAAAACCATGAGTTCTTACAGCTGCAGGTGGGTTTACTTTTTTTATGCTTGCTAATGCTTCTAAAATAATCTAAAATACTAGAAGACTGTATTACTTAATGATACTTAAATTATTTACCATCAAAGTCTTTTAATGTTGTTACTCCAGTGTTCAGTAAAAGAAAGAAAACTGGTATAAATGTGCTGCTGATACTAGATATTCTAATTGTTAACAGCATGAAACTGAGAAACCTCACTTTCTTGTCCCCAAATCGGGATTACAAAGTCTCGACCTTAATAAAAGAGTAATCAGTAGTATTCCTTTTCTTGGATGCCAGATTTAATGCTCATGTGATAAATCTCTGAAAATATTTTGTTGTCACTGCTTAACCTTCCTGACCAGGAGTTTTGTGTGTTTAAATGGACCAGTGAAAATCCAGATCTCAGTCTGTCTTCTGAAATGTTTTAGTTATTGGTACTGGAGCCCTGAGGAAGTTAGAGTTTAAGGAGTTGGAGGCAGTGCTCCCTCTGTATCTTTTGGATTTGGTGGCCTTCTATGATGGGGCTACAGAATTGATGGATAAGGGTAAAGCAGTTGACGTCATCTACCTGGACTTGTGCAAAGCGTTTGACACTGTCCCACACGACATCCATCTCTCTAAATTGGAGAGATATCAATTTGATGGATGGACCACTCGGTGGATAAAGAACTGGCTGGACAGCCGCACACAAAGAGTTGTGGTCAATGGCTCGATGTCTGGCTGGAGACCAGTAACGAGTGGTGTCCCTCAGGGATCGGTGTTGGGACCGGTCTTGTTTAACATCTTCGTCGCTGACATGGACAGTGGGATTGAGTGCGCCCTCAGCAAGTTTGCCGATGACACCAAGCTGTGTGGTCCGGTTGATCCGCTGGAGGGAAGGGATGCCATCCAGAGGGACCTTGACGCGCTTGTGAGGTGGGCTGATGCCAACCGTATGAAGTTCAACCACTACAAGTGCAAGGTCCTACACCTGGGTCGGAGCAATCCCAGGCACAGCTACAGACTGGGCAAAGAAGAGATTCAGAGCAGCCCTGCAGAGAAGGACTTGGGGGAGCTGGTCAATGAGAAAATGAACATGAGCCGGCTGCAGTGTGCGCTCGCAGCCCAGAAAGCCAACCGTATCCTGGGCTGCATCAAAAGGAGTGTGACCAACAGGTCGAAGGAGGTGATCCTGCCCCTCTACTCTGCTCTCGTGAGACCTCACCTGCAGCATTGTGTGCAGTTCTGGTGTCCTCAACATAAAAAGGACATGGAACTGCTGGAACAAGTCCAGAGGAGGGCCACGAGGATGATCAGGGGACTGGAGCACCTCCCATATGAAGACAGGCTGAGGAAGTTGGGGCTGTTCAGCCTGGAGAAGAGAAGGCTGCATGGAGACCTCAGAGCAGCCTTCCAGTACCTGAAGGGGGCCTATAGGGATGCTGGGGAGGGACTCTTTGTCAGGGACTGTAGTGACAGGACAAGGGGTAATGGGTTAAAACTTAAACAGGGGAAGTTTAGATAGGATCTAAGGAGGAAATTCTTTCCTGTTAGGGTGGTGAGACACTGTAATGGGTTGCCCAGGGAGGTTGTGAATGCTCCATCCGTGGCGGTGTTCAAGGCCGAGTTGGATGAAGCCTTGTGTTGGATGGTTTAGTGAGAGGTGTCCCTGTCCATGGCAGGGGGGTTGGAACTAGATGATCTTGAGGTCCTTTCCAACCCTAACCATTCTATGATTCTATGATTCTATGATTCTATGATTCTATTTAGGGAAGAAGAATGAAAAAGTACTCCTAAGTTACACTGCTTGTTTAAACACCCCTTTCCCCCAGTCTTGCCTCACCCAAAGGAAGCAAAACCTCCTGTACTTACAGCTTTGAACTGATTTCATCAAAGTAATGTATTTGTAAAAGGACAGAACAAGTTTCTGTTGTGCTGTTGAAGTGAGTAACTGAAATGCCTCAACTAAGCACATACTTCTAGTATCTTACTGTTTGAACTACCTGTGGCAGAAACATATTGCCAGTGTAGTTCACCCTTTTGTAATATTACTAAATGAAGAAATAGGTAAGAATTGATCTTGTTAAAATAGTTCAGTATTTTGAAAGGTTTATTTTTTACTGAAATTTTCTAAGAACTTCAGTCGTAAGTTTGATTTGTCTATGAAGGATTTTGATAACATTCTTCCTGCTAATGACAACTTACATCCCAGCCTATCTTTGCTTAATTGAATGATTGAACTTTTTTAAAAGAATTAATGACACAAGATCAGTGATAACACAATCATTTAGTAATATGAGAAGTAAATTGAGTGGGAGTAAAATTGCTAGCTTTAGATATTTAAGGCTCAATGTCATCTAACATATCCATCCTCTTAACACAGTCATCCTCTTAGATTAAATAGAAATAAGCCACAGTCAAACCTGATCAGTGTCAAGTATATTTTTTCATAGCTTACACCTTCAATATACTGGCTTTATAGTAAACTGAAGATAAATGCATAGCTTGATACTGTCTTTGGGCAGGGAGTGCTTAGTTTTCATACAAATCATGTATTAAAAAGAATTAGTTAGGGAACCAGTGCAGTTGCCCTGTGGGTACTGTAGATTTAGTTTTCAGGTTAACCTGTCATTTTGAGTCCTTTTGTTATAAATTCAGACACTGTTTCCTTAGAATTGGCATGCAGATCTTACCAATTTCTAAGACATCTATAAGATATACGTGCGGTTCTGTTACTACTGCTGGGACTTCAGGCAGCACTGTATGCAGCCTCTTAAATAGTCAGATATATATGACAGATGTGGATGGGGTATGTCTATTTTTGACAGGGTCCCTTTGGAGATCAGTAGTATGCAGCAGGATGTCATTGCTACTTCTGTCAACAAGAACTGTGTATTTCTTTGAGGTGTGTTTGATATCTACCCTCCATCAGCTGCTGGTGCATCTTTTTAAGTATAATCTAGGGAGATTTAAATATTATTTTTATAAAATAAAATAATACATAGTCTTCTTTACTGAGTCATGTCCTGTGTGACATGTTCCTTGCTACTTTTGTGCCAGTAGGGAGTTTTTTTTGTTCTCTGTTTTCACCCGAATAGCCACAGAGGTTTGATTGCTATTAGAATGCAACCTTCAGCTGCCCTTTTTGCTAACTGCTAATGTTTGCATAGACTAAGTGACTGAATACCCTACTAAAGGGTCACTTTGTTTATGTCCTTCTCATAATACAGCATTTATACAAATTTTAGCAATGCCTAATAGTAAATTTTAGCTACCATGGGTGAAAGATGTGGAAAAGCAGAAAGCAAGCAGGACAGGTATGCCTGCATGGGAGGGATGCCTTTTTCCATTATGAAATCATTATGAAATCTGTGTCAGCTCATGCTTACCACAGCTCTTGTTTCAGAGCTCATGGGTTGATGCTATTCAAGAGGTTTCTATAAATGACATTATAAAATTAATAATGTTATCCCAAAAGAGTTGATTTTGAAGTTGTCTCCTTCTTGTTGACCTTGTTGGTTTACAACAAATAAGCACAACTACACAGCATTCCTGTCTCCCCAAACCTCACTTACACGTCAGTAAAGGTACAATTGCAAGACTCATTAACTTGCTTCTGACAAAATCGTTCTTTACTCATAATATATTAGCACAAGCCATTAAGCCAGAGTCTCTTCTGGCAAAAGCAATCATAGCAGATGGCACCTCTTCTCTCTATTAATTTCAGATTGGACATGTACTTTGGCTTGTTAAGTCATGTCATAGTAGTAAAATAACAAGAATCATTCAAGCGAGCATGATGATACTACATTATCTGTAGATGAAGCTATATAAAGGGAGTGCCTTTGCAAGGGTATTTTTAATAGAAATCTTGGACTCCATAAGGTGTTCCATTAAAACTAAATAGTGAACATAATTAAACCAGGAAGGGGGCATTGTATTTGACTTTTTTTCTCCGAAGCTACTGATTTTTATAATTTATATATTTTTTACTCTACTTCTATTTGCACTTAACTTCTTTTTCCAAACTTGGTATTTCCCTGGAGATCCATTTTAGTCTTCTACCTTGGATCAGCGCTTTTGTCATTAAGCTATTGTCTACCTGTTTTAAAGCAAATCAATTTAAGTGCCCAGCTGTTCAATTAAAGCATTAGCCAGATACTCCAGGCATTTCGTACAAGTACTGTGCAGGAGTAGAAAACACATGTGATGCAGGGAATTATTTTGTGTATGGGTGCTTTTGGGGTGCTTTTAGTTCTTGGGTTACTGTAAAACCAGGTAGTTTTCCAATTGGTGAAAACTAAGGAGAAAGACAAGGAGTTGCAGTGTGGACCTGTAGTGTGGGAGTAACTGAAGTATGATCCTTTATGTGATACAGTTTTGACATAGCAGAAGGGCTTAATATGAAAACAGAGCAGTATTTGATGTTGATTAAGTTGTGTTGCATAGCTGAAATAGTCAAAGCCAGTATTTATTCTCATATTATACATCCTGAAAGTTTTTGCCTCTCTTTTCAATGACAGGTAGCATGTATGCAGCTCATCAATGCCCTTGTTACATCTCCAGAAGATCTTGATTTCAGGATACACTTGAGAAATGAGTTTTTACGTTGTGGCCTGAAGAAAATACTGCCTGTAAGTAATTTGTTTATAGGAATTGATCACAATGAATTGTTGTTGAATGCTGAAGATAACCAAATCATTTTACTGAGAATAGCAGATGTGAAAGACTGGGGGTGGAAAAGGTCAGACCTGGAATGAACTGTCAATCCAAATCCACTTTCATTCTGCATAGTTGCAAATTTAGGCTCTTATGAGCTATGTGAACTAGAATAATAGTTGAAACAAGTCAATATATCAGAAATTAAATTAGGTTAGCCAAATTTTGTGTCATGAGCTCAAAGCACATGCACTGAATGTGAGTCTGGCTGTGGAACCGATGTTGGATTAACGTTCCTTGTATATGCCATTCCTGTTGTTTTCTGTGAAATCTGTTTTTCTTTAATCTGCCTTCCGAAACTGCATTTGGAGTTTTAAGGAAAAAGTCAAATAGACTCCTTCATTCTCTTTGGGACTGCATGTTTTCATGCAGCTGCAAAGAACTGTGCCCTTATGGGCAGTTGTGTATAAGTATTTGTGACTCAGGGGTAGATTTATAGCTCTTAAGCAAGAAATCATTCAGATGCTAACATCAAGAATATGTATGATTAAGCTACTTGGCAGTTCCTCACAAAAGATGAGAGAAATTAAGAGAGTACTTGCTTATGTTTGTCTGAAACAGTATTTATACTGCTATAACTCTTAAGATATGAAGTTGTGAATCATCAACATTTGTCAGGAATAAAAACCTTTGGTTTTAGCACATGCAGCTTTGAAACTGTTTCTGATGTGTGTATGCTAATTTTTCTTGGAGTATGTACTTAGGTTTTATATCATGTAGATGCATTAATGTGATCTACTGTCTTGAGTTGCTGTAAAACATCTGGAAGTCTGAAGAACTCTTAGGGGTTTTTTTATCTCCTGAAAATTCGTTTACACACTCTGTAAATGCTTAAAATCTTGAAGAATTGCGGTGGGTTAGGTGGCAAATAAACTGCATTCTAATATATTGTGATAGGAAACTTTGTAGAGTGTACTGACATGCAGATGTATGAGTTTTAAAGCAACTAATGTTGAGTGAAAAAATCTGTACTAAAAATGCTGACCAGATACTGTGTTGAAATTCTGTTCCTAGTCCTACTTATTTTATGTAAGCTATAATAGTCAATACTATCATGCTATTTATTTGTAGGGTATTAATTACAACATACACACTGAATTCAGATCATTAATTCTGCATGGACTGAATATACAGAGTAGGGGAGGATTTTTTTTTGCTAGAAAGCAACTGTCTTAATGATAAAGCATCTTAAGGAGACTTCATGTTTATATCTGTGCTTAGGGGTAAATTGTCAAGAAATTTATAAATGGAAGTTTCTTGAACAAAAAACAATCGGGAGGAGGATCCATCTTTCTCTGTCTTAATCTGCCCAAATTGACTGTAACCTTCTCTGGTTTTTAAACATTACATTTAGGACTTCTACTTTTTTGGGGAACATATACATGGTTGTCATTCAGTTTGTACAGAGCAGTTAGGCCAGTTTCAGGCCAATTATCATTTAAATAATGGAGTTCATTCACACAAACTGCTTTTGAACTAGTTTCCTTTTTTGTGTTTTGCCTAGTAGAAAGCTAAACTGGATTCTTAAGTGTATTAGAGAAATTGCTTGTATTTCTTCCGAGAAAAAAAATGTTTTCTCTGTTCCAAATACTCATTTTGCCTGTATTTTTACTTCTCATGTGTTTCTCAGTGTACTGTGGATGCTATTATGCCATGATCGAGATTAATTTAATGACAGAAATTATAAGCTTAACTTCTTTATGCTACTTTGATCTTCTTGAGATCAATTTAATGTTTGGAAATATCCTTATGCCTTTTTTTTTAAGAAGCTCTCACATTACCAAACATAAACTGCTGACTATATCCCAGCAAGAGAACTCAGTCAGGAAGTTCCATGTTTGTTTTGCAGCCCATACCTGATATTCATTGATATTTTGCTTTCATTTTCTCAGCTGAGCAATTAATATAAAAAACCTCACTCGGTTACAGCTTACTCATTTTCCAAAGGTTAATATCTGACCAGTTGTTATGATACGATCTTTGAAGGGGGGAGTTTTTGCTAAAAAAAAAAAAAAAAAAAAAAAAAGAGGGAAATTTAAGATACCCTATGCTTTGAAAAATAGGGCTTGAAAGATAAGGATAATGAAGAACTTGATATTCAACTCAAAGTGTTTGATGAGAACAAAGAAGAAGACTTAATTGAACTGTCACATCGTCTCAATGATATCAGAGCTGAAATGGAATATCCTTTATAGA